>NC_000077.6:82474953-82814120 GCF_000001635.26 Mus musculus | reverse complement strand
CTGTCGGGGACTATGGGAGTGGCTGCACCAGGCAGTGCCAGCCTGCAGGCCAGTCACACTTGTCTCTAAACCGGGACACTGTATGCTTTCACAAAGGAGAGAAGCTAGCATCCAGGTCCCTTGTCCTACCCAAATATTTATCTAGAAATGATCTCGTGTGCGTACCATCTACTTCTCCGCACTCTGAATGGCCTTGCTGGAGCAGGGAGGCCTTCGAGGAGCCTCTGTGGACAGGATACTGAATAGGGAGTAGGCAGCCGGGTCTCTGATTCCATCCCCGTCCCATTGGCTGCTTGTGTGGGGCTCAGCAAGGCATTGTGGCCACCTGGGATGGCATGATTGAGGCCACTGGACTAGTCCCAGCTGCCTTTACTACCTGACTGTAAATATTTCTCCATCCCCTTGTAAAGGGCTTGAGAATGAAATAACAAGCCAGTCTTCTTGTAGCATCACAGTAAATTCTATTAACGCCAGTGTTAACAATAGCTGCCAGCTGAGCATGGTGACATAGCCTGTCATCTCTGCTTGAGCTGCACAGTGAGACCCTATCTCAAAAACCCTGGAGATGTAGCTCAGTAGTGGCATGTCACTTGCCTAGCTTGCAAAAGGTCCTAAAACAGCCAAATCCAGTAACAGCAGGAACGAACGAATTAACCTCTGTAACCCTTACACGCCTGCTTGCTTTCCTTAGCAGTGAGATAGAAAGGGGCACAGGTAGGAGCTAGGTCCCAGCTCCCCTCCTCAGGACCCGCTGTGTATCAGGTGTGCCTCAATGCATTGTTTGCCTAGCTCCACAATGACCTTGCGAGAGAAGCCCCGGTTTCGCCTGCTGCTCACCAAAGGGAAACCGAGCAGCAGAGAGCCCCATGTAGCGTACCCAGGACGACTCTGTGAGGCATTTGAGATGGAGACTTGAATAAAAACGCAGAGCCCTTACATTCCAAATATGGTGTTGCTATTAATAGCTCCAGGTTTGTGTGTGTGTGTGTGTGTGTGTGTGTAAGAGAGAGAGAGAGAGAGAAAGTTAAAAGTTTCATAAGCCTTAAATGAAATTATAGATGTAAACGAATGTGTTGTGTGTACACACGGAATACAAATGTCAGGTTTCCTGTTGGTGGACGCAGACAGAGTCTGTCACCTCCAAGTGGCCTTTAATCTGAAAAGCCATAGTGTAGCTCCCACTTTGGGTCTAGGGTAGAGCAAGAGCTACTGTAGGATGTCCTGCTGGCGGCTGGTGGCCCTGCAGTCCCCACTGCTTTCTGCCCTGTTCCTTCAAGCTGACGCGCTCTCCTGTCTCTTGCTCTAAGCAGCAGACCTGCTTGGACTGTAAGAAAAACTTCTGCATGACTTGTTCGAGCCAAGAGGGGAATGGGCCACGCCTCTGCCTTCTCTGCCTACGGTTCCGAGCCACGGCCTTCCAGCGGGAGGAGCTCATGAAGATGAAGGTGAAGGACCTGAGGGACTATCTCAGCCTCCACGACATCTCTACGGAAATGTGCCGGGAGAAAGAGGAGCTGGTGTTCCTGGTGCTTGGCCAGCAGCCTGTAATTTCTGAGGCGGACAGGACTCGTGTTCCCCACTTGCCCCAGGCCTTCCCTGAGCAGCAGGCCTTCCTGACCCAGCCTCAAACCAGCACAGTGCCTCCTACCTCACCTGGCCTCCCTTCTTCACCTGCACAAGTCACCTCTGTCCCCTTAGCCCAGGATCAGGAAACTCAGCAGGTAGGAACCACCACGCAGCCTCTTCACCGCTGTGTCTGCTCTGGGACTCTTTTTATTCCCTCCGCTGCATTGTGGGAGTGGGGTGTCAGGTGTCATGTCTAGATGGTGTAAAACCTTTCTGCTTGTTGATTCTAGAAGTGGTGTTTTCTGATCATTAGGCTCAAGCTCTGACTTCAGGGAAGGTAGGCCTAGTAGTACTGTGTTTTTGTGCAGTTTGTTTGTGATACCTTCATCCCCTAATTAGACTTAAAAAAATCTTCTTTTCATTGCTTCAGAAATACTTTGAGGAAAATCATTCTCATCTCTAGTTTGCCCTTCAGTTTGCTGCCCTTTTGACTGATCTAAGTGGCAGGAGAGGAGAGCAATGGGGAGCATTGGGGAGGGCGGGCCTTGCCGCTGTCCTGCATACCATGTGCGAACAGAACAGCGGTGGCCAGCATGCTGTGGGGCTGTACCCTGCCTCCCTGTTACATAGTGTTGCCTGGAAACGGTAAGCCAGGAGCAGCCAGTTGGGTTGTGGGGAGTCCACAGTCAACACGTACCGTCTCCACCCTCGGGAAGCCCTGACAGAGAAAGGCTAAGCACGAGACCCGCTCTGAGGTTTGTCTGGGGTTTGTCAGGAGTGGTGGTGTCACAAAGATCTGCAGAAGTCTCTCACTCATTCTGCAAGTCACAGGGCTTGGGCACAGAAAGATTAGGACCTAGATCTCTATCCACTGTCATCGTCCCCCCTCCCTCCCCCCTTTGCACTGTCCTGAAACTCACTCTGTAGATCACACCAGGCTGACCTCAAACTCAGAGATCCACCTGCCTCTGCCTCCTGGGGCAGAGTGCTGGGCTTAAAGGCGTGTCCCCACCACGGGCATGAATGAGGTGTTTGAACAAACTAGTGGACACTGGTGCAGAGGCAGAACCGTGGGAGTGGGTGGAGGCTGTGGGGAGGGCATTGGGTTAAGACAGTCTGCTGGAGAGACACCTTTCACCTCAACTGTCCAGGCTGAGCACAGACTGGTGATGCGTGGCGGCTAATGCCACCCTCACTGCTGGGCAAAATTAGCACACTCTTGTACTTGATGCAGCTTTCCATCTGGTGAACTCTGTGTGTATCATCTCTGGCTGTGAGATTCGGCTGTTAGACAGCAGGCATTCGTGGTCCTCCTTCGGGAGCCTTGTTTCTGGAGGGAGACGGGAATACACTTTTGGACATTCGTGTGAACTGAGAGCGGCCCATGGTTTGTAAGTCACTGGGCATCTCTGTGGCTGTGATGGCACCTTTCTCTTCCCACAGGCCGTTGGCCATGTGTCTCAGGACCACGAGGAGCCCATCTTCCCGGAGAGCACAGCCAGAGTACCTACTGAGGATGAGACCCAGGTGGGGCCTCTGCTCGGGCTGTACTTGACCTTGTTTCTTTGCCTGGTCTTCTTGGGAAGTTCCGAGGAGCCTCAGCCGACTCGGGTGCAACAGGAGGGTCAGTCTGGAAGGACAGTCCTGAAGTCCTTGAGTCCAGTGGTACCACTCCAGATTAACCTTTGTTGCCGTCAGTGTGAGCAGGCAGATCTGAGGCTACAATAGAGGCTGGGGAACCTGCGGGCCCAGGCTGAGTTCCAGTCCTTTGGCTTTCTAAGAGCTGCCAGAGGCTACCCTATGGGTGCTGCTGTGACAGCCCTGTCACTGTCCTGTGGTCTGGGGTGCAGTAACCACTGTTGGGGAAGGAAGGAAGATGATGAGGCTTTCAGGCCTCAGCCACACAAGGGCGCCCAGTACAGAGCACGGTTCTGACGGGCCAGAGAGCTTCGGTGAGTCCATGCATGGAGTCCTGCCAGGGAGTCAGTACTGAGGAGAGGCAGTGCCACATCTGGGGTTTCCTCGGGAACCCTGAGTGGCAGGACAGTTGTCTTCTTTGAGGAAGGGTAACTGGTTCAGGATGGTAAACAACTTGAAAAATACTGTCCAGTATTTAGTGGAGGCAGCGGCATTGAGAATCGGGGCCCTCTGGCCAACTAGTGCGCCCTGTATGCATTTTATTGACATGTCAGTGTGTGGCTGTCTGCATAAAGTACATGACGGGGCAGGCAAAGACCAGCCTGTCAACAAAGTGCATTCTGATGAGTGCCCTGGGTTCCTTGAGAGCTTGCAGGACCCAAGAGCTGAACCACCTCATCTCATCTTTGCCATTGCAGTCCGTTGACTCAGAGGACAGCTTCGTCCCAGGCCGGAGGGCCTCGCTGTCTGACCTGACCCACCTGGAGGACATTGAAGGCCTGACCGTACGGCAGCTGAAGGAGATCCTGGCTCGTAACTTTGTCAACTATAAGGGCTGCTGCGAGAAGTGGGAGCTGATGGAGAGGGTGACTCGGCTGTACAAGGATCAGAAAGGACTCCAGCACCTGGGTGAGGACTGTTGGGGTGAACAGAGCCCTCTCCGAGGCCAGCCTACATGTGGTTCCCTTAGGAGAAGCCAGCCTGCACATCTGTACTTCTCAAGCACAAGACTGGGAACAGGCATTGAATACACAGTTCAGTCCTCAGAGCAGCCTGTGCAAAAGGCACTGTTAGTGTTACTCTCTCACTGGGGAGCTCCTAAGGCCAGTGCCTTCCCTCTGACACCCACTCCATCTGCATTCCTACCACCAACGCTATTTAATTTGAATCAGTTTTGGGTTGGAAAGCAGATTCTCGAAGCCTGTAGTGCACTTGGCCTTCCCTTTGTGTTAACTTCCCAAAGCATTTTCCATGGCATCCTCTCAGGTGCCTTACATTGTCCTCGGGCTGATTCAGTGTAGTTGTGTTTGTGTTCAGTGCAGAAACATCCTGCAGAAGAAACTTGTCTGGCTGTTTTGCTAGGCAAGCACACTACCATGCAGCTGCAGCCCCAGAAAAATAGCAGCAACTTGGGGTTTTCTTCCCTGGTGTTAGGGATCAACCACCCAGGGTCTTGTTCCATGTGCTAAGCAAGCTGTCAATTATTTTGTTTTGTTCTGTTTTGTTTTTGTTTTGAACACAGAACCCTCATCTTCCTTTTTTATCACTAGCTGGTTTCGTTCTCCGAGCATTTTGATTCCTGTGTGATAAATGGCCATTAAAGCCAAGCGTCAGGCCTTCCTCTAACAAAATTGAATTTAAATCAGGGAAGTCTCACTGGCTGTAGACTTGGGGCCTGACAAGGAGTCTGTTTTCCCTTTGGTATTATCTCAAGAGTCCTAAAGACATTGGGAGTAGTTTTTAAATTTGTGGTCTCACTTTGTCCCTGGTTGGCCAGAAACTCACTATGGAGATTAAGTTGGCCTCAGACGCATAGAAGATCCACCAGCCTGTGCCTCTCATGTGCATGGGATTGAAGGTGTGCACTACCCTGTCCTGTCCTGTGCTGCTGCTGCTGCTACTTTTTAAAAGCATAGTCTCAAGACATAGCTCAGGCTGGCCTAGAGCTCACGATCTATCCTCTGTTTAGTGTGCTGGATCACAGGCATGTAACACCATGCCTGACGGTAATATGATAACATATGGGAGCTCGGTCCAGAATCCTTGGTTCCGAGAAATAGTCAAATTCTACATTTTTACCCCATTAATGGCTTCAGAGGCAGCATTAAAGGGTATTGTGTATGTGCAGTGTCCTCTCAGCTGACACATTAGTCACTGTAGACCAGTGGCTCTGCATGTCTCAGAACAAAGTCGATGGAACCGCAAGGGCTCCTCCACATGACTTCTCTGAACACAGTGAGGAAGGCAGGCATGTGTCTGGACTGCAGCCAGGTCCTGCTCTCAGGGCAGAGCTGACTGGGGTTAGTGACGGCAGGGTGGTGGGAGACAACCTTTGTGTCACCAGACTCCTATTTATACATCATTTTTTTTTCCTTTTCAGTGTCTGGTAATGAAGACCAAAACGGTATGTAGTTGTTTCTGTTAAAGATAGGCTGAGGCTCTTAGCTGTTTTGTCCTTCTGATTTTAACTCTGATGATGGCTGTTCACAGTTTTAAGAATCCCAGGGAGGCTATAGGAAAGTAGAGTCAGGTATTGCCCTTGCCCCACCCTATGAAGGAAGCTGACAGCAGCCTAGGGGCTTGGCTGGACTGGATCTGACTCCCTGGGTAGGGAGTATCATGCTCAGTTTCTCTGAGCAGTCTGTCTGGAGAGAGTCTTAAACATCCAGAGATATCATTGAAGTTTTTATGTTTTTGTTTTTTTGAAGATAGGGTCTGTCTGTGTAGTCCTGGCTAACTGGGAACTCACGATATAGACCAAGCTGGCCTCAGGTATTTGTCAGCCAAACCAAAAAGCACAAGGATGGTGACCTGAGAGCCCTTTTTGAATGGTAGCTAAGGGGACAAAAGAGGTGGATGCCCTCTGAGCAAAAAATGCATATCCTACCTGGCTACCTTCACTCCCACCAGTGTGTTAAAGGCCACCACTGGGGGTATCCTCAGAGCACACTGTAGAACTTGGTTGCCTGTGGGATGTTTTCACATATATTGCACCCTTTTCGAAAGCCTTGAGGGGCATGGTTGTAAATTTCCCAAGAGAGAATATTCTCAGTAATGTTCTAGTCTGTAGAGCACTTTAAAACTTTTCTAAGTAAAATGGTCCACTGTGCAGAATAGGCAGACCTGAGCTTTCTACTTAGTCCCTGTAATCATCTGGGTTACCCCACCCCAATAATTCCAGGATGAAATTA
Source organism: Mus musculus (assembly GCF_000001635.26). Lineage (NCBI taxonomy): Eukaryota > Metazoa > Chordata > Mammalia > Rodentia > Muridae > Mus > Mus musculus. The sequence continues at coordinate 82,807,725 of NC_000077.6, read as the reverse complement.
ATCTATGTGTCACCATCTTTCCTTCTCCCCATTCCTTGGAGAATGCTGACCACTGAGGGGATGTTTATTATAGTTTCTCCTCATTGATGACTGAATTTCTGTAGATGGCGCCATCTTGTTTTAGATATGTGTGCACCCTTCTAACCTCTGTATTAAGGCCACGGGTTTTTTTTTTTTTTTTTTCTCAGCCAGCCACCTGCTATGGGAAGTGTTCTTTGACTTGATGTTTCATAGTTATGTATGAGTAGCTACATGAAAAAGTTCCAGAACCAACAAACTAGCAATAAACAAATGTAAACGAGAGGACTTGTGCATTCAAGTGACTTTACTTTTTAGACTAGTCCAGAACAGAAAAAAGGACTTAGAAGCAACAGAGAAGTGGAGAGTTCCTTTGGAAAGTTACCAAGTCCTGTTGGGAGCAGCAGCAGTATGAGAACAATTTTGTTTTATGGCTGCTTAGTTTGACACACAGGAGATAGGTGGGCTTTTGACTACTGAGCTGAAGAAGGATAGTAGCTGTGTCTATCACTAGAATAAGCCTAAAGTTAGTATTTATTGAGAAGTCTGGGCAGTTAATAGTATCTTGATAGTCTCTGCTCTTGGAGCCCTTATCCAGACGGCCAGCATGCCTATGCCTCTCTGATTTGAATGTGGACAACCTCAGCAGCCCTATATCCTTGGGCAACCCACTTAGCTCTGGCCTACGTTGTCTCATCTGTAAAACCCACTTTAGTACCTCTGGGTTAACACAGAAAGCTCTTAGGACCCTGCCTGACACATGGTAGGCAGTTAGTCAATGTGAGCAGTTATCATTCCCTGGGCAGAATGTTCATTATCAGATGTTTAAAGAATACCTACCATGTGACTCATGTTTGGGGAATTCAAAGACAAGTATCTGACCTCAAAGCATAAAGCAAATGCTAAGCTTATGATTACTGTCTGAATAAGTTGAATTAGCAGCTCTTAGTCTACTGTGGGAGATAAGTGAATTATCATGCAGTACGATAAGCAGTCAGGGGTGTGAATAAAATTCAATGGCTGCAGCACAGAAAAGGGAGCCGTGTGTCTGCCCGTGTCCTTCTCTTAGGAAGTCTTTTCAGAAGCTTGGAGGTAGGTAGATTGCTGGATAGCACATGGGCTCCCCCGTGACTCTCAGCTTTATTAAATCAGGTCTATGTTTACAGATAAGCCTTAGGATTCTTAATGAACCATTTTAACAGCTCTGTTTATATCCAGACTTTTCTGAGCCAGTTTTTATCTTTTCTGCATATTCTTCCTCAAGGGATGTGGTACCTAAGCATTGTTCACTGACTGAATTACAGCCTCCTTGTCCTGGGATAGTTTTGATCTGAGAGTACCAGACTCAAACCTTTGTTATGTTAGCAGGCGTGGGTGCTTAACAAGCAGGTGGGGTGGTTTGGTTGCTGAGGTTTTGTTTTGGATGGTGCTGTATTTGAGGGGAAGTGTGGATTTGGGGGTTTCCTTAGTGCAGGCCCTTATATACAGAGACATCATCCTTTTCTTTTGTTTGTCCAGGGGGAGCAGTGCCTTCTGGCCTGGAGGAGAACCTGTGTAAGATTTGCATGGACTCACCCATTGACTGTGTTCTGCTGGAGTGTGGCCACATGGTGACCTGTACCAAGTGTGGCAAACGCATGAACGAATGTCCTATCTGCCGGCAGTATGTGATCAGAGCAGTGCACGTCTTCCGGTCCTGATGGCTAGCATTGGTTTCTTCAGTGCCTTACAGGACATAGCCCACGATGTCTGGGCTCAGGGTTGGTCCAATACACAAGGGCAGTCTACTGTGAGCAACTGGCAGTGTTCTTAAGACTAGGACAAGCAGAGTTGCCTGGCATGCTTGTTTTAGGTGGCAGAGCCCAAAACCAGTGGGAACTGGTTCACATCACATGGGTGAATGCCTGCATCTGTGATCATTGGATGGTGATGGTCATCAATGAAGAGGTCTTTCCAGAACGTGGACCAGTCTCTCCTGTCCTAAGATCCATTTCATACATCTGTACACCACTCCTCCTGTCAATCATAAGTTCTGCTAGAAATGGTCTTTCTCCCACCCCACCCCCAGCACATTTGGATTTAAATTTCTGGTCTCTCTGGCTTTCTGTGTGTTAATGTATCTTTTAAGTCTTCTCATTTGCCTAAAACCCATTTCTTTCTATGGACCAAAAAAATATGTTAATTGGGCCAATAGTATTCCTCAGGTCAGAGTTTGGATCAGTAAACTGACCTCTAGTGAGAAATTAAGTCTTAAGTGATATAGAAAAAAATTCTAGGTTGAGTCACTTCTGTTTAGTATTGGGGTTGGAAAGAACCAGTCTCTGACCTAACTGCTGGGAAGTCCTTCAGAGATGGTGCTGTTTCTCTTTGGGTTTGACTTTGTATCATCCTTAACTTTGGATTATGAGGAAAGAGAAATCAAGGCAGCGGCTTTGTCTTTGTCTTCTGGTCCTCATTTTCCAGCATGCTAAAATACTTTAAAATTTTTTCTCTTCCTTTGGTCTTAAATTTGCTTACTGAAAGCATAGGAACTTCAGCAAGGAGCTGTTCTCTAGCTTGGCTGTACATGGAGTTCTTGGAAAGCAGACACACAGGACAGTGCATGAGGCACTGGATGTGTTAGACTATGACTACGGCTGCTGAAAAGTCTTAACTGCACTCTGTTCTCAGCTGCTCGGGCAGGTCAAGACAAGCATTCTTTAAGTCATGATTGCAGCCCTCCCAGGGGCTTTACACCACTGACACAGCTGAGAACAGCTCAACAAAGCACAAAATATACTATCAGAAGAGCTGTGTGTTTCTCTGTGGGGTGTACGCTCAACTTGGCTAACACTACCCTTCACTGTGTAGCTATGTGAGACTGGAATAACCAACCACTCACTCATGACTGACTTGGAAAAGTGGAGGGACGCCTCTTAGGGGACTATTAGAAATGCTTAGGCTTCTCCACTGAATTCCTTCAGAGGATCAAGTAGTTCCATGAAGCTGTTGTCAGAGATGCCAGGCCCACTTACCTCTGCATTCGAAGTCCAGATGACCAGATTTTGGGTCAAAGCTTTTGTGGATGTCAGGGATTCAGATCCCTCCACAAAGACTCCCTTGCCCTCCCTCCCTGAACAGTGAATGCTGTCGTTTACAATGTTTCCAGATTAGCATGCCCACTGATTTTGCTGCTCCTGGACTCCACTGTGAAACAGGTCTGATCTTACAGCTCAGTAAGACCTAAGAATAACATTAAAGCCGGCTGGCTCTCCCTCATAACTGCTTTCTCTTCTGAGGCCTTATCTCCCTACCTCCTGTACAGGAACAGAAAATACACTGATGGCTGTGGTTAGCAACCCAAGTAACAACCAGAACCCATGCCATTTAATTTGGCGATCTTACCTTTAAATCTTTACCCTTGGTGTTCTCATTTGGGGGGGAAAAAAACCAAAACATGTCAAACAACTTTATTGTTAAACCAAATGAAAGTTGGAACCCATTCCAGTTAACATCTCAGGTAGAAAACCTTAATTTTTTTTTTTTTTTTTTTTGGTTAAATACCTGAGCCCCCTTTTTGTTCTTCACGGATCCTTGGTCTTAATGTTGAAACACCTAATCTTTCCAATTATTCTGTGGATTTTGCTGATTGCACCAAGATTTCAGTTGAGACTTAGTTTTCAAAGATGCTGTTTCATAGGTTGGAAATAGCCGGTTCTAAACTAATAAGCTGTAAAGGAATTAATAGTCTATGTTGTACAAATTTGTTGAGATCTCTCGGATGTAAATGTGTAGCTCCAAGTGGCTTACATTAAGATTTTCTCACCTGGGTGTTAAAAGCATACCCAAATGTGTATTTTTTTGTTACAGAGCTCTGCTTTATAATTTTGTAATAAAGTTTAAATACAGATGCCTGTCCCATCTGGTGTGTGGGGGATAATGCCAGAGAACTTGTAAATGCAGGCAGACATCAGGCCACATGCAGAACATTGCTCTTCAGAGACTGCATCCCGCTTCTGGAGGTGCTTGGCCACCTGGTCTTGATCAAGGTACCCTTGCTCTGTGGTGTGACTCACCCAAGATCACAAGAATGCATTGGAGAAACTGTGGGACAGTTGGAAGTGGAGCTAAGTGTAAGATTCTCAAGAGCAGACGGGAAGCACCATGTGAAGTTAGTTACGGTCCCACTGTAGAGGGGCCTTCAAGAGCTAAGTGGAAAGGAACAAGTTACCCTGAAAGACTGACAGTAGGTAGCTTTTGAATACAGACAAGTGTGTCTCAAAGGTTGGCCCAGCCTAAAGAGCAGACTACAGAGTAAGCACTGGCCTGTACCCACCTACCTGAAGAGGTGCCTGAGGGGAGGGGAGTGTATCACCCCTGGGAGAACTGGATGAAAGGATTCTACCCTGTCTCTTGCTGATGGCTGGACCTATTGAGCACCCAGCAATGAACAATGCCTGTCATCAACTGGCACTATTGTAAACAAAGGCCACAGAGGGCACGTTTCCAGCCGTGTGGGAGGTTTCAGGTGATGGTCCTTAGGGTTGTGTGGAAAGACGGGAAAAGATACAAAGGTCTTCATACAGTTTAACCTCTTTGCAAAGATCTGACAGTGAGTTGGAGTAAATATATAGTAAGGCATTAAAGGGACAAAGGGCTGAACTTTTGGCCCTGTGTGATGAGGAAGAATAGTCTGATGCTGGACCAAGCTGCTTGGTCCAAGTGTTCAAAGCGCAAAGCAGCTTCTGCTTGAGACTAGAGTTAAATGCTTTACTTACCAGACTGAATGTTGCCTACTCTGCCCTCATCAGAGCATCTACATCCATGTCTTAAAGAGCAGGTGAAAGATAGAGCCAGACAAGTAAGCAACCGCCTGATGGGATCTTACTTTAGGAGTTACATGGGGTGGTGGGTCTGTATCTTAGAGGCTCACAAGTTCCATCCTAGTAACCTAGCTCACAGGAGGTGGATATGTAAGCCTGCTGAGTTGGTAAGAACAGAGAGAGGATTCTCAAGAGGTGGCACAGCATAAACAAGGAAACCAGTCTCCCACAGTTCCTGGCGAGGGCCAGGCTTAGACCTGAATGCGAACTTTTAACATGAGTTGGTAAGCTAGGCCTCCTCCTGGACAACCTCTGAACCAGGGTGTGCGCTGCACACCTTAAACAAGGTGTCTGAGGTTAGTGGCAGCTGCCCAGTGATTCAGCAACAGTGACTCTACCCACTCCTCTTGAACTGATGCTCAGGTGATATGTGATGTCACTGGTAACTTGAGACCATTTGAAGTTGTCTTGAAACGTTTATGGTTTTCTCCAGTCATGCCAGCCACATTTCAAGGTCTTGATAATCAGATGAGCCTATTTTAGGACACTTCCACTGTTGCAAAATACCCTTGTGTGCACTTGTACACAGCAATCATCCTTCTTTACCCTTCAAGTGCATCTGCCACACATGATACAGGAGCCAGCCTTGGTAAGCAGGGTGTGTACATTTTCCCAGCTATGGACCTGTGCTCCTAAGAGTAGTCAGATTTTGAGGAGGCAAATTCACCTTCAAGGAGCCTCTGTCTCCAAGGAAGCCATCCTGTAGATGTCAGCCTCTCCCTCCAGGCAGTGACCTGGAAACTCTAATCATTGGATGCCACTTTGTTCTTTCACGTGAGGGTTTAGACCAGGCATAATAAAGGTCTTGCCACATACAAGAAGCATTCGAGAAGAGTTTAAATACAGCTTTTAAGATGCACATGGAAGCGAGGAGCACAGGAAGTAGGCTCTGCCCAGCCTTCATTCCTTAGTCTCGGAGGAAAACTGCAGGTGGAACCAGTGGGGGAAGGATACTTATTCTTGTTTAAATTCTTATCCCAGGTTAGCCTTGAACTTCTGATCCCCATGACTTCTTCATGCCTAGCTTAAGATTTCTTATTTATAAAACTGTAGGACAGTGGCAGAGTGCTGTGCATAGCATGAATAAGGGTCTAAGTTCGTTATCAGTACCACAGACAACTAATAAAAAAGACAAAGCTAGCACCCGGATCTCAAAGTTCCAGTTAAACTGCTTGTGTCCACAGCAGTTAACTCCTGATCCAGAAGAGACCATGAAGAATCAGAGGATATAAGAAAGTAGGCTGCTTGGCAAAGAGGCCCCTACCCTTCAGGCTGAGCCTCATGTGGTAGAGTGGGCAGGAGAGGACAGCCCAAAGAGGAAGACCAAAGTCCTAGCAGGGAGCTATCAGCCTCCGTTTCCGGATACATGCCCAAATCCACTCTGAGGAGACCAACTGGGCATCAGTGTTCTTTTCCCTGTTACCTAGCACATGTGTGGCTGAGCCCATGTCAAATTCCTGTACCAGGTCCCCGTCGAATGCCACAAAGTAGCGTTTGAGACGTTTGAAGTCTGGTGTAGAAGGTGGCAAGTAGAGCCGCACCCCAGTGAAGACATCCAACAGTACCTGCAAACAGAGTGGTGTATCCGGAGTAAGCCCCAGCCTGGGTACAAGTGGGACTTCACCCTCATTACAGGACAGCTAGGGATGCCTGGAGAAAAGACAGAGGCATCGCTATCCCTTCCTTCAGCCATTCAAACTGACCCTGGTCTGACAAGTTCTTCCTGACTCTAAGAAAAAAGGGAGAAGAGATGGGCTCTAACATCTGAGATCCAGCTAAACTGTTTGGAAAAAGGATGTTTCTCCAAGAGCCACCCAATGCAAAATACCCTGGAAGATCAAGTTTGTTCTGCACAGCTACCTAGTCAGAGGGCCTGGGAGTCTTGCTTATCAGTGTAGATGAGTTCACGGGCTTCAGGAAGGGCAGAGAGATGGGAGTGGTTTCTACTGAGAACTGGGTGCAGGCCCCGGGATATCAACTACGTATGCTTGGGCATGGGTGCAATCTGTTCATCGTGGCCAGAAGCTAGCCAGGGCATCATAGACTAGCTAGTAGGTCCTGATTTCAGGACCTGTTGCCAGACCAGGGACTAACAAAAGGGAAAATAGGCTCCTTACTGGGAGCTGTCTATGCCATGGCAGTCTCCCTTTCCTTGCTGGATAGACCTGCTCCGAGAGACAGACACACAAACATGCTGCACCCCACCGCCAGAGTGGGCTTCGTTCTTTAATGTGAACTGTAACAACACTGGCAGCTGGGTGGGCTTGCAGCCTCTCCTGCTAGGCCGGCTCTATCTCCTGCCTGTCTGCATAGCTTTCCTTCCTCTTTGCCGGCTGGCCCGCCGCCTCTGCAAGGCAACAAGAGGGCACAGGGTGGAGCAGCAGGACTGATCACCTGCCCAGACAGGACGGGAGGGGAGGGGCTCCAGGAGTCTTCACCCCCACCCCCAATCAACACGGTCAGCTTTTCACATTCACACACAGGAGCCTGGATCTCCAGTCCCTGAGCCAAACTGGCCTGTGTCCAGCACCACTATTCTTACCCTCACCTTTTTCAGGCATGGGGTCTCATCAGTAGCTTTCCTCTTCATTCCCACTTTGACTGGAGAAGACTTCACAGCCAGCTTCTCTCCTGGTTTCATGGGGGAATGCTTTGGAATCGGTTTGATGCCTGCAGGAAAGCAGAAGACAGGTATGTATAAGGCACTAGGTCTGATCCCTAGCAGTGCAAACTGGGACATGCTTATAATCCAGCACTAACGAGGTGGAGACAGACAGTTCAGAAGCTCAGAGCCATTCTCAACTACATAGTGAGTTAAAGGCCAGCCTGGTGTAGAAAAACCCTGCCTCCAAACCACACAACCAAGAACAAGAAGGAAGAGGGTAAGGAACAGCCCTGAGAGTTGGGGAGAGCACAGAGATCAAGTACTTCTGTTGTAATGATGAACGAACAGGGAGCAAGGCTATCAGCTGGATCCTTTACCTCTAAGCTGGCCCATTCCCCAGTCAGACAGGCTGTCCCTGGGTCCTCTGTCATCCAGGTTTGCTGAGTAGATAAGGGATTCCGGGTAGACCAGTTTCTGGCCCCCTAGCTAGTCACATGCTAGGAATACACTGCCGTAGGGGACACCCAGTCCCAGGACATCAGAGTTGAAATGTATGCCTATGTCCTACCATCGCTGGCCTCCCCACAGCCCTCCCCATCACCTCAGGCCCCTTTACTTACCACCTCTGCTACTGGGGCTATTGAGCTTCTGTTCGGTGGTCTTGGCACTGGCAGAGGACTTACTGGGGGGGCCCTTGCAGGGCCCAGCAGACCCAGCAGTGCCCTCGTTCTCGCCACTGCTGCCTCCAGTAGTGGGGCTTGCCTCATCTCCAGCCACCACAGCAAAGTCTGCCTTGTCTTTGGACAGCTGGTACAGTTCCTGGGAAGGGGGAGGGGGGAGCTGTCACTCACAGACCTACCTGACCCGTGTTTGGGATGAGTGCTTCCTGGCACATATAGCTAAGGAGCAAAGTAGGGCCTTGGAACCTGAGTAATTTGGGTGCAAGCTACTTTCTGTGGCAAGTTTTAATTCTTTTTTTTTTTTTTAATTATTTATTTCATACACTGAAATAAATACAGTACACTGTAGCTGTCTTTAGACCCACAGAAGAGGACATCAGATTCTGTTAAAGATGGTTGCTGGGAATTGAACTCAGGACCCCTGGAAGAGCAGTCAGTGCTCTTAACCTCTGAGCCACCTTTCCAGCCCAAAAGTTTTAATTCTTGATTGGCTTTAAACTTAAGATCTTCCTGTCTCAGGCTCTCTGGTACTTAGGTTATAGGCTCAGATGAACCAGGTTTTTATTGTTGTTGTTGTTTTGAGACAGAGTCTCACTCTATAGCTCTGTCTATCCTGGAATCCAACAAGTAGATCAGGCTGGCTTTGAACTCAGAGAAACTTTTAACTCTGCCTCCTGAGTGCTAGAATTCTAAAGGTGTACAAGAGTACATTCTACCTAAATCTAGTTTTTTCTTGTGTATGCCTGTCTGTGCACCATGTAAATGTGTAAATGTCTGGTGGCACTGATCCCCAGGAACTGAAATTATAGACAGTTGTGAGCGAGCTGCCATGAGTTCTGGGAATCACATGGGGGTCCTCTGTAAGAGCAGTCAGAGCTCTAACCACTCAGCAATCTGGCCAGCCCCTAACCCTCAGTTCTTAATTAGTTAGGAAAGTAAGACTGTGGCCTGAGGCAACTCCTAAATTGCCCGTGGAAAGCTAGGCTCTTCAGGGAACCGGAGGAAAGGGAGCCAGGAAGAAGAGGTACCAGTTTCAATCTTGCTTTGTTCCCATGGAATGGAGATAATAAGTCAAATGACATGTGAAGAGGCTAGATGCCCAGCACTCCAAGAGCAAGATAATGGGTGATGACACTTAGAAAGCCAAGAAGCTAGCACCTTGAGTTGGGGGAGGTTAGTGGCAGATTTCCAGTCCTTGTCGTCCCGGATTCGGGTGCATCGAGGAAATCGGATGGAGATGCCATCAGCAGTGTGTGCCTCAGATCTGGAGAATTCTGCCCCTGTGATCTCCCACACAGCAGCTTTCTGTCAGAAATAAAACAGGTGGATTATCACTGGCCAGGAAGGAAGAGGTCTCCAGCAGACAGAAACAGCGTCAAGCATTGAAAGTACAGAGGCTCTCAACAGCAGCCAGGAGGCCTGTGTGCCAGTTATGCCTCCTCTTGAATCCTGTCTGCTTGCGCAGGGCCTGTTTTGGTTTAGTTCTAGAATAGGCCTCAAAAGATGGAAACAAATGGAAAGGAATTTGCTTCCCCCCGCCCCAAGGACAAGTCTTCAGAGTTGGCTGTTTAGCCCTGTGCCTGTCATTTGGCTGAATATCCAACCAAGTCCTATCCTGGGTGGACCTTAGCAAAACTGGACTAACTTCTGAGGTACTGAAGAACTATAAACTACTTCAGGGGTAGGGGTCACAAAGCATTAGGTGATGATACCTTTGGGTCTGGGACGATAAAGTCAGGATAATAGATCTTGTTGATCTTCAGCCAGCTGGGTATCTTACTAGGATCCTGAAGGAGAAAAGACACTGTTTTGGGCTCCAGTCATGCTGGAGCAAGGCTTAAACCCTGTCTTTGGTAATAAGACTGTGAAATGACTTAGCTAAAAAGGATGACCTCTCACTCCAAGTGATCTTCCCTCTTCAGAGAGGCTGTGGCCCATCTTCTATAAGACAGGCTCTCTGAGATTTAAAAGCCTAATCCTGCTTCTATGGCCAAGAAGTGAGCTCCTTTCTGAATTAAGAATTGGGACTTGCAGATCTCAGTCCTCAAAGCACAGCCTGTTTCAGGAAGAACAACTTGCCCAGGCTGAGGGGCTACCAGGTGCCTTCCTCACCTTGCTGATCTTCACCATAACCAGCTCTTTCTGCAGGCGGGCAAGTGTGGCATCATCATGGCCTCCAGCACATTTTGTAACAGTGCACCACTTTTGGCTGTCAGGGTCATAGCAGCCCATGAGGAAGATGGACATCATTCCGCCTGGGAGGGGGACATGAATAGAGTGTGGGCTAGAAGGAAGCACCTCTGCCAGGCCCACAGTAGACTGCTTAGAGAAGAACGAGCCAAGGCCTTACCATCAAGAGTGTTAAGAGTAAGCTGGGCAGTGGTGGCGCACACCTTTAATCCCAGCACTTGGGAGGCAGAGGCAGGCAGATTTCTGAGTTCAAGGCCAGCCTGGTCTACAGAGTGAGTTCCAGGACAGCTAGGGCTACAGAGAAACCCTGTCTCGAAAAAACCAAGAGGAGGGAGAGAGAGAGAGAAAGAGAGAGAGAGAGAGAGAGTGTGTGTGTGTGTGTGTGAGAGAGAGAGAGAGAGAGTGTGAGAGTAATCACACTTGACTTACTGGGCTCCAGTGAACTGGACAGGACCTGACACATCGCAGACACAACCTGACAAACTGCCTAAGTGTTCTGCAGATCTCAGCTTTCTCTCCAATCAAGAAACAGATTTTTTGGGCTGGAGAGATGGCTCAGTGGTTAAGAGCATTGACTGCTCTTCCAGAGGTCCTAAGTTCAATTCCCAGCAACCACACGGTGGCTCACAACCATCTATAATGGGATCTGATGCCCTCTTCTGGTATGGCTGAAGACAGCAACAGTGTACTCATACATTAAATGAATAAATAAATTTAAAAAAAGAAAGAAACAGATTTTTTTCTGAGAGGGAAGCCGTTAGGCCTTGAAACAGCTGGTAGTTGAGCTTTTTTGTGCCAGGACTGCGCAGGTTATGCTTGACCAACTTACTTTTAATTATTATTATTTTCCTTTCTTATTAAAACACTTTTGTTTTTTTTTTCTGAGTGTGCACTTTTGTGCAGCCAGTCACGGTCCAGTCTCATACATGCTACAGGGTGCATGTGGGTGGGGGTCCATTTTCTCCTTTTACCAAGTGGATACTAGTGATCAGTTTAAGTCTGAAGGCTTGGGGGCAGGGCTTTAAACCCACTGGGCTCTCACCAGCTCTTCTTACTCAACCTCTGTGTTTAGGACTGAAGCTCCCTGATGTCTTTGCCTGATGTGACCAGGGCCTTAGATCCCAGGACCAAGGAAGCCATGACTGGCAGATGAAGCTAGTAAGAAGGCCAGTGTGTGTGTCTTCTGATAGAGTACCAACACAGGGACCAAACCACTAACCTTTGCTCCCTTGCCCATAGAAGGCCCCAAGAACCACCAGATCAGCTGTATCAGCCATGGCCCCCTCATTCAAATAATCTTTCTTAACTTTCAGCCAGTGCCGCTTCCCAGGCTCATATGTACCCTGATGAAACACAAAAAATAGATCACAGATAATGGAAACTCCATAGAGGTGGGGTCCATCTTTTTCCACTATGGGCTGATCTCAGTGTCAAGGCACTACAGGACATACAAAGCCATTTTCAGATCTAGGACCAGCCTGCCCCAGTTGAGTGGGAAAGACTCCTACATTGCTCTCCCTCTCTCCCGCCGCCAACACTTCTGTCACCTCCAGCAGGAAAAGACGGGTATAGCAGCTAGCTTACCTTCACATCCTTTAGCACCAACCCTTCCAAGCCCTCTCGGATCACCCGGTTTATCATGTCAGCCAGGTCTGAAGCTTTCTGAGGGACAGTAGGAGAAATGTGCAGGCTCAGGTAAGAACAGACTGTTTATTTCTAGACACTAGTGTGTATAACTTGGAGCTGCTGTGCCTTTGAGAAGCAGACTGCAGACAATTAGGCAACATCGGCAATGGCTAACGACAAACTTACCAGCACTCCACCAGAGAATACCTAAGGGTCATCCTCTTACACCCCATGGGGTTCTCTGCTCTGGTTTCAACCATCAGATCTCTGCCTAGGATAGGCCTCCACTTACTGTGACTTGCTTCATTTCTGAGAACATGATCCGGTTACGGATTTCAACCATGTTGTCATGAAGAAACTTCCGTCGCTCACAGAGAGGCCTAGGGGAAGTAGTAGATCTGAGGTAAAGAGGGGGTAAGGCTTCTGCCTCTCTCCCACTCCTAGCAGGAACTCTGACACAGGTCAGTGCCCAGTGATAGAACTGTTGCTTCAGGAAAAGGACAGCTATGGATCCAAGCTCCCATACGAACAGCTGTGTGGTCAAGGGCTGCAAGGGCTCCATCAGCACTAGAGATAAACAACTATAAGCTGTAGCCCACAGCCAGTTCATAGCTGTGCTTTCTACTCTACTGAGCCAAGAGAACACCAGCCTCCAGCCCAGACTACAGCTTCTGTCTCACTTGAACAATGTTACAAATCTTGTGCTATCCCTAACCCCCAGGCTGGCACAGGCCTCAGGACCCTTCCCCATCAAGTCTTTCTCCTTTCCTAACCATGGGTGTAGCTACAGAACCAGGATTAGGGAGAATCCTAAGTGCATAAAGTATCAGCTGTGTAGGTCCAAGCTGTTGGATGGAGTTCACTCGACGGCCAGTCCCCCTGCTGCTTCACCCATGGCACCCCCGATAAGCTCACAGGTAAAATGCAAAACTGTTCACCCTATATTTTTCCTAACTGAAGCCTCTACAAGTCCACCCCAGATAAATTCCCAGTGAAAATAAGAATCTTGGTTTAAAGATGGTAGCCAGGGAATAAAATCCAAAGGTCTATTACATGTTTAGTACATGTTAGGCCCTGGGTTTCATCCCCAGTACTGCAAAAAAATAAAAAAACAAAACAAAAACAAAAAACCCAAACATGTCAAAATATGCGTTAACTTACCTGTCCATCAAGCTGACATCATTAAAGTAGATACAATCAAAAACAAACAGGCAGACATTAGCATCCTGGAAAGCAGCTTTCTGCAGAGAAAATGAGGCAGGAGGCACAGGAGGGCATGAGATCAGAGTAGCAGCAGTCCACTTCAGAAGCCCCTTGTGGACAGTCCTGTCAGTGCCTCCATAGATGGTGCTCACTAAACTAGATCCCAAGTGTTTCTCAAAGGCCCAAATGCTAAAGGTTTGTTCTCGAGGGTGGTGATGCAGGGGAGGGACCAAGTCATCAGCTCCTAAAGGGATTGTGGGACTGCCCCCTTCCTCTTCGCCATGCTTCTTAGCTCATGATATAAATGGCTTTGCTCTGCCACGTTTAGTGATCTAAAGCTATGGGCTCCTGTAACCTCTAGATACAAAACCTTTCTCCTTTATAGAATGGTGGTTATCTCTGGTATTGTTACAGTGATGAAAGAACACATGCTCAACAGAAACCAATTCAAGTCTAAGTTAGCTCTAGTATCTCCCCTCCACCCCTTTGTCAGACTGAAAGCACATTTTTTTGCACACAGGACTCTCAGTGTATACCTTGTGCACTCCCAGAGTCCCAAAGGGCAGTGGTTTGCCTGTGTTGTTGTCAATCAGGAGTACCTCGGAATCCAAGATCATGCTTTGACCCCCAGGAAAAGCTTTGGGTATATAGTCCTTGAAGTGGGCCACCTAGAAGTAGAAAGGCAGCTTGGCAAGGAGGCCTTGGCAGTAAGACCTAAAACTAAGCCAGAGTGATCAAGGCTCAGGCAAAACAGCCCAGAGAACCTTGCAAGCCCAAGCAATGAGTGAAATGAACAACTAGGTTGTGTCAGTCTCCTGAAGAGTATCAGGCTAGCTGCTTTATTACCTCTGTCTAGACCCCAGAGTCATTTACTATGGGCTATACAGAAGGCTTAGAGGAAAAGGAAGAAACAGTGAGTCGGTCAGGAAGGACCTGCAGGGAGACAAATATGGGAGGGGAAGAAAAGAGGAAAGACAGGCAGGTGGGGACTAGTGTCCTTTCAGAGGATTGGTGTTATCAGGCTGAGGACTGGGAAGGGGAAACAGATGGGTTGCAGGGCAGACAAATAAGCCCTGGGAAGAACAAGGAATAAGAATAGGCTTTCCTCTACATGGGAGCTCTGAAGCCCCTGCTGTCTTCAGAGTATAAGCACTGGGACAGGGTTCTTCCTAGCAGAGCCAGAGCCCTAATTTCTGATACTCAGTGGGAGAAGTCCCACTACAATTCCAGGTATTTCCTGACAATGGGTACCAGCAGTTGGGTCGGGAGAGCCTGACAATGCCTCTGCTGAGAGCAGCCAAGTCACTGCCTAGGGTGTGTGTGTAACAGGATGAGGAAAGACCCGACTGACCATCCTTACTCCCTTCCATCCCCAACCCAGCCTTTTAAGGACCAACAGACACGGACTGAGACACAGTAAGCACTGAGTCAATCCACAGTATTCGGAAAAGTAAAGAAAGCATATTCTGGAAAGCTGTGTTCAAATGTCCCTGGTCACAGGAGGGACTGCCTCCCACCATCCTTATCACAGCCGTCCCTAGGTGATCAGCTTCTAGCACACCTAGAACAAGAACCCCACTTAAAGGTCCATGCAACACTACTGCTCAGCTCTCTTGCTCAACACAGAAAACAGGTGGCCCAGCCACCAAGTTTCTACTGGATGACACAATACACCCCCAATACATAGACTCTTGAGAAATTGAGTCAGAACTAGGAAAGAAGTGGGCAGCAAAGCCAGGAGTTCCACTTACTCAGGAGCTACTGGAGCCAGCTATCACAGCTGCTTCTCTTCCACAGACCTCACAGGCCTGGCCCTAGATGCTGAGATGGGCTGAGGAATGAGGCTCTTAATTCCCATCAGTTCTGAGTAGGGCAGGGATCAGGATCCCAGACAGCCCCACAACACTGTACACTTAACACACTCTAAGCTCATGAAGGTCAGAATTTGTATCTCTGTCTGTACGTTTTTATGTCCACTAGCTACCACAGTGCACAGGATTTGAGAAATACTTGTTGGGCAAACCAATGAATGATAATCCTTGTACAAGAACCCTAATCTTGCAGGGACAGGGACACACGCAAGATTTTCACTGAGCTGTCTGCACTGCATTGTCTCAGGCAGCTCTTTCCTACTGACTAACCCAAGTCTGGGCTCACTGGCTGTCCCAGCTAAGCAGCCTTTCATTACTAGAAGAGTGCAGGAATAATAAATTCCCTCCATTCACTTACAGAAAAACCAAATTTCTTCCTGTGTGGAACACAGCTTGAAAGGCCCTACAGTTCTGGCCCGGCAGTTTGTAGAGGCAGGGAGGAGACGTCCTGCTGAAAGGGGAGGACAGGCTTGCTTACCTTGTGAGGCAGGACAGGCTTGAGACTGCGGCTGAAGTAGCTGAAGTGGTCCCCCTTCTTATGCACCTGGACTCGCTCACCATCGTACTTGATCTCAGAGAACATGCCATTGGGACACTTCTTCATTGCATATTCAATGGATTTGCAGGCCTCAGCCTTGGGATGGAGAAAGCAAATGTATTTACATTTGCCTTCAACAGCAGGTTTCCTCAGCAGGGGCTGGGGCTGGGACTGTCAGGACAGAACTGGGTTCTGGAACTATTGCAAAGGGCTGGGCAATGCTGTATTCTGATAATAAAATCATTTGCTGACATCCTGAGCTACAAAGCAAGATTATCTCAAATATAGAAAACAAAAAGACTCATCACCAAAGTTGGTTTAACAGTTTACATTCTGAAGAAGACAAATGCTCTCCATTCTTGAATAAAATTCTTGTGAAATAGGATTGACTTTTCTCAGTAATGTAGGCTCTTACCAGGCACCTGGCTTATAAAGCACACTTGCTATCACAGGGTGATGGTGGAGCTAAGAGTGGAGAGGGCCAGTGACAGTGGGGCTGGCAGGGTGACTGGAGCCAGAGACTGATAGAACACCCAGATCCAGACCTACTCACTCACATACTGGCACCCACCAGACCCAAACAGTAACTACCATTTTGGGGGTTCTTGACAGGCCACAAAACAATGTTATCTCATCTTTGATATGGTCCCTTAGAGGACAAGTGCTGAATGAGAAACTTGAAGGTGAGGGAGGTTATGCGCTTACTTAAGGTCAGGCAGCCAGTAAACAACTAGACTCAGATGTGTATCTAAGCCCTCATCCCAAGCCTGTGTGCTAAAGCACTAAGCATGCAACCCACACCATTCTTCAGACAAGGTGTGGGAAAAGACTCTAGGAAGAACTCCCACAGATGCCATAAAAGCCCCTACTCCAGGCGAGGGAAGAGGTTCTGACCCTGGCATGGAGATCACACTATTTTAGCAAGCTAGTCTATATTTCTGGTAGCAAGAGAACTCTTTCCTATTCCAAACATAGAAACCTAATATAAGGATTTAGTATGATAGCGTTAAAAAAAAAGGCTCCCTGCATACCGCTGGCAAGCCCAAGGAGACTTATAGCAAGCGGCAGAATACCAGATGGTGACTCTGCTACACCTAAAACCAGAAGGGATGGTCATCCTCACTAAAGATCCAGAAATCGTTATGTACTGGAGTGAGGCTCTACTCCTACAGCTTCTTTTCTGTCACAGGAAGCCTGGCTCTGTTGCCAGCTCTGAGCTACCCTGCAGGAGGTCACAGCCCTGTCTTCAGGTGTGAGGCTAAACTATTTAGTTCCATGTGCCACCCCCACAGGGACAGTAAAGTGCAAGAGGCTGGACTCAGGTTGTACTAAATCCCCTACCTTCTTCTGAACCTTCACTTCTTGGCCCAGCACCGCTCTGCTCACCTCTACTCTTCCCTAGCCACCTACCAGAGTTCTTGCCTTTCATCCCTATGAGATGCCAGCAACTTGAAGAGCCATGGATAAGAGGGGCAAGGCAGTGTTCCTCACCAGCATGGGCTGCACAGGCGTCATCAGTGAGGCCTGGACCCTCAGAGCCCGTCGCCGGCCTGGGTCCTTCTCCACCTCCTGCTCATTGTGAAGGACTCGCTCCACCACATCCTGCAGGTTGCGCGATGCTTTGAAGGCTTCATAAGCATTGGGGTCAAGGGCATCTAACCTGTCAAGGAGAACAGGAGCAAGGAAACAAAGCTCTACATCTGACATTATGGCTGAGGGTAGCAGTCTGTCAGACAGGAGAGGTGTGGGGAAGTAGCCTGCTTCCATCCTTTAACTTGATGATGTGACTAACCTATAGAAGTGGGCACATGGAGCCACAAATAGTTATGAAAGTATCCCAACACAAAATTTATTTAAAACACTTTTTTTGCTATCTTGAATGAACAGTTCTTGAGCATCAATTCTCTAGATTTTGCTATATCAATCGGCTGGAAGTCAAAGCTGGCACAGGAAAAGACAAAAGAGAGAATTCAGGATTTTGAGCCTCATGCCTTACATGGTACAGAATTGGCAGAGACTGGGTCTGGAATGGCTTCTTGCCATTCATTTCAGTTGTAGCAGCTTTGTGTTAAAGGTAGTTATCTCCACTTTGCTTGTGAGAAAATGGATCTGGAAGTGGGTTAGGATCCAGAAGAAATAATAATGAGGGTTCAAATCTGTAGCAGGACTCCCCAATCTTGAGAGCAGCCAGGAACGAGGTATTGGCAGTTCTGGGCTGTGAGCGGCTGTGGCACTTACACGTGTTTTGCACCCGAGTTCATCTTCAGATCATGTTTGATCAGCCGAATAATGCACTTAAGGTCATTGGCTGTACACCTAAAGAGATAAGGCATACTCAGCTTCACCTCTCAAGGACTTTGATCCCCCAAACCTCCCTTCCATGCCCGTGGGGTCTGCTTTCCATGGGGCCACCTCTCACCGGGAGGCTATGTCCTGCAGGGCCTGCTGCTGCTCATCCTCTTTGGTGAGCTTGGAGAGGTGCAGGAGGAAGGCATCCACTTCCTGAATGGTGAGGAGGCTTTTGGCAGCTGGGGGGAAAGACTTGCTCTGCTCAAAGAAGATTCTGATCGTCTCTGACACGTCACCCTGTCTCCAAAAACCAAAATGCCACTGCTGCAACCCCAGGGAGCTTGGGACGGATGCCAAGTCAAGAGGTCCAGTACAGTAGCTGTCCCTAAGTCGTTCTTCTTGGGGACTCTCTCCCAGCCAGTTCTTAGGAGGGGCCCATCTATCCACCCGCCTGCTTTATCTGAGCAGAGGCACAGCACTAATCTAAGACCGAGCCAATCTGATCCTGATTAAGAGTCTGGACCAAAAGACATGCTCCATCCTTAGTAGATGCTTGGATTAAAAACTTTCTATGGCACCAAGGCAGGAGTCATGGACAACCGAAGATGAATAGAAAGTCCAAAGACAGAAGGGGAAAACAAGCTAGTAGATAAAGCCCAGCTTAGTCCTAGGAGAGACAAAGGAAGTCGCAAGCCCTGACTTTTCAGAGAAGGCTTTTATGGCTTGGCAGTGGTATGTTTTCAGTTATCCAACTTAGGAAAGGAACAGCTGTATATTCACACTTGGCTTCCCAGCCTAATGGAATCTCGTTCACTAAGTTTCGGTTTCCTACACCAGCATGTGCTTAGTTATTGTTTAAAGTGGCTATGGGAAGGCTATTGTGGTGGAGTCCCACCTAGGTTATGACCTCCCTACACCCGTGTCTGACCTGTTCTAGGTCCCGGGCCATATCATCTGGGTTGCAGTTAAAAATTCGGCTAAAAAGTTTTACAATCTGCTTATCATTCAAGTTGTAAACACTCTTGATGACACCAGGCAGCAGCAGCTTAACTGTCAGGTACACATCACCGTGAAAGCCATCTGAAAAACAAAGCAAAGGAAGCCCCATTAAGAAATGGAGATGTCAGGTGTGATGCTGCACGCCTTCCATCCCAGGACTCAGGAGACAAGCCTGAATGCAGATCTCGGTGAATTCAAGGCTACCCTGCTCTATATAGTAAGTACTAGGACAGCCAAGGTTATAGTGAGGCCCTATCTAAATGATAATAATAATAATAATAATAACAACAACAATAATAATAACAATAATAATAATGATGATGAGAAAGGGGAAGAAGAGGAGGAGGAGGAAAAGAAGGAGGAGGAGGAAGAAGAAAGCAGACACTGCTTCCCACAGCTCCCTGCATGTGTAACTGTCTCACCTTTACTCCATAGTCTCCCAATGGGCGAAGCCCCCAACTTTCACGTTGTGATGAAATAAGAGATACCAAATGACAATGTGCTAGATCCATGAAAGAACCAGAGCCAGGGGATTCTACTCTACACTGGGCATGTGGTTTGCCTAATCATATATGCTAGTGGGACATTTCTCTGTTCTGTCAAATGTGATGGGCTCCTCTGCCTTCTGGGGACAAAATATGGGCAGAGGAAGAAATCTGCCAAGCATCCAAGCAGAACTGGCCACATAACATGCAGGGTCTAGTGAGAATTCCAGCTATGAGATCCCATTTCAAGATGATCAAGAATTCCGATATACAGCCGGGCATGGTGGCGCACGCCTTTAATCCCAGCACTCGGGAGGCAGAGGCAGGTGGATCTCTGAGTTTGAGGCCAGCCTGGTCTACAGAGTGAGTTCCAGGACAGCCAAGGCTATACAGAGAAACTCCGTCTCAAAAAAACAAAAAAACAAAAAAAAAACCAAAAAGAATTCCGATATACAAGTGTCTGCACATCAAGCTGGCCATGGCTCTGAGCTTTTCAGAGGAAAAGCATATTCAGTATATGTACAGTCCTACCTCCTGTGGAGCCTTTCTGCAAGAAGTCATGGATGATCTGGGTCTTGGTGTTATAGCTAGGATTTTCAGCCACCATGGCGCACAGCTTCCGGAACTCTCGTAGCAGACAATCTTTGTGCTTAGGGTCACATTTACTTGCAGACAGACTCGTTCCAGGAGCAGGGCTTGAGGGGGCTTGCTCAGAGTTGTTGGGTTTTGCTGCTGGTGAGAGAAACAACACAGATGATTCATTTTTCTTTTCTGGGGAAGCACAAAAAGGAGGAAGACACTAAAGTTTTGCTGGGGGCTTATGCCATTTTATGCAAGCCCCCAAAGAGTCCCTAGAGAGAGATGTCCCGGATCCGTGTATCAGGTATAGACATGGAGGCCAAGGAATCAGTACAAATACCACTGCATAAAGTCTACACTGAGAAGCACCCGTGTATGTGAGTACCTCACACAGGAACAAAGGCTGCTTTCATGCCACAAGCCATCAAGCGGATCTCAGAACAATTGTCATTCTGACTCCACATTGCTGGGATGAAGAGAGAAGAAACCAAAGGACCTGTAAAGCTGAAATGACAGTCACCGTGGACTGTCAACGCTACAGCAAACCTGACAGGTTATAGAGTTTACTGTCCTCTTACTGATGAGTCCAAGGCCCGAGAGCAGACAGTTTTCAAGACAATCTACCTCCTTGGAAGAAGAGGAAAGACAGGGATGCCAGCAACAAAGTCAGGGCCCACCAGTGTGACCCAGCTCATCTTTTCTTTTTGTCAAAATAAAAAGCACCTTTGTTTATCTGAGAGAAATCTCAGTGATTCTCACCTTATTGTAACCACTTTCAAGAGCAAGGCAGAGTTGTTATATCACGGAGCTGCTGACTAAGGCTTCTTGTTTGGGTTTGTAAACTGTAAGTCTGTCATCATCTCTGACCTAGAATCTGATCTGGGGTGGAGATCTTTCCAGAACATTGATATTAGCCAGGTTCACGAAGAACAGCACCCTGATCTTCTCTAGAAATCCATCTTTAGTATCAACTGGATTCTTCGGCATCCCTATCATTGGTCCACTACCAAGCACAACTGGAGTTTTCAAATAATAACATCTGCAAGAGATGGCAGCACATGCCTGGACTTCTAACACCCAGGAAGCAGAGACACGAGGATCTTAATTTCAGAACAGTCTGGACAAGAAGACCTCTCATATTTTTGGGTTCGGCGTAGCCTTTAATGGGTGAGCCATCCCTCCAACTCAAGACTGTCTCATAAACAAAACAAACCATGCATGCATGTGTGTATGATAAAACTCCTACAGAACCAGGCGCTATTTCTATAATGTTATCTCCCATAGTCCTCTGACAGGACTGATGTCTTAATTCACCGACAAAGCCGTAGACACTCAAATAAGTGAAGACTTGCTCAAAGCACCAAGCTGTCAAGCATGGAGCAAACCTCAATTCTCCTGACTCCACATCTAGGCTTCTTTAAATCTCCAGCCTGTTCAAGTCCAAAGGTTTCATCTTGTTATTATTTTCTTCAATTGAACCAGCCATAAGAATTGTTTATCTCAAACCATAAAGGGTAAATAACACACGACTGGGACAAACAGACATCAAAGTAACACTAGCTCCCCTGTCAGCCTAAACTTCAGTCCTTTCACAGAACGAGCCTGCGAGTAACAGAAAAGCACCTCCTCAGGTTAAGTGAAGAACAAAGCCCCTAGGCCAATGCTTCCTCTTACCTACATCCAATAAACAACCCTTTCAAGGCCTATATGCACCACACCTTCTAGCATGGACTGATCCCATGTCCACAAGCAGTTATTGTTATGCAACAGAAACAACTTACTTATATATGTGCATGATAACAAATTACTGTTTATCTTACCAAGCCTTAAGCAAGAGATAGGAGATGGAATCTGAATTCAGAGCCCATTACAAAACTCTATACCCTCCATTCAGAGTTCCCTCTGGTTCTAAGCTCATACAGCTCCACTTTAGGAACTCATGGGCACAGAAAATCAAGAGAAATCAAAGGAAAACGTTTTATGCATGGCCTCTCTCCTCAGTTCCGGCAAGTTTGAGCAAACAATTTCCCAGAATTCTGTCATTTAAAAATATAAGAGGAGCAGGTTAGAAAAAAATCTTTTTGACCCAGGTAATAACTTTAAGTGGAAGAACTCTTGATAAACCAACATGTTCCTGATATATCAGAGATTAAAGTACACAAAGAAATATTGTCCAAGTGGAGCACAGAGTTAAACCATGGCCAGACTGCCCAGAGAGAAGCCAGGTATGGACACTTGGTAAAGCAGTGTTTTCACTGAGCCAGAGACTTAAGACACCAAACAGGGGGCCTTAACAGGGGAAGTCGCTGTAACACGTCTTACCTGAAAAGCCAGAGAACTTCCGAGGATTGGTACTGGTAATAAACGAAGCACCTTTCACTGGAGATGTCACCTGGCCAGTGGTTGTCAGCTTAGCCTGGACAGCAGCTTTCTTCTTAGGTGTGGCAGCTGCCTTAGAAGACAGGTCTACAGGACCCACAAAGAACAAAAGCACCCTTCAAAGACTGCCAAGAAAGCTTCTGAGATTTTATCAACAGTTTTCAAATCCTTATTTGGTAAGTTTCTATTGTATTATGACCCCAGGCTGCCCAGTCTTTTTGAGTAGAAGGAGAAGTTAAAAGGTCAGAGAAGAGGAAATTGCCTACCTTTTATCCAGTATATAAGAATTAGTATAGATCTGGGGAGAAACTAATAATGGCTTTTTATTAAGATTTTTATTTTATGTGCATAGTTGTTTTGCCTGCATATATGTCGGGTATATGTGTGTGCCTGGTACCCAGGCAGGCCAGAAAAGGGTGTTGGATCCCTTGGGATGAGAGTTGCAGATGGTTGTAAGCTGCCATGGAGGTACTGGAAATTGAACCCAGGTCCTCTAGAAAAGCCACCTTTGCTCTTAACTGCTGAGCCATCCCTCCAGCCCCAGTGATCACATTTTGATAGATAAAACTTGGAGCTAGCTCTGTAGAGTAGCCTCAAAATATAGAAACAACAAAGTAAAATAGAGAAAGCAGAGCATGTCTGTCTGGCACAGGTAGGGAAATCTGGGTGCTCACTACACTTCCTTCCTAGTGAAATGCAAGTCAGGATGAAGGCCAAGAATAACTGAGGCATGTCTTTAGAGCCACAGCCTTTAGCTCTATTACTTTAGAGTCTGAGAGTCCTAAAAGGTTGGTGGTTGCGTGTATTCTTTAAACATATCACTATCTAAAAGAAAGACCATGAGTACCAGGCTTTGTAACACAAGCCTGTAATCTTAGTCCTGAGAAGACAAGACAGGAAGAGTGCTCCAAGTTTGAGGCCAACCCAAGCTATATGGCATAGCAAGGACACATCTCAAAAAAACCAAAACCAAACATAAAACAACAAAACAAAACAAACCCCCAGGAAACACTGCAGAGTTAAGGAGGCCAAAGAGATATGACAATGAAATGTAATGCCCAGTCCGATCCTACACCTGAGCCCTGCAATGGAGGAAAATGTACTGCTCAATTATAGTCTTCAGTCAACTGACAGTAGACAGATAAGTTTACTGAGGCTGACAGGTAAACTATGATCTCGGAAGAAGAGATCCTATTTTTTAAGATACACACTAGGTACCTCCAGGGCCTGGTGATACAACTTTCTCTGAATGGCTCAATAAAAACCAAGCCTGGTATGGAAGAGGGAATGAGCACATAAACAGAGATGATAAAGCAAACTGACTTGTTATCAAGAAGGAAATCTGTGTAGAGAGCCTGACTGTTCCTATTCTTTTAACTATTCTGTGAATTTGAAATTATGTCCAAGAAGGATGCACAGAGAAAGAAATCTCTGAGACCTCAGTCTCCTGGCACCCGGTCCTCTCAGCACCAGCAAGCTGAGAGAGCAGGCTCTCCCCTCACCTGCAATATGCTGGCTTATCTGTTCCTTTTCGTTATCTTCCAGCTCTTCCCAGCCTTCCAGCTCTGTGAGGTCTTCAATTTTCTTTGTGGTGGCCCGAGCCCGTTCCAGTTTCTCAAACATGCACTTAATGTGGTACCACTCTTTCATATCACCCCCAGACTCTGAGAAGGGGTTGGGCACCACTTTGCCAATGCGGCACACGCCCTTTACAATCTTCTCCTTGCATTTCTTGCATCCAGCTGTGCCCCGCTTGGCATAGTCCACACAGAACCGCTGCTCTGCCATCGCACAGGGGCCAGTACAGAGTCCCACATGCGACCCTGGCCAGAAAGTAAGGTGGGTGGCACGTGGTCTTAGATGACCTCTCTGGAGAGCTAGGACAGGCTTTCTTCTCTGGAGAAGGCAGCACCCACCGAGGAGATTTGTTTCCGACCACTGGCTGAACTGACTTATGGCAGCCCAGCGATTCTGTTCTGGGAACAGGCACAGTTCTTTTCTGCCAAGGGCACAAAGGTTTCTCGGGAAGAGGATCTTGAAAGCCAAAGTCATATAGCTGCATAAAAGGGTAGAAACAGACAGACAGACATGAAGAATCCAGGCTTCCAATTTCTCAATGGCTAGAATCTCATACAGAGCACGTGGTTAACCAAACACTTCCCAATGCATTAAATATTTACCACCCAGAGTTCTGATACAGGAAAAACCAGTTTCCAAAGGGGTGTGCAACACCAACACTGTAGAGACTGATTGTAAAGGTACTCATAGTGGATGGTGACCTTTAAATAGTACCAAGATACTGAAGCTTTGTCTTAAAAATCAAGAAAAATTACATTATGTTTATGAAGTTTCCCTGTGAAATATAACACATGAGACACTTTCAGAAAACAATGAAGCCACTATAACAGTTTTAGGATTTCAGAAGAGGGCCCCTTTGAGAAAAAAACTAATCAGAGTCTATAATCAGATGGACTGCCCAAGTTCAGAGCCTTACTTAGCCATTTAGCTGCTGTGTGAGCTCTGTTCAGTTACTTTCCCTCTCTGCTCCTATTTCATCTGTAAAATGCAGCTCACAGTAGTACCTCATTCAAAGAGTAGCTGTTTCTAAGTTGTTCCTTAGAAACAGAATACGCAATTCCCTTGCTTAATTCGGCGACCTGAATCAGGGGAGGTTGAAATAACTGGACTGTAAGAATCTAAGCAAGTGATGAACCAATTCAAGTGGAAAATGATTATTCCTATCCCTTCTTATATCTGTAATTATTTAAGTGGCTTTACAGTTTTAATTTTCAATTTACTGGAAACTATTTTTAGTCCCCACTCTGCTGAGAACTTTAATTGATATTGTGTCAGAGCAGCAAGAAGGCTGAGGTAGAGCGGAGCACAGCAGGTGTACTACTAAAGAAAGGGTTGGAGACCAAGCCTACCCATCTACAGCGGGGTGGGGAGGTGGGGGCAGATATCAGGCGACTTGGTTTTCTCCAACAAGGTGGACCCTAGCCAGACACCTTAGTTGGCCGATCCGATCCTCCCACCTCCAGCCCTAGAATTATAGGTATGAACCACCAAGCATGACTTCAGTTTATTTTCTATTATTTATTTTTCGGTTTTTTTGTTTGTTTGTTTTTAGATAGATTTTTCTATGTAGCTCTGGCTGTCCTGGAAGTCACTAGGAAGAGCAAGCTAGTGTTCTGAGTGCAGGGATTAAAGGCGTGTGCTACCACACCCGGCCCCAGTTTTATCTTAAAAAACAACAAAAAAACAACAACAATTACAACAGGACTAAGAGCTAGTTATGGTGGTTCTCGTCTGTAATCATATCAGAAGGCAAAGACAGAAGGATTGCTGTGCGTTCGAAGCTAGAAAGTCTGGTTTACTTAGTAAATTTCTGTCTAGCCAGGGTACGTCGTCAAGACCGTCTCAAAAGGAAAACAAGCAAGAAAACAAACCCCCCAAAGATTAGAACTACTTCATGGGGTGGTTAGGAAAACTACAAGGAGTACGAGGGCAAGCCGGACGTGGAGTTCTGAAGTTTGTATACCAAACTTGTGTATTTGACAATGTTCGACTTGGGGGAGGGGAGGTCCGTAACTGGCAGACTCAGGGGGTCACACAAGCCCTAACCGTTAAGAATCTGAGAGGCGAGTGAAGGCCGGCAAGGGCTGAGGAGGAGCTCAGGGCGAGTAGGAGTTCAACTTTCCGCAGAGTAGGGTGGGTAGGGTGTCGTATCGCCCATCCCGGGATACGACAAATAACTACCCGGGGAGACCGGCGCGAGGAGGCCGGGAGCCCGAAGAGCAAGCAGCACGCCGTTCTGCCCACAGGCTGTGCGGGCGAGCCGCGGCCGCGCAACAAGGCGGCGGAGAGGGACCGGCGGCGGCCCGGCCCCGACCCCCTGAGAATGCCCACTCTGGCATCCTGCCCTTCCCGGTGGCTGCCCAGGGTCCCGGGGGCCGCGGGCCTCCCGTGGGCTCCCGTGGGGGCGCCACGTCACGGAGGGTGTGCCCCCAGGCTGAGCGGCGGGCGGGGGAGGAGCCACGGCCACTCCAGCCACGCCGCGTTCGGCCCCGGCCCTCCCCACACGGCGCACCGCGGCCCGCCGCTCCGCGCCGCGCCGCCCCTCACCTGCCTTCTCGGCTGCCCTGGCTCTGACGCTCCGCACGAGCCACCGGACCAGGCGCCCACAAGGCCACGGGTCCCGCACGATGAATAGACCGCCTGTCTCTTTAAATACGGGTACTCCAGCCGGAGGCAGGGCGCAGGCGCAGTAACCGACTTGCGCCCTCGGACCCCGCCCCCTCCGGTCGCCACGTGGGTCGCTGTTCTATTCCTACCCGGAAATCTTGAACTGAGTGTTGGGTTGGAGTGGCGGCTTGGGGCGCAGCGTCCCTGAACTTCCTAGAGTTTCTCAGATTGTTAGATATTGAAGGTAGTGTTGAAAAATCATTGCAGTGATCCTAGGGATGGGAAGCTCGAGTCGTTCCACCTGTGTCTTCCGCACCGCAGGAGTTTTGCTGAATTAAAAGGCACTACTTTAATTAAAAAGGTAATTAGAAAATGTGAAGAACAGGGACTGTGGCCCCGTTTATGTCATTTAGCGAACTAGTGCTTCTAAACCTCAAATAGGCTCTGTGAGTTCAAGATGGCTAATTTTTCAAAAAATAAAAGTATTCAGGCCTTGTTCAGTCTGGGAAGGGCAAACAGTTGGGCTTTGTTAGGTAAATAAAGTGCAGATCGTGGAACTAAGTTCTATTTCTGAGGAAGAGTTTAGCTTTTTTTCCATAGGGAAAGAACGCTGTGAGGGGTCACTATAGTTGAAGCTGGTCAGGGGAGAGACTAAGACAAGCCGACTCACTAAAAGGCTGTTGTCCATATCAAAGTGGCCTTGAGATGGAGAGGAAGGTGTATGCTTGAATCTGTGTGAGGTGCTCAGTTATTTGTTCATAGAAATGAAGGGCTGATAGACGAGGTCTTTAACAGAACTGGAGAATGAGCCGAGGGAGGCTCTCTGGAGTTCAAGGTTGAGTGTCTGCTGTACTGAGGCCAGCTAGATCCTGGTGTTTGAAATGAGGTGAAGGCTCTTTGTTTTCTCTTAACTTGCAGCAGGATAAACCTGGGTTTGGAGTTCGGAAGGCCTTAGGCTCAAGGGCTCCAGTTGAGGAAGCGTGAACATTTTGACTGGAGTTGATCTTAACCCAATGGACTTTCCCTGTGCTGACCAACCCTTTCATCACAAGCAATATATTCGGTTGCTGAGCCCTGGAAATGTAAGCAGTCTGAAGTGAGAGATGCTGTAAATGAACACTGTACACTGACAAGTACCCAACACTTCCCCAAAGAGAGTAAAATACCTCATTAATAGTAATAGTGCATATATTCCAGTTATTTGCTGGCCAATTTTTTATGTGTTCGGTTAAAGAATATTTACTGTCACTCACCTGTTTGGTTTTACTGTCTTTGAACTAGGGCATCAGAAACGATGGGGCTGCGTGCTTAACTCCCATTGTTATGGCTCCAGCTCAGCACTCCACAGACAGAAAGCCTGTGGTGAGGAGCAGTGGGTATCTGCAAAGGCTTTCTCTTCTTAGACCGGGTTTCTCTGTGTAGCCCTGGCTGTCCCGGAACTCAAACTTTGTAGACCAGGCTGGCCTCAAACTCAGAAATCCACCTACCTGTGCCTCCCATGTGCTGGGATGAAAGGCATCTGACGCTGCCATGTTGCCTGCATCTACTTCTAAATGAATGAAATTCGAGAGCTAATGAAATGAATGGTTAATAAAAGAGTGTTGAACCCCTTAAAAGGAAGTTCATTATGTCTTTGTTAATGACGGAAGTGTACAAAAAGACTCAGGCCCTAAGTATTTGCTTTGCTTGATGAGAACTACATGGTATTCATAATCATCTCTGACTTAGGTGCCCCTGCTGTGAAACAGCGCTAGGTACCAAAGCTGCCAATTGCATATCTTTCCTTTCCTTTCCTTTCCTTTCCTTTCCTTTCCTTTTCTTTCTTTTTCTTTTTTTGACGGTAAGAGCACTGAACTTTCATTTAGCGTGAATCTAGATGCAGTGATATTTCTTTTCTTTTTTTCTTTTTATTTTAGGGAAGGACAATCTCACTGTGTAGCTGTAGGCTTATCTCCAATGCAGCAGCCCCCCCCCCCCCCAGTCTATAACAGTGGGAATTGAGCTGTATACCCCCATGCCAAGCTTGTATTTCTTAATAAAAGTGAGAACTGATCCATCAAGGAGAGGTCAAGTTTGGTGAAGAAAATAGGGCTTTGGAACAGCACAGTCAGACTGAATTTTGTTCTAGCCTGAGCTGTGTAAACCTTCATCTAGTTTCATGTCTGGGCTTCAGTTTCCCTAGTAAAATGGGGAAGTTTTGCACTTTATATTTAGCTCTGTGATCCACTGAATTGCTTTTTGTAAAGAATGTAAGGTCGGTTATCCATGTCCTACCTGCCCCTTTCTCTCTTTGCACGTGGATTCTGGGTTATTCAAGACCAATTCTTTTGTTTTGTTTTTGTTTTGTTTTTTTGAGACAGGGTTTCTCTGTGTAGCCTTGGCTGTCCTGGAACTCACTTTGTAGACCAGGCTGGCCTCGAACTCAGAAATCTGCCTGCCTCTGCCTCCCAAGTGCTGGGATTAAAGGCGTGCACCACCACACCCTACTTCAAGACCAATTTTTAAAGGATTGCTTGTGTCCCTTTTTTTGTATTTGCTCCTGTTAAAAATTAACCTTTTTAAGCATGGAGGTTCATGTCTTCCACTGAGAAGTAGAAGCAAGCAGATCTCTGAGTTAGAGGACAGTCTGGTTTTTATGTCCAGTTCCAGGCCAAGGAGGGCTTCATTGAAAGATCTTGTTTCAATATTTAATTTCAAGTTGATATATATAATAATGGGTTTATCATGGTGTAGATTACCCTGTTCTCCTCTGTTGCCAGCGACACTGCTCTTTGTGTGCCTACTCCATCTCCAGCTGGATTGCTCCTGCCTGTTAGTGTCTGTCTCTGCCTTCCTGGTGCAGGCTCTGCCTTCCTGGTGTGGGTGTTCCATCACCATTAATGCCCAGTACCATTGAGCTCTCTTCCTCCCCTCCTAATCCTGTTTCTAGGTTCTTGACCTACAAACACATCTACGAGAGTACATACAGAATTTTAAATCTAGGTTTCACATACAGGACAAAATACATACAGTGTCTGTCTTTTGGTTTTTGCTTCTTTTAGAGATATTTGACTGTGTGAAGATCTACTTCTGGGCTCCATATTTCTGTCAGTGATATACTTGTTCTTTTATTAATACCACCGTGTTGGTTAATATGGCTTTAGAGTGAGCCTTGGCATCAGCTAGTGTAGCTATGTTATTTTCCATTAGTGGTTATGTTGGCTCTAGCGGGTCTCTTGCTTTTTTATGTAAACACTGGAGTCATCTAAATCTGATAGCCACAAAATGACCTGCTGGGATTTTTGCTTGAGAGTGCACTAATTTGAGATGAAGTTGGGAAGAACTGACATTTTCATAGGTTTTCTTCCTTTATTATTTTGTGAGTAGATGTATGTGTATATTTATGTGTGTGTGTATGCTCCCCCGTGAATATATACATAGAGGCCAGAGTCCTCGTAAGTGATTTTTCTACCTTTTTGTTGGTGGGTTTTTTAGTTATTGTTTTGAGACAGTTTCTCTGTGTAGCCCTGGCTGGCCTCAAACTCAGAGAACTCCTCTCTGAAGTACCGCCTCCCAAGTACTGGGGTTGAAGACATGCACCATCATGCCCAGTGATTTTCTACTTTTTTTTTTTTTTTTTTTCGAGACAGGGTTTCTCTGTGTAGCCCTGGCTGTCCTGGAACTCACTCTGTAGACCAGGCTGGCCTCGAACTCAGAAATCCACCTGCCTCTGCCTCCCAAGTGCTGGGACTAAAGGCGTGCGCCACCACGCCTGGCTAATTTTCTACTTTAAAAAAAAAATAAAAGGATTTAAAATTTTCTTTGACAATTTCATACATGTAAGCCATGCATCTTGATCATATACACCCCCATCTCTCCCTTCCATCCTCCTAGGAACCCCCAACACATCCCTGCCTGCCTTTATGGCCTCGCTGATTTTGTTAATAACACATTAGTGCTGCCTATCGGAGTGCTGACTGATCTCGTTGACCTAACCTTGCTCGGTTCACCGTAGCACCAGTGACTTCCTGGGCAGTGGTCAGGCCGTGGCAAAGAACAGCATTTCACAGCACTCCTCATCCTCCTCCGGCTGTTCCCTTCCATTGCCTCTGTGGGAGGCGTGCGGGTGATTGATACAAACACCCTATTTAGGGCTGAACACTCAATAGACACTTATTCTCAGCACTCTGACCACCACAGAGAGAACTACTCTGCCCAAATTTAAGGACAGCACTATCTATGGGGATAAGCATTAATATTTAGAAGGTAGCTGGACAACATGTTATTTAGCAACAGTTGGTAGGTTCTTCTGGACAAACTGACCTTCTGAGCCTTGTACTTTGGCCAGTTTAATGCTACTGAATTCCTTCCTGTAAGCCCATCTCAAATCCAATCCAAAAGTAGTTGGTTGCCCCCATAACCTTCATGCCACGATTGTGCCAGTGGGCACGCATTGCCTGGAAGGTCAGTACTGTAATCATCTGGTTGGCTGCAGGGATACCATTGATGTCTTTTCTGACTCGGCATCCTACACAGCACCCTTCAGTACATGAAAGGCAGTCATCAAGGAGAAAGTAATCTTGGAGGCCATTTCCAGCTTGGATCCTCTGTCTTACAACCCAAGACCGTTTTAT
This sequence comes from Mus musculus, assembly GCF_000001635.26. Taxonomy (NCBI): domain Eukaryota; kingdom Metazoa; phylum Chordata; class Mammalia; order Rodentia; family Muridae; genus Mus; species Mus musculus. Next base: position 82,776,603 of record NC_000077.6, on the reverse strand, counting down.
CGTTAGCATTAGGGCCTACCATCTAGTTCTGCTGGGAGACCAAGAACAGTAATAGCCTGTGTTGTTTCAGGAACTTCTGGAACCTTCCCAACCAATAATAACTCAGGAAGGTGCCCCTCACTAGGTTCTGAGATCTTAATAGATTAACATGTCTCCTAGAATAATATTCACCATGTAGGCTATCTGGGTTAAATTTTTTTTGTTTGTTTGTTTTTGAGACAAGATCTTAGCATATAGTCCCAGAACTTGCTATATAGACTAGGCTGGCCTTGAACTCTCAGAGATCTTCCTGCCTTCACCTCAAAAGTCCTGGAAGTAAAGATATGTACCACCAAACCCAGCATCTATTTTTTTTTAATTATGTTTTTAAATTGGCTTACAGAGTTGATGGGTCTTCAGGGATTTTTCATGTATCCTTAATTTTTTTGGTTAATCTGTTCCTCTCCTCTCCTCTGCCACCACTTTGTATGGTGTAGGTAGAGGGCAGAAATATTGGGAGTGAAAGGTTTACCCTAATTTTTATGACAGTTTCCCAGCTCATTGCTTCTTTTAGACTGGCTGGTCAATGAGCCTTGAGTGTCTTCATATCTCTGCCCCTCTGTCACTTTATTTTAGAATTTTGAGACAGGGTCCCACTATGTATGGCCTAGAACTTGCGATCTTCCTGCCTTGGCCTCTAAGTGCTGTGATTACAGGAATATACCAGAGAAAAGGTTCAGCTGTCTGGTGTGTGTGTGTGTGTGTGTTCATACACAGGTGCATCCATGCATATGCAACGTAAGCATGTAAAGACCAGGGAGCAATCTCAGGGGCTACCCACAAGACTAGCTCTAGGGCTACATGCCTTCACACTTGGCTTGAGTGTGTGTGGTGTGTGTGGAAGGTGGGGAGGCCTCTGGGGACTTGACCTCAGGTCTTCACACTTACAAGGCAGGCGCCTGACTATTTCCCAAACCCTCTTCTTTAATTTGTTCTTGGATTTTTTTTCCATCTGTTTTCTAGTTCTATAATAGCTTTCATATTTTGTTAGATTTGTACCTTAAATTTTCATTTAAAAGGGCTGATGAAATAAAATAAGAAAAATACCTTCCAGAATTGTGTATGGCAAATAAAAGGACTGCTGTTGATTTGTACAGTGTTTGCGGTACATGTAAATGTGCAGTTCCTTTCGTTCCCACATTCCTATCACTGCAGTGTTTCGAATCATCCCCTCAGTCAGGCACTCAGTACTGAAGGCCTACTGTGTGTCAGACAAAATTCCAGGACTCCCTGGATTCCAACAAATCCCCTTGCCCTCGTGGAGTTAACAGGTTAATATGGGTAACAGAAAACAACTGAAACATGTAGGCTGTAAGATATGAGAAAAAGAGGCAGGATCAGAGGCGTGGGGGCAGGGTTTCAGGTTTCAATAGACGGCAAGGTCTCACCAACCAAGTGACAGATGAAATAAAACTCAAAGGGATGGAAGTGCCACTTGAAGATATCTAAGACAGAGCATCAGTGATGTGCTAGGAGAGCAGCAAGGTGAGCCTTGTGGCTGGAGTAGCTCAAGATTGAGAAGAGGAGCAGATGATGTCAGCAGGAGACATAGCCTTAGGGCCTCGCACACCATTATAAAAGGACCAACTTTTATTCCAGCCTAGATGGGAAGCTAATGGATTATATGTACAGGGACGAGGCATGATCTGACTTGGGTTTTAACAAGAGCTCTGTCAGCTTTGGCTGCTCTGTAGAGAAGGCGGAAGATGACAGGCAACCAACAGTAATTACCTATGTGAGGAAGGTGGGCAGCTTCACTAGCCAAAGTGAGAGGAAGAAGTAACAGGCTTATGGGCCCTAGAGCAGCGGGTTTCTAACCAGTGGGTTGTGGGGATCAAATATCAGATATGCACATCAGATATTTCCATTACGATTCATAACAGCAACATTACAATTTTGAATTAGCAACAAAATGATTTAGTGGTTGGGGGTGGTCACCACAATATAAGGCACTGTGGTAAGGAATCCCAGCATTAGGAAGGTTGAGAACTGCTGCCCTAGAGGATCTATAGGTGGCCTTGGGCAGCTTGAATCTCCTAACATTTTAATATACAAGTTTTTTTTTTTTTTCATGAAAGCATTTTTGGAGAAGAGGACGATGGTCGAAGTCTTAAAGTAATTCTCTGAGCCAAATCAGGAGATACTAAGTCCCTTAGTGGTGAATAATCAGGATAGCCCACCCTTGTTCTAGCTACCTAAAAGCCCACAGTTAACTCCATCCCTCAGACCCTAGTCACACATTCTCCAGGGTATTGATCTTACTTGTTCCAGTCTAAGAGCTAACACCACCACCATCCCCTTAATATGATTGTCCCTGGCCTCCAGCTGAGCTCATCAAGATTGTTAAAGAGAAACAGGGTTAGAAAGATAGCTCAGAGGCCGGGTGTGGTGGCGCACACCCTTGATCCCAGCACTTGGGAGGCAGAGGCAGGTAGATTTCTGAGTTTGAGGCCAGCCTGGTCTACAGAGTGAGTTTCAGGACAGCCGGGGCTACACAGAGAAACCCTGTCTCGAACCCCCCCCCCAAAAAAAAAAAAAAAAGAAAGAAAGAAAGAAAGAAAGAAAGAAAGAAAGAAAGAAAGCAAGCTCAGCAGTTAAGAGCTCTTGCATGGGACCTGAGTTTAATTCCCAGCAACCACAAAGCCGCCTCACAAGTGCCTGTAACTCCAGCTGCTGGGGTCTGATACCTTCTTTTAGCCTCTGCAGGCACTTGCACTCATGCACATTCACACAGATAAAAATAGGATTTTTTGTTTTGTTTGTTTCTGTTTTCCAAGACAGGGTTTCTTTCTCTGTATAGCCCTGGCTGTCCTGGACCCACTTTGTAGACCAGGCTGGCCTCTAACTCACAAAGATCTGCCTGCTTCTGCCTCCCAAGTACTGGGATCTGCCACTTTGCCTGGCTAAACATAGGATCTTTTTTTGGGGGGGGGGGGTGTTGTTGTTTTTGTTTTTTGAGACAGGGTTTCTCTGTGTAGAATCAGCTGTCCTGGAACTCACTCTGTAGACCAGGCTGGCCTTGAACTCAGCAATCTGCCTGCCTCTGCCTCCCGAGTGCTGGGATTAAAGGCGTGTGCCACCACGCCCAGCTTTAAACATAGGATCTTAAAAAGAGAAACAACAGCAAAGACCCCAGAGAGCTGTGTAGAGGTTTCTGCGCTGCTCACTTGGAAGCCACAGACAGTGCTAGAACAAACACTTCATGTCTTCCTGGAGAAGGCAGACACTTGGGAAGTTGGTTTGGTCTCAGTGGATTCCGTTTTTAATAAGTTCTGCCCTATGAATCACATAAATCTCAGCAGCAAGATCCGAGCTTACACTTTTGGTTTGCTTAATAGTCACACAGTTAAAAGAAGTTTTAAAGAAATATGGTAGAGGTGTTTGCCAGGATAAGTATTTAAAAGAGCTGCATGCCGGGGTATAATAGTAATTCAGCTCAGCTCTGTTTTTCACTGTCAGCAGGCTGTAGAGGTGGCTTCTTCGAATTCTCCTCCTCCTCTTCCTTTTCTTCTTCCTCTTCTTTTTCCTTTTCTTTTTCCTCCTCCTTCCCCTTCTTTCCATATTCAGAATGGGCTTTCCCATCCTCAGCTAAACCTCTCCAAAAATGCCCTCAAAGACATATGCAGACGAACAGTAAGATGGCTCAGTGAGTCAAAAAATCACTTGCTACATATGCCTGACAGCCTGAACTGAATCCCTAGAACCATAACAGGCGACAACAGACTCCCACAAATCGTTCTCTGACCTCCACACATGCTGTAGCTACCATGCATGTATCTGTACTCACATATGCAGCATAAACAGGTAAAATAATAATGAAAATTAAAGGATAAGGAACACCCTGTGGTAGATGAGTAAGAATGGCCACCATAGAATCATAGATTTGAATGCTTGGTCGCCAGAGACTGGCACTATTTGAAAAAATGAGAGGTGTGGGCCTTGTGGGAGGAAATATGTCATTGGGCTTAGACTTTGAGGTTTCAGAAGACCCTGCCAGGACCAGTAGCACTCTTTGGTAGTTGACAGAAAAGGGATACTCAGTGAATGCTTCTTGTTAGTATCATCAAGTGCTTCTCATATGTGTATGCAAGTATGTGCTGCTTTCATCTTTATAGTGATGAGGAGGCTGCCTAGTTTGACAGGTCTCTGTCAGGTTAATCACTGGTTTCTGCCACTGCAGAACTTTCTGAAGGTTTGTTTTTTTTTTTAGATTTATTTATTTACTATATGTAAGTACACTGTAGCTGTCTTCAGACACTCCAGAAGAGGGCGTCAGATCTCATTATAGATGGTTGTAAGCCACCATGTGGTTGCTGGGATTTGAACTCAGGACCTTTGGAAGTACAGTCAGTGCTCTTAACCACTGAGCCATCTTGCCAGCCCCATCTGAAGGTCTTTACAGTGCTGTTCCCACATCCTGTGAAGAGCCAATGACTTAGCCATCTCCTGGGCCTGGCTGGGCTGCTAAGCAGCCCATTGTCTGTAGCATTGATATCTGACGCTACAAATGCCACCTAAGTATCCCCTAGCAAAGGATCCTCTGGGACTCTCTCTTAATTTATTTTTATTTTATGTTCATTAGTGTTTTGCCTGCATTTATGTCTGAGGGTGTCAGAAATCCTGGAACTGGAATTAAAGATTAGTGTGAGCTGCCATGTGGTTGCTGGGAATTGAACCCAGTCCTCTGGCAGTGCAGCCAGGCTCCTAATCTGAGCCACCTCTCCAGCGCTCTGGAACTCTCTTCCAGAGCTCCCACTAGATGTCAGGAGGCTCTAGTCCAGCAGACCCTGAGACTGGGTCTGTAGGTTAGTAGTATTGTCTGTTTAGCCAGGCATGATGCCCTGGGTTTGAGGCTCTGCACCATAAACAAAGCAAAACAGAAACTGCCTGTTTCACATTTTAAAACTTCAGTGTTAGTTAGTGCTTGTGCTTTTAAACTTTTTGTTTGTTTGTTTGTTTTGGAGACAGGGTTTCATTTATCCTAGGCTTTGCCTGGAAGTCATATAGCCAGGGTTGACCTTTGACACCTAATCATTTTATCTCTACCTCCCACATCTGGGATCATATGCCTAGCTTTGTACGTTTCTGTGTGTACACTTCTCCATATGCTTAAATTTCATAATTTAAAATTTCAAGAGCAGGGCGTGGTGGCACATGCCTTTAATCCCAGCACTCGGGAGGCAGAGGCAGGCAGATTTCTGAGTTCGAGGCCAGCCTGGTCTACAAAGTGAGTTCCAGGACAGCCAGGGCTATTCAGAGAAACCCTGTCTGGAAAAACAAAAAACAAAACAAAACAACAACAACAAAAACCCAAGAAATTACCCTCCCCCAAGGCACAAGGCTATGTTCATTAAGAACACTTCTTCAATAGTTTCTAGAACTAGAAGACGAATTCCAAGGTATTTCCCTAATCACGTATTAGGGTTTTTAAAGAGGAACCTACTATGTCTTTTGGGTGGCTCTAGAAGCTGTGACCAGAGAAGCATCCTTAACTGAAAGAAAAATCCAGATGAAGAGAGCATTCCATTTTCTCAGTCTTACTGTCTTCTTCTAAGTAAGGACAAAAATTGCCCTCTTCTTTACCACACTAGAATTCTGGGTTTGACAGGAGTTTAAACTCGGGTGGTGTATAAGGTTGCTCTAATCTAACTCCAACTGATAAGCAGCCCTATCCCACACACTTCTTTCCACGTACCTAAAGGTTCTATTTCCTGAGAAGTCTGTACATCTTGCCTGTCTTGGTCTGCTTTTCTCTCCTTCCCCAAAGCTAGCTCCCATTTTAAATCTCCCCTTTGCCTACTCCTTGTCACACTCACACCTCTAACACACACGTATTCAGTTTCATCACATCCCTGGTTTGTAGGATGCATTCCTGTCCCCTTCTGCCCTCAGTGTGGCCCATTGGAGGCAGCGTATAAGGAGGATTTACTTACCCCTTAAGGGCATGGAGTCTCATTAAGGGTTTGGCCTTTTCTTTCTCAGTGTCATGAAAACATAATGAGGGATTTTGAGTAACAATTGAACATTTAAAAAGGACTACTCTAGGGCTGGAGAGGCTCTTCCGAAGGTCCTGAGTTCAAATCCCAGCAACCACATGGTAGCTCACAACCATCTATAATGAGATCTGACGCCCTCTTCTGGTATGTCTGAAGACAGCTACAGTGTACTTACATATAATAATAAATAAATCTTTAAAAAAAAAAAAGGATTACTCTACTTTGTTAAAAGATAGTGGCTGGGCAGAGGGGGAGAGGCAACATGGACTAAGAGACATTAGTGGCTAGAACCAAGACAGAAGTAGAAATTCTGGGCATATTTTAAAGGTGAAACAGGACCTAACTAATGCCCTAGACTTAGAGGTGAGGAAAGGGTATGGGTCACTCCCAGGGTCTGCCCTAACTCCTGGATAGGATGTTAGCTCCACATGAGAACAGCTTTAACAAAGAATGAAAGCTATTGGAAATTCATTAAGTTTAGAGCACTTATTGAACCTTCTAATGCAGTGTTAGGCAGGTAGGTACAGAAGCTAGAAGAGGCAGAAAACCACCATTTCATAGTTGGGATGTCAACCTACAAATGGAAATCTACTTCTCAAGGACAACAGTGGTATTTATCAGCTCATCTAACCCAGACGTGGCTTGCTAGTGTGGTAAGTGTGATCAGGGCTTTGTCTCAACATCTCTGCAATGCTCTTAGCTCTGCCCTGGCTGTAGGTTGAAGTCCTAGAAAAGAAAGGTTGTTAAGGTTGGTATAAACTTGGAGCCTTCGGTACAGGGGTGATATTTAAAGCCATGTGACTAGGTGAGGTCAGCTGATGGGAGAAATAAAGTAGAAACATAAGGCAGACACAGCAAAATGTACAAGAAAAAAGTTCCTGATTTTTGTTCCTGTTGAAACCTAAACCTATTCCCTGCATCAGACGTTTAAAAAGGCAACTGATGTCCATCCAGCCATCATTCCCACTGATAAACTTAATCTTCTGCATATTGCCAAGTTGCTAGCCAACCGGTGCTTCTCTGACAGAAAATTTATTTTTCATTACGGTTTTTCTATTCTATATTTAGAATGATTCATAGATTCTCATTGCATCCTCGTGAGGATTATGTATGTTCATTTGATATTTGAGCAAACCAAAGTTCAGAGAGGTGTCTCAGTTAAGATCATTAACTTACTGAAAGGTGAAACAAGCTCAGGATCCTGCTCAGAGATGGACCCCCCTTGCTTAGCATGTCTAAGGACCTGGGTTCAGAGTTCCTGTACTGCAAAACAAAGTGGAGCAGGAGCTTAACCTGGGCTTCGTGTTGTCAACTGCTCTGCTTTATCAGTCCACATTAATCTGGTGTTTGCTACTATTAAAGGTTCTAGGTCTAAATTTTATATTTTTTTTCCTTGCAAGTACCAGAAAGGCAGCTAATTCCATCATAAGTGAAACACATGTGGAAGCATTTCATAACTGTAAGGCACTGGACAAATGTACATTTGAAGGCCAATTGGGTTAGCATTCTTTTTCTTCCAAGTTAGGGTAGACTGGACCGTTTTAAATAGAGAACAGCACAGTTGAACATCAAATCTGACTCTGCTCAGATCATGTAATAATCTTTAAAGTTTGTGGAGCTGCTCAACTCCCATAGCTGTTCCCTCGATCTCAAGGACTCACTGAGCACCGGATATAATCATGGGTCCTTCTCTACTACTAAGGACCATTGAATCAGATTTTGAGATTCTTGGTACTCTTAAAAAGGCCATGGTAGTTCATGTGCATGAACACACCTAACATTTCTTATGGCTTTGGAAGAATCATTCAATGAAATGTTAACTGAAGGGCATGGATTGCTGAGTAGTTAAGAGCACTTGTTGCTTCTTCTAAAGGACCTGAGTTTATTTTCTAGCATGCATGCTGGGTGGCCCACTGCTGTTTCTCTGGTCTCTATGGATGTGTGTGTGCTCACACACACACACACACACACACACACACAAAGCAAATCTTATCTACATCATGACATGTTCAATGATAAGCCACACCTAACCATTCCTAACCTCCTCTGCTGCCAGTAGTTAATGAACCTTCTGCTCACTACTTCCTCTGCATGTATATTAGATCTGTGCTGATGTCTATTGAACACTCTCTCACTCTCTCTCTCTCTCTATATATATATATATATATGCTGCTAGATAAACTTAGATTTCAAAAATGTACGCAAAAGTATTGAGTAGTCTTTTTCCCTGAAATAATATTTTAGATTTAGCAGAGTACCTAAAAACATTAAAACTTCACCTGTTTCTTTTAAAAATGGCTACTAGATTTAAAATACGATTTGTATTTTATTTTTGTGCTTTAGTTTTTTGAAATAGAGTCTTATTGTCAAATGTACGGCCCTAAAATAACAATCCTCCTGCCTCTCCTTTTCCTAGTGTTAGGATTACAGATATGGGGCTGGTGAGATGGCTCAGTGGGTAAGAGCACCCGACTGCTCTTCCAAAGGTCAGGAGTTCAAATCCCAGCAACCACATGGTGGCTCACAACCATCCATAATGAGATCTGACTCCCTCTTCTGGTGTGTCTGAAGACAGCTACAGTGTACTTACATATAATAAATAAATAAATAAATAAATAAATAAATCTTTAAAAAAAAAAAAAGGATTACAGATATGACCCACAATACCCAGCTTTGTGTTTGTACCGAAAGTGCTCCTGAGGTCATCACCCACCTCTCAACACAGCCTCGTTCTTCCTTGCATGCTGAGATGACTGAAAATCCTCAGTGTGGGGGTCAGACATCTGAGGCAGGCGCACTTTTTGTAATTTTCAAACTGAAATAGCTAATAGTTGACAGTTAAGAATTCAGACTTTGTAGCCGGGCGTGGTGGCGCACTTTTTGTAATTTTCAAACTGAAATAGCTAATAGTTGACAGTTAAGAATTCAGACTTTGTAGCCGGGCGTGGTGGCGCACTTTTTGTAATTTTCAAACTGAAATAGCTAATAGTTGACAGTTAAGAATTCAGACTTTGTAGCCGGGCATGGTGGCGCACACCTTTGATCCCAGCACTTGGGAGGCAGAGGCAGGTGAATTTCTGAGTTCCAGGCCAGCCTGGTCTACAGAGTGAGTTCCAGGACAGCCAGGGCTACACAGAGAAACCCTCTCAAAAAACCAAAAAAAAAAAAAGAATTCAGACTTTGTGTCATAAGGAGCAAGATTATTAATCATGTGTGGCACATACCAAGTCAGACAATGTCTTCTTGGTATTCATACCTAAAAGAAAATCCTGGGCTGGAGATATGCTTCAGTGGTTAAAGAGCACTGATTGCTCTTCCAGAGGATCCGGGTTCAATTCCAGCATCCATATGGCAGCTCACAATGGCGTGTAAGTTCCAGAGGATCTGACACCCTTCCACAGACATACATGTAAGTAAAACACCAATGCATATTTAAATAAATCATTAAAAAAAAAAAAAGTCCTTTGACATTCCTATTCCTGTCCCTTCTACATTTTTTTCTTCTACTTCTAGTTACTAAATGTTAGCTCTTCCTGAGAAATTGTTATTCCCACCCTCTTAGTCCATAACTAATCAGTCGCTTAACTTTTGAAGTGTTGTGTACATAATTTCCCAGTTCCTTGTCCTAGACTTCTTCCATACCACACACTACAACTAGAATAACACCGAATTGTCACAGACTTCTTCAGTTTAAAAAAACCCAAATCCTCCATTTATTTCCACATTGCCTGTAAAAACAGTTCTTTAGAATTAAAGGATTTTTTTTTTTTTTTATTTTAGACAAGGTCTCACTACATAGTCCAGGCTGCATCTCCCTCAGCCTTCCAAAAGCTGCAATGTCAGGGGTGAGGCACCACATCCAGTTTTCAAGGCTTTCAGGCCTTTTCTTCTTGGTGGTTTTCCTTATAAAACCTGAGCTAGAATGGGTTAATATATGTAAAGTGCTTAGAATCCTGACTGGCCTAGGCTTAGAACAGTATGTCTTAGCTATTATAGTAAATTGGAAGATGCTGTATATAAAACACTCATCCTCCAAAGCAAGGAAAACTTTAAAATATCAATAACTAGAATAAGGTAACTGGCATTGCCTTACTAGCAACTTACCTATCTTCCTGCCATTGAAAGAACCTGTAAACACAAGCCTGATTTACCACAAAAATAAAATTTCCAACTCAATGGGGTAATATTTCCTTCATTTGAAAACTGGCTTGGTGGTGGGAGAATACTTGCCTAGCATTCCCATAGCTCTGATCTGTTTAGCAGCACTCGGGGGCAGGGAGTACAGTAAACTACAGAGCATGTTCAAGGAAAACAAAGCCTGAAAAATATATAGATAGGTTTTACACTTAAGGCAGCTGAATCTCCAACCTGGGCAAATACTAGAATAACCTGGGAATAGTCAAGAATATTGTCATCTGGATCCCATTTAATTTATGGAATCTTTTATGGTCAAAACCTCTTTAAGATGGGGCTCAGGCACTAAAGCTTCATAGGCGATTTGACATTCCATGAACAATCAAAAGTTTCACAGGTGATACTGATGTACAACTTAGCAATCATTGATCTTGTCAAAAGAAACACTGTGCTGGAGTCTGGACATCTGTATGCTTTTGAAAAAAGAATACCCATCCACTGCTTTATGAAGAATATGTGTTTATGAGTGGCCTTCTAAAAACAACCTTCCCAAAGCGCCAACCCTTGGAGTTTAAGGCTTGAAAATATATATACATCGAGGTCATATAAACATGTGTCTTTTTTATCTGACTAATATAAGGATCAAAACAGAGTGACTTATATAAATATATACTTAGCTATGTGCAATATTTACAACTTAGATTTTACAACTGAAAAACCACATTGAACCTGTAAAGATGAAAAAGTTGGCAATTTGTGGTTATAATTTCAAAAATGTCAAAAACGGTTTTACCTCAAACATTTTATAATAAATAGCACCGCACACAGTACCATCCCCAAAGTATTACTCCTCACTGGCTTACTTTATCCCAACAATTAGGGGTATCCAAGGTCAGAGGAACCCAAGAACTTGGACACAGCACTTTTTAAGGGACAGCGGGGACTGATGGAAAGCTTGGGTCTTCAAAACCTTACAGCAAAGCCCCCTTTACCCTCCAGTCCTGAGACAGCAAATCCTGTAATTCTCCTTCGTCGTCACTGTCCACATTCTCCTCTTCCTTTTTCTGAAGTTCTTTTATGGTCAAAACCTCTTTAAGTTTGTTTTTTATTTCATCCTGGCGATTCCGCAGCTTTTCCACTCGGCGGTAACATTCTATCTGCTCATCAATCTCTCCAATCTGCCGGTCCAACCGTCCCTCCTCATCCTCTTCAGCAACGATCGCTTCAGAGATAGTGTTGACTTGCCTCATAGCCTTTTGAAACTCGTCCCACTCTTTGTCCATCTGATCCTTTGGGGCATCCACCTTCCGGACCTTTGCATCTACCTCAGGGTCGTCGAAGAACCCTTCTGGTAATGCTTCGGCGGTGTTCTCTCTTCTTTCCACCACTTTTTCATGTATTTCTGCTTTCTCAATGGACCCTGAATGAGGAACTAAGGGGGCCTTGGGAGGATTTGTATTAAACGGATCGTTTGGCAGCACATTGCTTGTTGTCTCCCTCGGAGAGGCAAGCGAGTGTTCTTTGCCCTGTGCATCCGGAAGATGCTTGCTGCTGTCCCTTCTTTCTTCTCCACCTCCCTCTTCTTCCTCCTCTTCCTCATCGTCATAATCAGGCAGTAAACCGAGTCCAGGTTTACTGGGGGCCGCCCTAGCGGCATCCAAGTTGGCGGACGAGGCTGAGGTGGAGGGCTGTACCTGAGGTCCCGCGGAGGCCTTGGCTTTCTTGGCGTCTTGGCTCTCCACATCCGTCGCTCTCCTCTTGGTGGCCTGAGGTACAGTGCCGGTCGACGGGCCCTGGGTTGCTCCTTTGGCGCCTTTCAGCTCCGCTACTCTCTCCCGGTGCTGCTTTCCCAGAACATGGGTCTGCCACAGGAGCTCGCTCTTGACCGGGGTGTTACACAGTGCGCAGCTCAGCTGCCCCAGACGGTTGTACTTGGCGAATGGAGATTCGATCCTCTTCCGGTTGGTGCTCAGGCGCTGCTTCTCCCTCATCAAGCGCCTCAGTTCTTCCTGATTCACCACTCGCTTCCCAGCCGGAGTCCGAGTAGAGGTGGAGGACGCCATGTTTGCGCCCAGGACTCAGGCGAGTCTAGCTTCCGAGGCGTGATAGCGTCACTTCCTGTTATGGCGCCGATTGGCCCACACTCAGGAGTGTGGGCGTGGCGCCAGGGTTCGGAGTCGGCAAGTTTGGGGCTGGACTGTTGAACCATGGCTGCGATCAAAATCGCTAACCCTGGCGCTGAAGTGACCCGGAGCCAAGCGGCCTTGGCTGTGAACATCTGCGCCGCCCGTGGGCTGCAGGATGTGCTGCGTCCCACCTTGGGTCCTAAGGGCGCGCTAAAAATGTGAGATGCCGCTAGAGTGTGCGGGGTGTCGCGGCTCACTCTGATTCTGATGCTGATCAGTGAAAACCTGTGAGCAATGCTGCGACATTTAGACACCCGGTTTCCTCTCTCTCACTCCTGCTCTTAGGATTCTCTAGCCGAGGAAGAGAGCGCCTCCCCGAAGAAAAGACTCCGTCAATAGAAACTGTTAGCCTTGTGCGCGCGCTCAGCAGACGTTGGGCTGCAGCTCCGCCGCAGGCAGTATTGTTTTGACGTGGTGGAGTGGTACTGGCTTTGGAGCTAGGCAGGCATAGGTTCAAATTCAAGTTCCATTATCTTCCAGCAGTTGGGACTCTCCGCACCTACAGTTCTTCATGTTTAGTCATCCATTTGGACATATGTTTATTTAGCACCATTGTTTTACGAAGAAAGAAGAGTAGGGGAGATCAAAAGGTCTCTTGGGAAAGAGACACCCTGAGAGGAATGAGCAAAGTAGCGTTTATAGTAAACGAGTCCACTTAACACTAGATGCTGGAAAAACAGATGGGATAGTTTCTGTCCTTTCCTTTAAAAACCTGATTTATATTTACGTGTGCACATCTGTCTGAGTTTATGTGCATCAGGTGTGAGCAGATGCCCCCAGAGGTCAGAGGGTGACAGATCCCTAGAACTCGAGTTATAGGCAGTTGTAAGCCATTTGATATGGGTGCTGGAGACCAAGCTCAGATCCTCTTCAAAAACAATAAGTGCTTTTTAACTGCTGAGCCATCTCTCTAGCCTTTGAGATGGTATCCTTAAAGTGACATGGCAGTGACAGGTATGTCAATTATATAGAGATGCAAATGATTTTACAGAGGAAAGGGCCCAATTACCGATGATTGAAGGAAAATCCTCTCAGATATCAGGGGATGTTTGATCAGAGTTGTAGAAGAATGAGTGACAGGAATCAAGACCTCCTAGTGGTGTAAATCCACCAGAAATAAACATTATAATGCATTAAGGGAACAGAAAGACCTACTGTGGGAATAATGGTGGATGGAACAGGAGAGTTTGGAAAAGGCCAAGTATGTTACTGATAAATTACCTGGATTTTTATCTTGAAGATGGTAGAGAATGTAACATCTTTGAAGGATTGGTGATCAGGAAACTGAATCCCATTGCCTTTTAGAAAGATGTAGCATGGAGGGTTGATTCAAATTAGGAGACAAGATGCTGTCTAAGCAGTCTAGGAAGGATAACAATTAAATTGGAGAGAGATGTCCAAAGGCATTTTAATTGTAGAATTGACTAAGCTTGGTGATTTAATAAATGCAAGGCACTAGACAACTAAATTCAGTGGCTGAATCATGACATTCACCAAGATAAAAACCTACAGAAATTTGTAGATTTGTACTCTGTTTCATACTTTTAAAAAAATATTTATTTTTATCATGTATACAATGTTCTACTTGCATGTATGCCTGCATGCCAGAAGAGGGCACCAGATCTCATTATAGATGGTTGTGAGCCACCATGTGGTTGCTAGCAATTGAACTCAGGTCCTATGGAAGAGCAGCCAGTGCTCTTAACCTCTGAGCCATCTCTCCAGCCCTGTTTTATACTTTTCATTAGCCAACATGTATAACTCATCAGCTCGTGTTTAAACCATAAATGCTCTGTTTGGAATGAAATTACTGTAAGGTCATCCGGGAGAACTAATCCCATGAGACGCAAGTGGCAGTCACTACCACATGTCACCACGTGGCTCAGTGTAGCGTTTCCAAGCCCAGTCAACTGTTTTTAGGACCATAAATGGCAAGAACTCGGGAGGGTTTGTTGATTCTTGGCTTGTGTAGTTAAGCACCATTGTCCTTTTTACAGGCTTGTTTCTGGGGCAGGTGACATCAAACTCACCAAAGACGGCAATGTACTGCTTCATGAGATGGTGAGCCAATGCTCTTTGTCATTTTCTTTTCTCAGACAGGAGCTGCCTATGTAGCCCTGGCTGGCCGCAAATTCACAATTTCCTCTCCCCTTCTTGCCTGCCTCAGCTTCCTGAGTGTTGGATTCAGGTATTAGATGCAGTGCCGAGCTGCTGCTGGCTATGATAAATTGTATAAGCTTTAATTAAGAACATGGCACATGGGCTGGGAATGCAGCTCAGGGATAGAGCACTTCCCCAGCATGTGCAGGACTCTAGGTTCAACATTGGGGTGGGGAAGGTACACTCTGAAAGTTCGTTTGTTTGTTTGTTTATTGCAGGCCGGAGAGATGACTTAGTGATTAAGAGCTGTTTTCCCAGAGAACTTGGGATCAATTTCCAGAACCCATATGGGAGGCCACAACTCTGTACTCCAGTTCCTCACATAAGCATACATTCAGGCAAAACACCGATGCACATAAATTAAAGAAAAAAAATTTTTAGCTGGGCTTGATGGTATATGCCTTTAAACCCAGCACTCCAGAGGCAGAGACAGGCAGATCTCTGAGTTTAGGACTATCCTGTTCTACAGATCAACTTCCAGAACAGCCAGGGCTACACAGAGAAACCTTGTCTTGAAAAATATATATATATATATTTTTTTTTTGCAATGCTAGAGATTGAGTGATGCACCCTCATATACTGGGCAAGTGCTCTTTACCACTAAGCTACACCTTCAACCTTACCCCCCTCCCCCATCTATCTATTTATCTATCTATCTATCTATCTATCCATGTATATATATATATATTTATTTCATGTATGTGGGTATACTGTTGCTGTCTTCAGACACACCAGAAGAGGGCTTCAGATCTCATGGTTGTGAGCCACCATGTGATTGCTGGGAAATAAACTCAGGACCTCTGGAAGAGCAGTCAGTGCTCTTAGCCGCTGAGCCATCTCTCCAGCCCACAATTTATATTTTTAAGGATTTTATTGATTTTTAAATTTCATATGTATGAGGGTCTATCTTTATGAATGTATGCTACATGTATGCTGGTACCTGCAGAGGCCAGAAAAGGGTTTCAGGTTCCCTGGAGCTGGACTTTGAGCCACTTCTGGGTGCTGGGAACCAAACTCCACTTCCTGGAAGAACAGAACATACTCTTAATGGCTAAGCTGTCTCTCTAACCCAACTTTTTTTTTTTTTAATTAAAGGCCTTCCCCAAGACCACCTGACCACAATTTGTATTTTTAAGGCTGCCAGCTAAATACTGCAGTCTTGAGATATGGCTGTTGGATTAAACCTCAACAGAATGATTTTTGCAGTTTTCAAATGTTTATAGATTCTGATAGCTTAGGGAGACTTACAAATTAATAACATCTTTTCCAGAGCACTTCATTATAGTCTCTGTAATCATGCAAAAAGAAAAAGTCCTCTACGGTGTTCATAAATATATTCCTCTTAGAGATTGAAGGGCTTAATCTCTTCTTGGAAATGTCATTGCATTTTGAAGCAAAGACTTTCATACAATGTTCAAACCTCATTAATTCTCAACTTTAAAACTTTGGATTTGACATTTACTAAATGTTGATAATGCAGACCTTGTAAGTGCGCAGCATGACGTTTGCTTGTTAATTTTACTATTGTCCCTTGGGCTGCCTTGGATTCAGTGGCTTTCCGCATCATAGTTTCTGTCTTTAAATTTGCTGTTTACCTTTTCCAGCAAATTCAACACCCAACGGCTTCCATCATTGCAAAAGTGGCAGCAGCCCAAGACCATGTCACAGGGGATGGCACTACCTCAAATGTCCTGATCATTGGAGAGTTGCTAAAGCAAGCTGATCTTTACATTTCTGAGGTATTAAACATTCACACAAAGCAAGTTTTTTAAATTTAATTTTAGAGGATGAGAACTAATTTTAATTAAGATAACCTTAGGCAGTTGTAAATGGAAAGTGCTTTTTATTTTTTGCCAAAGTAATGGCTTTTATTGCAATTATATACTTTTAAAAATATAAAATATTTAATGATATATAGAAAGGTTAAAGAGAAAGCTCCCGTGTACCCATGAATCCTGCTTAGAAAAGAAAATGTAACTAATAAAAGTTGAAACAAAATGTTGTTCCTTTAAAAATAATGGGAAAGATGATTGGAGGGTTTTCACTTTGTGTCTTTTTTCTTTTCTTTTCTTAAGATTTATTTATTTTATGTATGTGAGTAGCTGTTGCTGTCCTGTCTTCAGACATACTAGAAGATGGCATCTGATCCCATTACAGATGGTTGTGAGCAACCATGTGGTTGCTGGGAATTGAATTCAGGACCTCTGAAAGAGCAGTCAGTGTTCTTAAACACTGAGCCATCTCTCCAGCCCCACTTTGTGGGTTTTTCTAGTCCCTGTTTCCTAAAGCACTTAGCCGAATCCTCTCTTCATCAGCCTGTGAAGCCATCATTCACATTTCTTTGTACTGTTGTTTAATTGTATTCTTCTCTCGACATTATCCGTCTTTTCTATAATTATTTGAGTTTTCTGTCTTCCTCAGAGACTATCTAAGAAACATAACCTTGTTGAAGTGGAGATTCTGGCTTCTTCGTGTTTGAGAATTATCTATTCAGTGTCTGTAACTTACCTCATTTAGATTTGGACTTAAATCATGGAAACAACTAAAATTCTCTTACCTATACAGAAATCAGTCATCATCTTACATAAGAAAATAGTGTATAGTCTGTGACTGGGGAATTTAAAAGTTCAACCAGCCATCAAGTACATAGGTCCTTTTGATCTCTTAACTCTTTTGCCCATAATAAGGCTTCATCCTAAAATGGATCTTGAAGGTAAGACCATCAGAGGAAGCCAGTGTGACTCAGCAGGTGTGGGTAAGATAAAGACATTCCTCCAGCTATAGCATTTTAATCCTCCCCTGGGCCAACCTTAGTCTTACACACATTTTAAACTGAATACCATTGTCAGGGGAATTGATTAGGCTAATTTAGATCCCACTGGTTGAGTTAGGGTTAGTGTTCCTCTGAAACACAGGTGAACGATGGACACCTCGCAAGGACTAGGGTTGGGGGAGGAAGGAAGGAGACTAGCAATGGTGAGATGTGTGTGTGTGTGTGTATAGTGTATATCTGAACCATGATAAAGTGAAGCACAGGGTACAATAGAAACGACAGGAAAGCATGGAGATGCTAAATTAGCCTGCAGTAGTCAGGGGCGTGGATACAAAGTCTTCAGATGGAATGTGAGGTGCATGGTGTTCCAGGCTGAAGCCCCACTTAGCACTGGTATAGACCCACAAGCACTTGTTGTAACTGGAGTTTAAGGGCATGTGTGTGATAGTGAAGAGGTCGTGGAAGACAGTGGAAGGCGTTCTCCGAGGGTGAGGAGCACTAGCAGGTCAGGAAGCACACACTTTATTGCTGTAGTGAACAGGCCGAAGAGCAGCACATCAATAATGACTGATAGGACCAGACTGGCATTTTAAATATCTGGGGACAATTTTAATGAGTCCACAATCAGAGGCTCTCCTAGTAGTCCAAATGAGTGATTATGAAGACTGACTGACATAGAGGAAATATTTGCAAATGGTAATAGCACAGGTTGGATTAGAGTGTTTTGGCTCTTATGGATATAAGTCTTGGCTCCATTTCTAAAGCAGCTTGCTGATGTAAGACAAATTACGTTATCCGTGTAGAGCAGTAATAGTGCCCACTTTATACTGTCGTTGAGAGGATCAAATTAAATAATTCACATAGCGCCCTCAGACCTATGCCCAGCACAGACGCTCACCCTTTAGGTATTCTAGGAGTGATGTAAAGAAACGACGTGAATGAATCATGGTTCATGTCAGCGTTCACAAGGTTGTGTGTTATTTTACAAAATGAACAATCCTGTGTGGGAGATGGCTTGGTGGGTAAAGTGCTTGCTGTTCAAGTGTGAGGACCTGAGTTTGAATCGTCAGACCCTTGCCAAGCTAGGCATGTCAGCATACATCTGTAACCCCAGTGCTCCTACAGGGAGATGAGGCAGAGATGGGAGAATGCCCTTGGAGCATACAGCAATAAAAGAGATCCTGCCTCAAGCAATGTGGAGGGTGAGGACCAATACCTAAGGTTCTAAAGTTGCCCTCTGACCTTCACACCCATGCTCTGGCATGTACATTCACCAACATTCTCATAGCACACATAAAAGATAGAGAACACAGATAAATGCACCAAAAAAGAGACGAAATAGTGCCATGACTTCTTTTGCTGACTGTTGCTCGTCCTAAGGAACTGATCTACCCCTGCACCACACCCTCTGTCTCAACAGCATTTGAAAACCTTTAATTTTGTGAGCCAGGCATGGTGGTCCATGTCTGTAATTCTGGCACTCAGGAGTCCGAGGCAGAGAGATTGCACGTTTGAGGTCAGCTTGGGCTCATAATGAAGCAATGTCTCAAAAATTTATTTTTAGTCAGAAATTTAGATCCACAGAAAAGTTGCAAGAATATTACAAAGAATCACCAGGGTTATAAGTGCATTGTCCCTCCTTTGCTATGTTGTCTGTGAGACATGTAATTAATATAAGGTGTCTAATGTTTTCTGAATGGGTGATAGGAAGTTATAAATGTGTCCTAATTATTTCCGTCTCTCTCTCTGTCTCTGTCTGTCTGTCTGTCTGTCTGCCTTTCTCTCTCTCTCTCTCTCTCTCTCTCTCTCTCTCTCTCACACACACACACACACACACACACACACACACACACACATTTATTTCTGTTTTTAGACACGGTTTTACTCTGTAGCTCAGTCTGGTCTCAAGCTTGCTATGTAAGTGGGGCGGACTTCTTTTTTTTTTTTTAAATTCTAATTTATTTATTTATTTATTTATTTATTTATTTACTAATTCACTTTACATCCAGCTCATGGGCACCTCCCCCACTATCCTTCCCCTCCCCTTCTCTTCTGAGCAGGTAAGGACGCCCTGGGTCCCCACCCTTTTACTCCAAGTCTCTTCATGGCTAAGCACTTCCTCTCCTACTGAGGCCAGACAAGGCAGCCCAGAAAGAAGACCATATCCCATGTACAGGCAACAGCTTTTGGGATGGACCCCGTTCCAGTTGTTTGGGACCCCCATGAAGACCAAGTTGTATATCTGCTACATATGTGTGGGGAGACCTAGGTCCAGGGGCTGACTTCTAACTTACTGCCTTCTTGCCCCAGCTTCCTGAGTGCTGGTGTTACAGTCATGTGTGCCCAGCTCTTAGTGTATAATTTTCAGAATCACTGAATTCTCATATAGAGTCACTGTATGTATAAAGTTAATCTTAACATCAACAGCTCATGAGTGTATTAGAATCCAGTCTGCAGATTTCTTTCAGATTCCCCACTGACCCTGAGTGTCTTTTACAGAAAAAGGAAACTCGAGGACAATGCGTTGTGTTGAGATGGCATGTACTTTCAGTCTCTTTTAAGCTGAGGCAGTTCCTGAAGTGTCTTTCATAGTCTGTGGCATTGCTACTTTTAAAAATTAAACGTGTCTGGGTGGTGGTGGCGGACACCTTTAATCCCAGCACTCGGGAGGCAGAGGCAGGCCAATTTCTGAGATGGAGGCCAGCCTGGTCTACAGAGTGAGTTCCAGGACAGCCAGGGCTACACAGAGAGAGAAACCCTGTCTCGAAAAACAAAAAAAAAACAAAAAACAAAAAAACAAACAAAAAAAACCCACCCCCCAAAAAAATTAAACGTGGAATGTGGGGGCACATGAGGAGGTCAGAGGTCAACCTGGGAGAGTCGGTTCTTTCCTTCACTATGGGGTACTTGGAGCAAACTCAGCTTGTGCATCTTTATGGCAAGCAACTTTACCTTCTGAGCCATCTCACTGGTCTACTTAAAAGCTATTTTAGTTTGTTTATTTTTATTTTATGAATGTGCATGTTTTGTCTTCATATATGTATGTCAACCAGGTATGTGCCTGGTGCCCTTGAAATTCAGAAGAGGATTTTAGATCCCCTGGAACTGGAAGCATGGATGATTGTGAGCCACCATGTGACTTCGGGGACCTGAACCCAGGTTGTCTGCAAGAAACTGCTGAGCCAGCTCTTTTTTTTTTTTTTTTTTTGAGACAGGGTTTCTCTAGATAGCCCTGGATGTCCCAGAACTCACTATGTAGACCAGGCTGGCCTTAAACTCACAGAGATCTGCCTGCCTCTGCCTCTTGTGTCCTGGGAGTAAAAGTTTGTGCCATCATGCTTGACTGACATTGCTACTTTTAAGTTGCACAGGCCAGTTGTTTTGTAGAAAGCCCCTCACTTGGCATTGTCTATTTCCTCACAATTAGACTCAGATTATTAATTTTTGACAAGGCTACAACAGGAGTTCTGTGGTGATCGGAATGTATTCCACTGGAGCCTGGGATGACTGTCCGGCACATCACTGTGATACACGTTTCTCAGTCTGTGCTGCCTGGTCCCTCAGCATTGAAAGGAGTATTGTGTGCCTAGATGTAGTTGTAGCTCTTGAAAAAACTTTGTTATGCCTTGCATTGTACACGAATCTTTTATCTTAGCACTGGGGGAGCTGAGTCAGGAATTTGAAGACAGACTGAATTATGCATGTAGCAACACCCTATCTATAAATGAATGAATGGATTTATAGGTTTTTTTTTTTTTGTACTTGCAACTTTTCTATAAGCTTATTATTATTGAGCTCCAGCCCAGCCACTGGAGCAATGGCTCAGTGGCTAAGAGCACTTGTTGCTCTTGCAGAGGACACTGGTTTAGTTCCCAGCACCTACATAGTAACTCAAACCCCTCTGTGAGTAGAACTTGAGGATCCAACACCCTCTTCTGACCTCTGTGGGTACCAGGATGCACAGGGTACATATATGTGCACACAGGTGCAACATTCATATACATATTAAAGGATTTCAGATATGAAGCCTGAGAAAGAGATACTTATGAAGGACACATTTATGTTAGTGCCGTTGCTGTGGGTCACAGTATTTTTAGCATACTTACTACTCGGAGAGCATAACAAACTTTTACTCTGCATGGCTTGCTGTGTAATTTGTGTATTTATGTTGCTACATCAGGGCCTGCACCCTAGAATCATAACTGAAGGATTTGATGTTGCAAAGACGAAAGCACTTGAAGTTTTGGATGAAATTAAAGTACAAAAGGAGATGAAAAGAGAAATCCTCTTGGATGTGGCTAGAACATCCCTGCAGACGAAAGTTCATGCTGAACTGGCCGACATACTAACAGAGGTATGTGATTAAACGGACAGCTTCCCAGAAGAGCCAGGCACATGGCGATACTTTTCTTTTTTCTGTAAGACAACCAAATATTGCACAGGACTTTTCAGAAATGTAAAACAAGAAGGCAGGCTGGCAAATGGTGGTAAAGAGCACTGGCTGCTGTCTCTAATGACCTGAGCTCAATTCCCAGGACCCACTTGATGGCTCACAATCATCTCTAACTCCAGTTCCAAGGGATCCAATGCCACCTTCTTATCTCTGTGGACACCAGGCATGAATGTAGTACACAGACATACATGAAGACAAAACACCCATACACATAAAATAAATAAATTTAAAAACCACCACCACCATCAACAACAACTGAAAACCAACAAGGCAAGCATTTACAATTCAATTGATCGCAACAGTGTTGTTTTTTTTAAAAGATTTATTCATTTAGTATACAATGTTCTGTATACACATATGCCTGCACACCCAAAGAGGGCACCAGATTTCATTATAGATGGTTATGAGCCACCATGTGGGTGCTGGGAATTGAACTTAGGACCTCTGGAAAAGCAGCCGGTGCTCTTAACCTCTGAGCCATCTCTCCAGCCCACAACAGTGTTTTTAACCTTCCTTGAGGTGTCACATTAGTGACTACCTGCCTTGGAATTTGGAAGGAACTTAGCTTCCTGTGGCTTATCTCTTGTGAAACCTCTTGGACAATGTGTGTGGTTAAACGTTGAGGTTCATATTTGATGCTATAAAGTGACATATGAGCAAGTTGTTTTGTCAGTGTGCCTTGTCATTAGGGCTGCAGCTTTAATGAGGCAAGATTGACCTGGTATATGTGTGTGTGTGTGTGTATGTATATATATCGTATGTATATGATTATCATCTCATTTACTTCTGAAAGTAAACTATATGTGGAAGAAAGACAGATGTTCCAGAAGACTTGTCTCAGGTGGTTATCATGTGGTTATATTGGTGTTCCTCAGCTCTGCCATTTCTGAAACTGGAAATAAGGAATTCATAATAACCAAAGTCACAAGGCATTGCCATCTGAAGCAGAATGCTGCATTGTTAATTTACTTTGGGAAATACAAGGGTGCCACATGTGGTATTTGGTGACCATGCCCTTGACTCTGAAGCCTGACTCCCTTTCCCTGTTTAGTCTGCTGATAGGTCACTTGGACCAGGAGTTTCTTTTAGTGCAGGTAATATGCCTCTCATGTGCTTCTCTTTCAGGCTGTGGTGGATTCTGTCTTGGCTATCAGAAGACCAGGTGTCCCTATTGATCTCTTCATGGTGGAAATTGTGGAGATGAGGCACAAGTCAGAAACGGACACACAGTAAATAGCATAACATTTACAATTAAAAATCGCCCCCCACGTGTGTGCACGTGACTCTGTATGTGTGTGTGCATGTGTATGTGAGTTTGTGTATGTGTGAGTATGTGTGTGAATGTATGTGAGCAAGTGTGTGTGTGTGTGTGTGTGTGTGTGTGTGTGTACACCACAGCATGCTTGTGCTTATGGGAGTTAAATGCTGACTTGAAGATCTCCCTCAGCGCTTTGTGAATTCCAGGGATCAAACTCAGGTTGTCAGGTGTGTTACCTGCTGAGCCATCTCAGCAGCCACACTTTGGCAGTAAGTTCTGAAATATTTGGCTTTCGTTGATTTCATTAGTTTTACTCAATAGCAGTGTATTCATTTCAACACGTTAGTTAGCTAAGGTGAGCCTGTCACTTTTAGGTGCTGCAATGAGGAGTAAGCAGAGCACACTCTCCTCAGAAAACTTACATTTAAATCAAACTACAGAGTGAAGCACAATCCCCTGTGCGGTTCATAGCCTTCAGAGAAAACTGTTCTAGTGTGAAGCTGAACTACGAAGCTAAGAAGCCTCTAGCTATGTCAAGGGGGAAGGGAGGAAGGGGAGGGGGAGGGGGAGGGAGAGGGGGGGGAGGGGGAGGGGCATCTTGGAGCATTCCATTGCACCTGCAGCACAGCTGAGGAGAAAAAGCAAAAGGCCAAGGCCGGGGCCTAATGAGTCATGACAGTGCATTTAGTTCTTTAGAGCATTCAACGCCAAGTCTATGTAATACAGGGCAGAGATCTCTCATGCACCTCTGGTTTTATCCTTCTCAGTTTTCAATCTAACTTCAGCCTTAAGAGTTACCCTTTCCGTCTCCTCCTCTTTAGCCTCCTCCCTACAGATAGTTTTTCTCATGTTTTGAAATGAGACCTCACCTAGATTCAGATGTGAGATTCTGCTGTCTCCCAACTGCTAGGACTAACCTACATTATTCTGAAGCAAATCTTGAAATAATATTTCACTTTTGTGGTAGTTGGAATAGGAATAGCCGCCAGAGACTCTTGTGTTTAAATGCTTGGCCCATAGGGAGTGTCCTTGTTGGAGTGGGTGTGGCCTTGCTAAAGGAAGTGTCATTGTGTGGGGGCAGACTTTGAGGTCTTAAGAAGCCCAAGTCTGGCCGGGCAGTGGTGGTGCATGCCTTTAATCCCAGCACTTGTGAGGCAGAGGCAGGCAGATTTCTGAGTCAGAGGCCAGCCTGATCTACAGAGTGAGTTCCAGGACAGCCAGTGCTACACAGAGAAACCCTGTCTGGGGAAAACAAAAAGAAAAAGAAAAACAAAAACCCTCGAGTCTGGCCAGTATTCCTTAGTCTCCTGCTGCTGCCTGGAGATCAACATGTAGAACTTCTCCAGCACCATATGTGCCTGCGCGCTGTAATGCTTTTTTTTGCCATGACAGTAATGGATTAAACCTCTGAAACTGTAAGCCAGACCCAGTTAAATGTTTGCCTTTATGAGTTGCCATGGTCATGGTGTCTCTTCACAGCAATAGAAACCCAAATTAAAACAATTAAAAAAAATACTTTACGTAGAGATAGATGTAAATGTTATCAATATTAACTAGTATACCTTTAAAAATAATACTAAGTCATTAATATATTATGCATTTAGTTTATACTTCAATTTTCCTGTTTGAGTTTTTCAGTGAATTAATTTTAATTAGGATCAAAACACTACATATTCCATTTGCATCTTACACCATTTTCTTAGGTTCCGTTAGGTTTTCTATATACATTTTGGAAAATCAGTACTTCTAAGGATTTGTCCATCTCATCTGAATCTTCAAATTTTGGAACAAACAGGTCCTAAAGATCCTGTTTGAAGGATTTTCCTCACCCCCATTCTCTCTTCCCACCTCCCCTCTCATTTTACCCGGGCTCTTTGTTTGTTTGTTTGCGTTTTGCTTTCTAATGCCTTTCTCTTTAATGTTTTGGACTTTTGGGTTGGGGCTGGGGAGCTTTTTGCTTCTGTCTCATTACAATATGTTCAGGCCGTTCCTCTTTCGTCCTCTGCTTTTGTAAAACAGTATTTGAGGCTTCCAGTTTTCCTCCAAGCATTCCTTGACCACGCCCTTTCACTTTTACTTATCTTTCACTTTGAGACCGGCTTTCCCTGCATAGCTCAGGCTGTCCTGGGACCTCTGACTCTCCTATCTCGGCCTCCTGAGCACGGCGACTATTTACAAGTATGTGCTGTTTTTTGTTTGGATGTGTTTGTTTGCTTGTTCGTTCGTTTGTTTGAGACAGGGTCTTACTGTGTAGTCCTGGCTATCCTGGAATTTGCTCTGTATATCAGGCTGGTCTTGAACTCACAAAGATCCAGCCGCCTCTGCCTCCTAAGTGCTGGGATCAAAGGCATTCGTGCACCAGTTACCCGGCAAGCATGTGAGTTATGACTTAAAATATTTTCTGGTGTTTGTTTGTTTGTTTGTTGTTTTTTGCCTTCTAAAGATTTCACTGAAGAGTGGTTTGGGTATAACAAAACTATCTTAAGGGCAAAATTAGTGTTAAAGTACAGGTGACCCTCTCTCTCTCAATCCTGGGATGGCCACATTCAGCTGTCTTCTTTTTCTGCATTCTTTTTGTTTTGTTTTGTTTTGTTTTTGTTTTGTTTTTGTTTTTGTTTTTGAGACAGGGTTTCTCTGTGTAGCCCTGGCTGTCCTGGCACTCACTTTGTAGACCAGGCTGACCTCGAACTCAGAAATCCGCCTGCCTCTGCCTCCCGAGTGCTGGGATTAAAGGCATGCACCACCACCACTCGGCCTTTTTCTGCATTCTTTATTTGCTCATTCATTTTTATTTTGTTTTACTTTTTGGAGGCAACGTCTCTGTCGCCCAGCCTGGTCTGGAGTTTGTGGCAGCCCCCCTGCCTCAGCTTCCCACATTCTGGAATTACAGGCGTGAGTCACACCCAGCAATGCAGCCAGCTTTTCTTCTGTGAAGACACAGAAGAAACAGGACCTTCTCCTTCTCACCTGTTTTGAGACCACTCAGCTGCCCTGTTCTCTTTGCTCCTCTGGCCAGCCGTTAAGGCCGTTTGCAGTCTCTCCTCCACTCCCCCTTCTATATCTCTTTCTGGATATCTGCAGAAGTCCTTATTGTCAGCAAGAGTTGACTTAACAATGAAGATATTTGCTGCTGTTTTTGTTTGTTTGTTTGTTTGCCTGCTTTCCTGTAGTTATGGAGTCCGTCCCACTGGCAGACAGACAGGCTGAGGTTTGCTGGAAAACACAATCCATTTAAAATATTTTCTAATTTCTATTTTAAACGTCTTCATTTCAAAATATAGAGGAGAATGTAGTTATTGATTTCTAGTTCAATTATATAATAGCAGGGGACATAGTCTATAAGATTTCACTGTTTTGAAATGTGTTGAGATTTGCTTATAGAGTCAGTTAATTATTTTACTTTAGTTTTGGAGGCCAGGGTTGTATGTTTACTGCCCTGCCTGGCCCTGAGCCTACAGTAATCCTTTTTCATCAATCTTGTGAGTCCTAGGATGCAAGCTTGGCTCGAGAGAATTTATTTGTAATGTTTTATGTACTCAACAAGCAGGCGTGCTGTAGTTGTGAGGTACAGTTTTCTGTCAAGGGGGCAATTTTGTTAATGTTGTTTTTCAGGCCTTCAGTGTCCTTATTAATATTCTGACAGCTTATTCTGTAATTACTGAGACGTGTTAACATTTTTTAATATTATAGCAATATCATCATGGGTTTGTTTATATTCTCCTTTGGTTTTGACAGCTTTAATATATGTTAAATGTATATTAAACATACAAGTACACAAACATACACATATATATTACATATGTTTGTTTATTTTGAGGCAAGGTCTCTTTATCTAGTCTTGGGTGGTCTGGTACTGCCTTTGTAGGCCTTGAATTCACAGAGATCAACCTACTTCCTTAATTCTAGGATTAAAGGGCTATGCCACCGGTGATGCCTGGATATTGTATAGATTTTGATCTTGGCCTAGAGATGTATCAGAGCACAGACCCTTTGAGTAATATCTTCAAGGCCCCAAGTTCCAACAAATAAAAAACCAAAACTGTCTTACTAGATGCATACAGGATTGTTCTCATGTTTCTTCTTTGATATGGTTTTGTAGCCTAGACTAGCCTTTAACTTAGGATCCTCCTGCCTGAGCCTCCTAAATGCTGAGATTACAGGTTTATGTCACCTTGCCCAGCTTTAGGTGTGACCAACTTTTTTTTTTTTTTTTGTTTTTGTTTTTTGAGACAGGGTTTCTCTGTGTAGCCCTGGCTATCCTGGAACTTACTCTGTAGACCAGATGGCCTCGAACTCAGAAATTCGCCTGCCTCTGCCTCCCGAGAGCTGGGATTAAAGGCATGCGCCACCATGCCCGGTTCGTGACTAACTTTTAGTATAATATAT
The DNA here is from genome assembly GCF_000001635.26 of Mus musculus. Taxonomy (NCBI): domain Eukaryota; kingdom Metazoa; phylum Chordata; class Mammalia; order Rodentia; family Muridae; genus Mus; species Mus musculus. The sequence continues at coordinate 82,749,218 of NC_000077.6, read as the reverse complement.
TTTCTCAAACTCTGAACTTTTTGTACCAATATAAAGTGACCATCTTTTCTCTGATAATGACTTTTTTTTCTAGTGCTGAGGATCGAACCAAATGCCGTGCGCGTGCTGGGTATGTGCTTAACTACTGAGCTGTAACCCGTACTTTCCCTCTTACTTTTGATTATGCGATAGGGTCTTACTGATTTACCAGGGCTGGCCTTGAATCACTCTGTAGCCAACATAAGTCTCAGCCCCTCCGATATCAGGGGTTACAGACCTGTACAGATCTGTTTAGAAATGTCTTAAAAGTATAATTTATTCCATTTAGATACAATTGCTATTCCAGTTTTCTCTTTTTAAGTTTTTTTCTTTTGGGGGGGTGTAGGGGGCATTTGAAACAGGGTTTCTCTGTGTAGCCCTGGCTGTTGTGGAACTCACTCTGTAGACCAGGCTGGCCTTGAACTCAGGGATCCGCTGGTGTCTGTTTAGGATTAGAAGTGTTGCCCCACCATTGCATACACTAGCAAGATTTTGCTGAAAGGTCCCAGATATAGCTGTCTCTTGTGAGACTAGGCCGGGGCCTGCAAACACAAAAGTGGATGCTCACAGTCAGCTATTGGATGGATCACAGGGCTCCCAATGGAGGAGCTAGAGAAAGTACCCAAGGAGCTAAAGGGATCTGCAACCCTATAGGTGGAACAACATTATCAACTAACCAGTACCCCGGAGCTCTTGACTCTAGCTGCATATGTATCAAAAGATGGCCTAGTCGGCCATCACTGGAAAGAGAGGCCCATTGGACTTGCAAACTTTATATGCCCCAGTACAGGGGAACGCCAGGGCCAAAAAAATGGGAATGGGTGGGTAGGGAAGTGAGGGGGGGAGGGTATGGGGGACTTTTGGGAGAGCATTGGAAATGTAATTGAGGAAAATATGTAATTAAAAAAAAAAGAAGTGTGTGCCCATACAGCCCAGCTATGAATATGTTTTCATTTAAGATTTTTAAAAATGAGCCGGGCAGTGGTGGCGCACGCTTTTAATCTCAGTACTTGGGAGGCAGAGGCAGGCAGATTTCTTAAAATGGCATTTTATGTGTATAAGTGTTTTGTCTGGATGCATGTACGTGCAATCTGTGCATAGCTGGGACCTGTAGCGGTCAGGAGGGCATCAGATCCTCTGGAACTGGAGTTAGCAAATGGTTGCGATCCACCATGTGATGCTGGGAACCGAACCAGGAGCTTCTGTGAGAGCAGTAAGTGCTCTTAACCCCTGAGCCATCTCCCCAGCTCCCACCAGCTTCCTCTCTATTGGTACGTGCCTGTCATGTGTGTGTTGTTTCAACCTTCTTGTCCTTATATTTTAGAAGATTGCTTTTTGTAAGTGACATTTTTATTTTGTTTTATGTTTTGGAGGCAAGTAAAAATTCTTAATCAGATAGTCTTTATATTTTAATTGAAATAGCTAGTCTATTACATTTTACGTTGTTAAGAGTATATTTGATTCACAGGTCCTATCTTTTTTACTTTCTATTCATTTCCCATTGTCCTATGTTTTTTCTAACCAACGTTTCATTTTATTGTTTTCATCATTATATTTTTCTTCTCTACTAATTTGCAAATTTCACACTTCTACTATTTTTTGATTAGTAGAAATTACATAATTTATAGTAACTTGTAGGAGTCTACCTTAATATCTTTGCTCTGGATAATATCCCCCCATTTACTCCTTCTTAAAACATGATCTTGTTACTGTTCTTTAAAATCCCACTTGATACTACTGCTATTTCCTACTGAGTTTGTGAAGCTCTATCTTCATAATTTCAACTTGGTTTGATGTTTATGGCTTTTACCGTCTCAGCCCCACTCGGGACTGCAGCTCTCTCCCACTTACAGCTGGAGACACTGCCCAGGCTCCCAGGGGATGTTAAGTAGTGCTCAACCTTCTTTCTTCCTGGCCCTTGTCAGCAGGCCTGGAGCTAACACATTCAGCTGCTGCTTTTTCACTTCCTTTCCCTCTGCCGATGACTCTGCAAGTTCATGCGCTTCCTTAGTTAACGTGTCTCCGTGTGACAGTGTGTTACTGAGACCAGCGGTGAAACCAAGGGACCTCCTTCAGACAAGGGCCACTGATATTCTTTCCTCTGCTTACTGTTCAGCCTATAGATTTTTTTCCATGCCTAGTTTGCTGGAGGCGTTCTGTCAAATGTTGGTTTGCTTTCATTTTCACTTTTTGGTGCTTTTATTGTGGTTAAAAACTAGGCTTACAGTTGTAGATGGTTCCCGACTTACCGTCCACTAGCTTTACAGTGGTGTGAAGGTGATATGCATTCAGGAGAGCCTGTGCTTTGAAGTTTACATTTTAATTTCCCCCCAGCAATATATATTGTATGATACTGTCTTGTGATGCTGAGCAGTTGCTCACAGCTGACCCTGCAATCACGAAACTACACAGCCACTGCCCTACTATATGCGGCATTGCTAAAAAATGATGGTGGGAAGGTTAGGGAGAGTAAATGCATTTGACACGATAGTTTCAGCTCATGATGGTGAACTGGAATGTAACCACGTGATGGTTCATTTTGATGGTCAGTTTGGTGGTATTTAGGATGCCCCAGAACACAAGCTTCTGGGCGTACCTGCGAGAGTATATCAAGAGATTTGAATGAGGAGAGAGGATCCATTCTACATGTGAATGATGAGCTGAGATCCTGGAATGAGTTCAGAATAGAGGGCAGGATGAGAAATACATATCTGGGAATCGTTATTATGAGGCTGCAACCATGACTTTTAAAGATACCAGAAAGGGGGCTGGAGAGATGGCTCAGGGGTTAAGTGTGCTGGCTGGACTTCCACAAGATCTGGGTTCAATTCCCAGCACTCACTATCGGTATCTCCAGTTCTAGGTTATCTGTCGCCATCTTCTGGCCTCTGCTGTTATTGCATGTACATGGTGCACATCTATAAAAAGATACCAGAAAGCCAGGACAACCAGGGCTAAACAGAGAAACCCTATCTCGAATCTCGCCCCCCCACCCGCCCCCAAAAGATACCAGAAAGATGCCAGGAGAATTAGAATTGTTGATCTACCAAATTCAAATCACCCTCACCAGCCATGATCCAGCCATGATCCAGCCATGATGCAAAGTTTCTGGTGTGTGCTTCCTTGATCAGAGGTGCAAAAAGAAAAGAATGTGAAAGGAAAAGGGCCAGTTCACACACCTACCCCAACACTAGCAATCACTACTGGAAAAATACATTGCAGTGAAGGTTCTAAGACATGGGATCGTTTCCAGATGAGAATCTGTGAGCAACTCATTGACTCACCCAGTCCACGAGCCACTCATTGATTTACACAGTCCTTCTGAGATCGTTAAGTGATTACTTCCATCAGCATTGATCGGGGAGTGGAGGCTGAAGTTACTATTGTGGTTGCCTAAGTTGACAATTTTAATAAATTGACTTAATCAGTTAAGAAAAAAGAATCCTGAACATTGGAAACTTGTTTAGAAATTGAAAAGAGGTTAAAAATTCACCAATGGAGAGTGAGGATGGGTGATCAAGGGAGGTCAAAGAGGCATGGTGTCTCAGCACCCAAGCAGAAAGAGAAAAATGTTTAAAGTATTGTTGTGAACTGAAAAGTGAACAGCATACTGCTTCAGTAGAGAGGCAGAGACGAAAGTCCCACTGAAGGCAAGCACAGGAGAGAACGGTAAGGGAGGGGTGTATTGTGGTGCCCCTCCTAAGAAACTGTCCTGATCACCTTGATGGACCTGGGAAGACTCACTTTGTGGGCACCTTCTGGGAGCAGCACAGATGAAAGGATGTGTCAGGAGGAAGAGCAAACAGCCTTTGCTTGGCCTCCCTCTGGCCTTGAATCAATTGTTGTCCTGTTGCTTCAGCTTCTGATTCGTTGTCAATACCAGAAGCTGTTTCTACGCTTTCAGCCTGGACTGGGTGGGGCCAGTGACTTTCCAGACTTCTCCTGAGCTTCTCCTACCAGATCCGGACTGCTGAGGTGCCCAGCATTGTGGACTGAGCAGCTCCAGGGCGCTCCTCCCCTCAGTGAGAGACAGCCCCTGTGGGACCACTACCGAGGCACCCAGTATTAAGTAACTCCCCGATTCTCAGCTCTCAGGTGTGATTCTGCTCTTGTTCCTATTTTAAAGCTGCCTTCATAAATTCTTTAAATAATATATTCATCCCATTGGTTCTTTTCCTCTAGAGAACCCTTACTAATTCAAGGTGGAATTGCAAATGGAAACAGTTCAGAGTGGCTGTAAGGAAAAGCAGTGATATAGGACCAGCGTTCTGTGCTGCAGGGGGATTCGGGAATGGAGTGGGGAGAGGGATGCTCTGTTTTAAAGAGTGAGGGACTACTGAGGACTTGTGGAGGTGGTGGTGATGGAGGTGGTAGTTATGCGGCAGGTTCTTCCTTGCATTTTTTTTTTTTTTGAGACAGGGTTTTGGGCGTCTCTGTGTAGCCCTGCCTGTCCTGGAACTCACTTCTGTAGACGAGGCTGGCCTCAAAGTCAGATATCTGCCTGCCTCTGCCTCCCGAGTACTGGGATTAAAGGTTTGTGTCACCACAGCCCGGCTTAGTTTCTATTTTCTCAAAGCAGCATACTCATTTTCTGAGGCTGAGGAGAGTAAACATGACAGAAGCTTGAGAAGTAGAGAACACTGAACATTGAGCACACACCTTTTTTCCTAAGTAAGTAAGGTACCTTCATCTTCAGACTAAAGACTTGAAAGCTCCTTTATATCTTAGGTTGGACATTTTTAAAATGCCCTTCCTTCCTTCCTTCCTTCCTTCCTTCCTTCCTTCCTTCCTTCCTTCCTTCCTTCCTCCCTCCCTCCCTCCCTCCCTCCCTCCCTCCCTTCCTTCCTTCCTTCCTTCCTTCCTTCCTTCCGACAGTATTTTACTCTGAAGCTCAGGCTGGCCTGGAACTCACTGTATACCCTAGGCTTACTTCAAATTGTGCAATCCTCTTGCTTATGCCTCCCAAGAACTGAGATTATAGGAGTGAGCTACTATGACTGGCTAAAAACATTTTTTTTTTTTTTAGTACTTAGGAAATATTGGGTGTAGAGGAATTTCAATCCAGGAACAGGGCTACTCTGGCTGGATACAGATACTACCTTAGCACAGAGATTTAATCTCAAACAATAAAGGAACAGGTTGTGGAAGGAAGCACCCATGTTTGAAAGTGATGTCTAATTGAGAGGCAGACAAAGTGACAAATCAGAGAAAGATTTGACAGAATAAGATATGCCCAACTCTTATGAAGACAGAGGAAAGGGGCTACTTAAGAGAGAGCAACACAGAGAGAGAAGAGAGAGGGAAGTTTTATCTGGATAGTTGTATGGAGACAAGTTGCAGAGAGAACAAGCTAGACAGAGGTAAAGACAGAATGAGCCTAAGAATGAGAAGGAGCCAGAAGATTATATTGCCAAAGTTAGTATTAGGCCAAGCAGAACAATTCAGTCAGAAGCTGAAAGAAGCCAATTTGAATCAGTCAGCATGAAAAGTAGTTTTGAGCCCAAACAGCCAGAGTTCAGAAAGAGCTAGAAAGGGTGAGCTTATTCAGCAGTAGGTCTCAGAGGCGGAAAACATTCTAGGTCTAGATAAGATTGTATGGAGGCTGGAAGCTTCCAGGACAATTGCATCGGTCAAACAAAAGATAATTTTACAACTGGGCATAAACAGTTCTTAAGGTCAATAGTAGAAGACTGACCTAAAATGTACAGACCTTGGTTCAATCCCTAGCACCATACATACTCATAAGAGATTCTTGCAGGACAAGGAGAGGCCTTAGCAGGTAAAAGTGTTATCTGTGTACAAGCCTGGTGACCTGTGTTTGATCCCCGGACTCATGAAAAGGCTGAACGCATGGGCTAGCCTGGAGTGCGCTGTGCGCTCAGTGGAAGAAGCAACAGGAGAGACCGTACACCATAAAGGTGGAAAGTGAGAACTGACTCTCCAAAGCTGTCCTCTGACCTCCACATGTGCACTGTGGCACATACTTGCCCCCACATGCACATGCAGCAGATAAGTCTTTAAACAAAATCTTTCAAGAGAGTATTAAGTAGAAATGCTACCACTTAAATGTGTATAAGTGACTTTTATAAAGTTATGAAAACATTTACTGTAGAAAAATATATTTGGAAAACTGAAAAAAGCCCCATGGTCTGTATTTCTACCATCCAAATCTAAACATACTCTCAGAGTCTCTACCTACCTACCTACCTACCTTCCTTCCTCCCTCCCTCCCTCCCTCCCTCCCTCCGTCCCTCCCTGTGTACCTACCTACCAACTTATTTAGTCAGGTTTCTAAAAAGTTTGTTTTATGTATATGGATGTTTTGCCTGCAGGCATGCATGTGTATCATGTGTATCATCACATGCGTGTCTGGTGCCCTCAGAGGCCAGATGAGGGCATCAGATCCTTGGTTGTAAGTTACTACTTGGTTCTGGGAATCAAACTCAGGTCCTCTGCAGGAGTGGCAAGTGTTCTCCAGCCTTTGTATATTTATTTTTATTGTCCTAGGAATCAAAGAATACAGAATCTCAATCATGCCACGCATGAACTGAATCAACCAAGCTACATTCCAAGTAGGAGGTTTCCCTTTAATTGCCAACATTAAAAAAAAAAAAAAAGGATAGTTGTAATCATGTTTTACATACAGTGTACAATGGGTTATTCTGTACTTATTGGCTATCCCTGTAAATATTTTCCATGTTACTACATAGTTTTTTTTAATAACCATTGAATAGCTGGGCTGTTATTTGCTGAGCAGTATCTTACTGTGCTGGACATTCAGGTTAGCAATTATTAGTTTTTCTATGTAATTATTTTGAAAAATTTATTGTGTGCCTACCTTTTATTATTTGATCAGCTACTGCTATTTTTGAGCCGTGTAACTTAGAGAATAATTCTGGATTGGCTTTTCATTTTGACTTACTGTCATACTGTTAAAACAGATTCTTTTCCTAATTTTGCTAATTATACGTTAGGTTTGAAGTTACATAAGGAAACAATGTGTGACCTGGCTGATCCCAGCTTTGAATGGCGTTCTAACTTGAGAATCTGTATTCCATGAAACATTCCATGTTTTAATAGGTTGATCCGAGGATTGGTTTTGGACCATGGTGCCCGTCATCCAAGGATGAGGAAGCAGGTGCGAGATGCATACATCCTCACTTGCAATGTCTCACTAGAGTATGAAAAAACGTGCGTGCCAATTTTGTCTTCGTAATATTTGAAATTTTTTTTAACATTTCTCTTTTTGTAAGTTTATTTTTATTTTAATTATGCATTTCTATTTGTGAGTGTGTATGTGCATGAGTGAAGGTGCCCAAGGAGGTCCAGAAGAGGGCACTGATCCCCTGGAGCTGACATTGTGAGTCATTTGACATGGGTGCTGGGAACTGAACTCAGGTCCCCTTAGCCTGAGCCATCTCTTTAACCCTAATTTTAAAAAAAATTACTATTTCATCCCCTCCTCCTTCTTTCACCCACATCTCTCTAGTCCAGGATGGTCTCAAACATGCAGCAATCCTCCTGCCTCAGTCTCGTATTGGGATTACAAATACGAGCCATCATGTCCACTTTTCTCTGAATGTGTTTAATAATCTTTTTTTCTCCTACTCCCACTTTTACTAAACGGTCCTGTTTGTTTGTTTGTTTGTTTGTGTTTATTTTCTTGAGAAAGGGACGTGTATTGCCCTGGGTGGCTTCAAATTTGTGAACCTCTTGCTTTAGCCTCCATACCTGCTTTACTAACTTGTTCTTATTAATTCTTTAGAGAAGTGAGCTCTGGTTTCTTTTATAAGACTGTAGAAGAGAAAGAGAAATTGGTAAAAGCTGAAAGAAAATTTATTGAAGATAGAGTGCAGAAAATAATAGACCTAAAGCAGAAAGTCTGTGCTGAGTCCAATAAAGGATTTGTTGTCATTAATCAAAAGGTGAGAGAGAAGCGGACAGCTCAAGTGCTTGTCACTGTTCCTCAGCGTTTCTCAGTGTGACCTGCTGACCCTCAGTGACCCTACAACAATGCTGACCCTCAGGGCATTTGGGGAGGAAGCTCTTTTCATTATAATAATGTCTTTTGCACTGTGTGGACATTTGTAAGGGGAGGCGAAGCTGCTGGATTCTTCCCCAAGATCAGGAGAGCAGCGCCAAACTGTGCTCACACTCTGTTCTTTATCACCACACCACCGAGGGAAAAGGCATCTCAAGGAAGAACAATGTCTTGATGATGGGTCTGGGGAGGTGGCTCAGCTGGGTTCAGCGCTCAGCGCTCACATGGTTGTGCGGCTCACAGCTACCTGGGACTGCAGCTCCAGGGGACTGCATGCCTTCAGGCCTCCACATACCTGCACTCAGGTGCGCATACCCATTTACAGACATACTGTACACATAATTTTTTAAAGAATGTTTTGAAATATTAACTGTAATGATTTGTATTAAACATTAATACTCAAGTATTTTATAATTTAGTGTGATTAAAATATGAACTATACATGAATCACTTCTGTGTAGCAAAACATGATAGTTATCTTGGAGAAAGAAAGACTTTGTGTAACTGGATTTTGAGCTAAACTAGCTACCTTTTCATGGAAAGCCATTTTTAGCTGAAAGAAGGGTCAACAGATAAACTATAGTTATTTAGAGTGGGGTGTTCATTGGATTTCTTTTCTTGAAAAACAAACTTAGCAATCCTATCATTCTAAGAAAGATACCTTGCAGAGTGTGCCAACAGTAACACTTGAGCCCAGCTCAATGAACCAGGACTTTTTTTTTTTAAAGATTTATTTATTTATTATATGTAAGTACACTGTAGCTATCTTCAGACACTCCAGAAGAAGGCGTCAGATCTTGTTACAGATGGTTGTGAGCCACCATGTGGTTGCTGGGATTTGAACTCCAGACCTTCGGAAGAGCAGTCAGGTGCTCTTACCCACTGAGCCATCTCACCAGCCCCAAACCAGGACTTTTTAAATGAAAGAAAACCATACAGTTTTACAAAGTCATGCATGAATAAATAGTCCACTTAAAGTATAAGAACCCCTTAAAAAAGTGTTCCTTTTTTATTTGTGTTTAGGAGCGTGTGTCTGAAGCTGGAGATGCAGGCAGTACTGAGCCACCTCACATGGGTGCTGGGAACTGAACCTGGGTCCTCTGGAAAGATCAGCAAGGGCTCTTAACCACTGACCCATCTCTCTAGCTCCTGTCTTTAGGATTTGATATAGACACAACTTGCTATATAGCTTAGGCTGACATGGAACTCACTTTGTAGTCTGTATCGCTCTGGGACTTTAGACCTCCCTTGCTTCAGCCTCCTGAGTGCTGGGATTACAGGTGTGTGCCACCATGCCCAGCACGGATTCTTCTTGACTGTTAAGAATGGTGGTGTTGAGACAGAAATGCTTGAGGAATAGTGGTCTGCATGTTTTGAGGTCAGGGATAGTGCTCAGTGGTAGAGCACTTGCCTGGTGTGAAACAAAACCCACATAACTTTTGTGTTAACTACAGGGCATCGATCCGGTTTCCTTAGAAATGCTTGCAAAACATAACATCGTAGCTCTTCGCAGGGCAAAAAGAAGGAATCTTGAAAGGTGAGTGTGAACTGTCTATTTGGAGTGCTTTCTGCTGCTCCTGCTGCTGATATCTTTTTGTTTGTAATTCCAGGAATTGAACCCAAAAAGTTTGTTTTGTTTTGCTCTTTAAAAAAAAAACAGTTGCTGGACATGGTGGTCCATGTGTTTAATCCCAGCACTGGGGGCTGCAGAGGCAGGGGAATCTTTTGAGTTTTGAGAGCTCGAGGCCAGTATGGTCTACATTGTGAGTTCTAGGACAGTCAGGGCTATACAGAGAAACCCTGTCTTGAAAAAAAATCAAAACTGAAACAAACCAAAACCAGCCCCCCCCACCCAAACAATTTATTTTCCTGTGTATTTATGTGTGCATGCCTGCCATGTCTATGTGTGTGCTCCCAGAGGCCAGAAGAGGGTGCTGCATCCTCTGGTAGTTGTGAGTCACCTGACTGGGTCTCCTGACTTCATATTCTCTGGGAGAGCAATGAGTATTCTTAGTTGCTGAGCCATCTCTTCAATTCCCCTCCTATGAGTTTTAACAGGTTAAATTTAAGTCATCTCATGTATATACCTGGTAGCTCATAAGTAAACATTTCTGAGCAAAATATTAGCAAATAAATTCTAAATTTTGTTGTTAATCTTAGTAAACTATTAAAAACCAAGACTAGGCCGGGCGTGGTGGCACACACCTTTAATCCCAGCACTCGGGAGGCAGAGGCAGGCAGATTTCTGAGTTCGAGGCCAGCCTGGTCTACAGAGTGAGTTCCAGGACAGCCAGGGCTATACAGAGAAACCCTGTCTCGAAAAAAAACAAAAACAAAACAAAACAAAACAAAACAAAACAAAACAAAACAAAACACCAAGACTAGGTCAGAAACTCAGCATTAAAGAGCACTGGCTTCTCTTGTCAAGTGCTAGGGTTTGGATCCCAGCACCCACACAACAGCTCACAACTGCCCACTACTCCAGCTCCAGGGGATCTGACACACTCTTCTTGTCTCAGAGATCACCACACACACACACACACACACACACACACACACACACACACACACGGTACACATCCGGACATGTAGGCAAAATATTCATACACATAAAAATAAACTCTTTTAAAAATATTAAATTCATGTTTGTTGTATAAAGGAAGATTTTCATTTTTAAAAAGTTTTTATCTTGCTTAAATCAAGATTTTGGGGGCAGGGGGCTGGAGAGATGGCTCAGTGGTTAAGAGCACTGATTGCTCTACCAAAGGTCCTGAGTTCAAATCCTAGCAACCACATGGTGGCTCACAACCATCCGTAATAAGATCTGATACCTTCTTCTGTGGTGTCTGAAGACAGCTACAGTGTACTTACATATAATAAGTAAATAAATTTAAAAAACAAACAAGATTTTGGGATGGGGAAGTAGCTCAGCATGTGAAGTACTTGCTATGCAAGTATGAAACCCTGAGCTCTGATTCCAAGAACCCACATGAAAGCCAGGTCCAGCGGCGCTGGATGCCTGTTCCCCAGCAGCAGGGACTTGCTGCTCATCTAGTCTAGCTGAAACTTCGAGTTTTGTGTTCAGTGAGAGACCTGCTTCAAAAACATAGGAAGGAGAAGTGACTGAGAAGAGACACCCTGATGTGAACCTCTGCCCACCCCATGCATGGGTGCCTCACATACGTGGATGGGCACACACACACTCCCTTCCACACACAAAGCAGACTTTAGAAACACTACCACACTGTATGATCTCACATGTAGAGTTTAAAAACTACTGAACCTCCAGAAATAGATATGAGCATGATAATTATAGTGGGTTGGAATGTTAGGGAAGATGAAGAAGAATTTGGGAAATATTGGTCAAAGGATACAAAATGTTCCTTAAAGAGGACAGATACATTTAAGGATTTCTTATACAGCATGGTAATTGTAGTTAATAACTTTGTCTGGCTGTTTGTTTGTTTTTGAAACAGGATCTCAGATACAGTCCTGGCTTGCCTAGAATTCATTATATAGACCAGGCTGGCTTTGAACTCACAGGAATCCCCCTGCCTCTGCTTCCTTAGTGCTCATATTTAAAGGCCTGCACCACCTTGCCCAGAGTATGTGTATTATTGAAAAATACTAAAAAAAAAAAACCCTAGTTTTAAACTACAAAAATGGTAACTATTTATCATAGTGTACCTAACAAACACATACCATCTCATGCGCCTGCTCCCACACAGACAATGCTGCATCGCATAGTCTGTGTTAGATGCTTCTCATCCTTAAGAAGTTAGCTTTAGCTGGGAACGGTGGCTCAGACTTGGTCCCCCACACCCCCATACTTCAGAGGCTGAAGTAGGAGGATCACCGTGAGTTTGAGGCCAGATCATGTCCCCCTCATCCCCTGCCACTGCCACCCCCCCCCCCCACATTAGCCTTTGTGTTTTCCATAACCAAAGTGAGCATGGCATAATGTGATTCCAGGCTCACCCTTGCTTGTGGAGGATTGGCTGTCAACTCCTTTGAAGGCCTGAGTGAAGAGTGCCTGGGGCACGCTGGCCTTGTCTTCGAGTACGCATTGGTGAGTGTTTCCATGAAGAACAGTTTTATACTTTTGTTTGTTTGTTTGTTTGGTTTTTTTTTTTTTTTTTTTTTTCTGAGACAGGGTTTCTCTGTATAGCTCTGGCTGTCCTGGAACTTACTTTGTAGACCAGGCTGGCCTCAAACTGAGAAATCCATCTGCCTCTGCCTCCCAAGTGCTGGGATTAAAGGCATGTGCCACCACGCCCAGCTTAGTTTTATACCTTTTAATTCATATTTCACATTTTGAGGTCTGACAGGACAGAGTTTACAATTTATTACCTAAATGTAAAGAGTTTTGCTGTGTGGTCCAGGCCGGTGTTGAACTGCCTTTGTAACTCAACCTCCCCAAATGGCGGGATAATTTAACCACTTTAAAATATATCTTTAGTTATACTTGATAAAAAAACCTTCACAAGAAGATTAGAGTCTAATAGAAAATAAATTTGAATTTCATGATGACATTATTACTTTATATGAATGTAGTAATATAATGTGTCAAATGTTTCTCTCTCTCTCTCTCTCTCTCTCTCTGTGTGTGTGTTGCTGGGGATCTAAGTCAGGAACTCATGCATTCTAGTCCTACGCTCTCCCAGACCTTTCCTTACATCTTTTCTTGTCATCGGTTAGGGTGAAGAAAAGTTCACTTTTATTGAGGACTGTGTAAATCCGCTCTCTGTCACCTTGTTGGTCAAAGGGCCAAATAAGCATACTCTCATACAGATCAAGGACGCCTTAAGAGATGGACTCCGTGCGGTCAAAAATGCTATTGAAGACGGTAAGCAAGCTCCTCCCGTGGTGCGTGTGAACCCCGCGCTTCTTAAGGAGTAATAAGTCTTCATGGTATGCATAGTATTTTAACGTCCAAATGGTTGTTCTTTCATTTCACTTGAGATCGATTTTCCTTTGAATCTGTTAAGAGGAGAGATAAGGTAGGCTGCCCCACTAATTAGCCCCTCTCTTAAGAGATGACAACCACTTAATATACTGTTAATTTTTATGTTTAGGAATTTATTTTTAAAACCATGAGAGCTCTTACAGCTTGGAACTTGCTTCTTTGTCTCAGGTGTAGTGTAATTGTAAGAAAGATTAGGAAGGAATGCCAATATTTTAAATTGACTGATCATTTGTAACCTGCTCGTATCTAAGCGGAGCTAAGGGAAGTAATGCTATAGGCGTGTTCCCTTGATGTAGGGTAATAGGCCTGCGAGAGGACATTCACCGTCAGCATTAGGAGATGGAAATGAGAAGCACAGGGAGATGGCGTCTTATGGACTGAAGCCGTGATGCAGGAGCTCACCGTAAGTGTCCTTCTTTGGCAGACAAAAGGAAGCCGGAACCACCATGGTGATAGCTTCTGGAGGACAGGTGGTTCCTGGCTGGACCATACAGTAGCTCACACCACAGCCAGAGTTTAAGGGTTCATTTCCCCACCTCCTCAGCTGCCTTGGTTATCATTTGATGAGGCTGTCTGACTGGGGTTGGGGGTTGAGGGGAAGTGTTGCTGTAGTTTGAATTTGCACCGCAGTGTGGATAAGGACGATGAACATTTTCATGTATTTATTGGCCGTTTGTATTTGTTTGGAGGCAGTCTGTTTATCTCTTTAGCGATGGACTTGTTTTTTGGTTTAGATCCCTTTATGCATTCTGGGTATTAACTCCCAGTAGAGGAATAACTGGGAAGCCCCTCTCCCATTCTTAGCTTCTCTACTGGTTTCTCTGCTGTACCAAAGCTTTTGAATTTCACACAGTGGCAACAGGCTTTGCTATTTGGGCTTTGGGAAACATATTTAAAGATTTGCTTGTGCCTGTTTTTTATTTGGTTTGTTTGTTTGCTTATAATGTTTTATTTTTACTTTTTGAATCTCTTTCTGCCTCACAGAGATCCACTTGCTTCTGCCTCCCAAATGCTAGGATCAAAGGTGTGTACCAGCATGTTTGATAAATGCCTGTATCTTGAAGAAGGTTTTTTTCCCCCCTAGTAGCTTTCAAGTTCCAGGTCTGAATATTACTGTGAAAATCTTTGGTCTATTTTGAATTAATTTTGCTACATGGTGAGAGATAAGGTCTAATGTTATCCCTCTACATATGTATATCTAGGTTTCTCAGTGCTATTTATTAAACAGGCTATCCTTTCTCCAACTATATTTTTTCCATATCTCTATTAAAAAGCCTGTGACCACAGCAATGTGGGTTTATTACAGGATCCTCTGTTCCATTCCCTTAGCTTTTGTGTCTGGTTTTGTACTAATAAAAAAAAAATTCCTAAGTTGGGAACACCAAACTATTGACCGAGAGTGAAATGAGATTTGCTGTGTGTGTTTAGTAAAGTAAACATTTAGGTTTTAGTGTAACTCAGTCATACCCCCTTAGCTTGCATTGACTGTACATGTTTAGTGCAGCTGTCTCATAGTGGGATGAGATAGTTGCAAAGGGAATGGTAGAATCCACAGAACCTAAATTGTTAGCAGGCTTAAGTTGTTTGTTTTTTCAGTACTAGGGGTTGAATCAAGGAAGCTTTCTGCCCCTGGATAATTAACACTTGTATCAGTGCATGTAAGGGAGGCTGTGCATGGAGGTCAAAGGACAGCTTCAGGAGGTGGCTCTCTCTTTCCACTGTGGGTTCTGGGGATCAAATCCAGTCTTGCATGGTCAGTGCTCCTCCTGCTGGCCTTCCCTGGCCTTCTGCATAAAGTTTATCAGCACTGCTCTAAGTTGTTTAATACATTCCTTGCTTTTTCTTCTGTATCTGTAAGAATCCAGTTGTCCCTCTTCTTCCCCCCCTCCCCCCTTTTCCTTTTTGACAGGGTCTAGAACTCATCTGTGGTCCAGGCTGGCCTTGAAGTCATGAGGATTCCCTACCTGAGCTTCCTTAGGAAGGATCACAGGTGTGGGCTCTGCTTGGCATTGTTTTTTTTTTTTTTTTTTTAATTTTATGTAGATGAGCACAGTGTAGCTGTCTTCAGACGCACCAGAAGAGGGCATCAGACCCCATTACAGATGGTTGTAAACCACCATGTGGTTACTGGGAATTGAACTCAGGTCCTCTGGAAGAGCAGTCAGTGCTCTTAACCACTGAGCCATCTTTCCAGCTCTCCTGTTTGTCATTTTAAATTCCCCATTTCCATTCTGATCTCTCTTATTTCCATCCCCTCACTCATACTGGGTGCTATTTGCTCCCCTCTCTAGCTTCTTTAGAAGGCGGCCCAGGTGGCTTGCTGGCTTAAGGACTTGGTTCTTTTCTAATGTAGGTGTTTATATCGTTTCTCTTCCCCAGCATTCTGCAGCTTCATGTTGTTTTTTCACAAGGAGTGGGCTCAGAGTTTCCAGAGGTACGCTAAAGTCTGTGCTCAGATGGGCGGGGTAGGAGGTACATGGTATACCTGACTGTTTGCACATTTAGTCTTTACACCTCTCACATGCAAATATTATCTCGAGTGTATTGCCTCTTAGGAAGGAGCTTTTCAAAAGTGTGATGAGATGTACACTCAGCTTCTAAATGACTAATTCCGCAGTGTTTTGCCATGAAGTGTTTCAGAGAAGGGAGATGGGAATAAAAAGTGCTGAGCTGAGAAGCAATTGATTTTATATTGTTTTACTATAATGATAGGTAATAACATAGCAAATTTATTGATTTTCAACAAATCCAAAGCATTATAACATTATACAAGCTAGACTAGGAATATATAGTTGAGTGGTAGAGTCGGTGTCTATCATGAACAAGGCCCTAAGTTTAATATCTAGTATAAAACTACCCAAAACTATTCAAACAGATGCAAAGCTCTTATCTAGCTGTGAAATTGACGTATGTTAATACAAAGCTCTTGGCTTAGACTAAAAAGACACCTAACTTTTTTCTTGGGTAACAGTTTAGATTCTGTTCCAATATAGAAAACAAATACTTGACTGGGTCCAAGAATTTCATACCAAACCTCCAGCCACATTACTTGCCCTAATCCCCCCTCCACTTTAATAGATTTTCACTCAGCCAACCCTGGGAAAGGTCCTAAGAGTCATACTTTCAAATTGATTAAAAAAAACAAAAACCAAAGACAAAACTGCATTTTTGCATGGTTTTATAGTTCCTTTTGAAGAAACCATATAGAGTAGTTTCCATATGTACGTAACAGTGTAAACTCCCTAAAGCATAATGAAAACATAATACAAAATTAACAAGCCATTGTCCCCACCAAAGATATCCACCTGCTGAGGGGCATTCAGGGTGGCATGGCTCTATGCGTTGCTTCAGTTAAACAGAAGTGTGGATACATTGTGGATGTCACTGTTGAGCTGCTGTGGTGAAACGGGAACAGTGGTTCAGAACTGTCACCTCTTTCCTTGGCTCCAGCAAACATTGGAGAGTTATGTTTTGTTTTGTTTTGTTTTTCAAGACAGGGTTTCTCTGTGTAGCCCTGGCTGTCCTGGAACTCACTCTGTAGACCAGGCTGTCCTGGAACTCAGAAATCCACCTGCCTCTGCCTCCCGAGTGCTGGGATTAAAGGCGTGCACCACCACGCCCGGCATGCAGAGTTTTTTTTTTTAATTAAAGAATTTATTATGTATATTCACTGTACATGGTACTATGTTGCATAAGTGCATTTCGTACACTATGTTATGTATATTGAACGTGCCTCTCTCCGTACACACCTTCCTGCCTCCCCCTTCCTATTAATCCGCTCTGTTCCCCCTAGCCAGTGTTACTTAGACTTTTATGTCCTACGCAAGGCAGGATGAAAGTCAGGGAGAATTATGGGGATCTGGGAAGGAAAGGGAGCCCCTTTCCCTGGGGTCTGCTTAAAGCTTCTCACCAGCTAGAGTACCAGTGCTGTTAACAACATTCACTGTGAAGGTTACCTACATAGAGACAGTCTTTCTTTTATTTAGTGGAGATTCAAATAAGAAAGTTTAAATAGCAGTGAACCATGCCTGAAGCCTAAGTATAGGTGACCTTTTTCCATTCTATCTGTAGACCTGAAATTTTCTAGGACTCTCCTAAGCATCTTCACAAGACATGTCTTAACCCCTTTGTGCAGCCCTTGTGGCTCATGATTTTATCTTTATGAGATTATAATCCTATTCAAAGGCACCCCTGGAGCTACCCTACAATCTCGCTTATCGTAAAGAGCGTGATGGGACTGGCAGAATGGCTTCCTAAGTGATGAGTTCAGTCTCAGGATCCTCATGTAGATGTAGAGCTCTGGCTCCCTAGCAATATCTTCTGACCTCCCGTGGACACTGTGCCATGCATGCACCAGATATGCATGCATAAATAAATAAATGTAATAAAGAAAAAGAAGGAAAGGGTTTGAAAGCAACCATTAAGAGCTGTAATTTCAGAGCCACCAAAATAGTACTGCTGAGACACGTAAGCAGGGCTCTCTTCTGAGAAGCCCATGTCTGTTCTTCCTTAGCACCTCTCCTTCTATTGACCCCATGCATAAACACGTGTTAAACTTTCCCCACTAACCTTTCACATGCATTTACTCATATGTGAGTGTTAACATGCATGGGCATATGCATGTCATGACATGTGTGCATGGTGATCAGAGGGCGACTTCAGGTCTTGCTCTCTCCTCCCACCATGGGGGCTCTGAGAACCGAACTCAGGTTGTTTAGGCATGGCAGCAAGCACACTATTCTAGTGCACTTTTTTGTTTCTATGCTAAACATCATGACCAAAAGCAACTCGGGGAGGAAAGGGTTTATTTCATCTTAAAGGTTACCACCCAGCCGGGCGTGGTGGTGCACGCCTATAATCCCAGCACTCAGGAGGCAGAGGCAGGCGGATTTCTGAGTTTGAGGCCAGCCTGGTCTACAAAGTGAGCTCCAGGACAGCCAGGGCTACACAGAGAAACCCTGTCTCAAAAACAAAAACAAAAACAAAAACAAAAACAAAAACAAAAACAAAAACAAAACAAAACAAAAAAAGGTTACCACCCACTGAGGAGGGCAGGTGCAGGAACTCAAGGCGGGGACTTGATGGAGAAACCACACAGGAGCCATGATTCTTACTGCTGTGCTCCTAGGCTCATGTCCAAACAAAACAATGACAACAACAACAATACAACAACAACACAACCCACCAAACCACATTGGACTCCATCTCACGCCAGGGCGAATGGTAATCATTAAGAAAACAAATATCAAATGCTAGTGAGGATATAAATGTATTTGCTCACCTGGTAGACCAACTTTTAGTTTGGTGAAGACCTCCATTTCCAGGTTATAGCAGCGCATACAATTCCCTTTGCCCACATCCTCTCTAGCATTTGATATTGCTTTTTTCTCTCTCTTCTTCTTCTTCTTCTTCTTCTTCTTCTTCTTCTTCTTCTTCTTCTTCTTCTTCTTCTTCTTCTTCTTCTTCTCCTCCTCCTCCTCCTCTTCCTCCTCCTCCTCCTCCTTCTCTCTCTCTCTCTCTCTCTCTCTCTCTCTTTCTTTCTTTCTTTCTTTCTTTCTTTCTTTCTGAGACAGGGTTTCTCTGTGTAGCCCTGGCTGTCCTGGAACTCACTCTGTAGACCAGGCTGGCCTCCAACTCAGAACTCCGCCTGCCTCTGCCTCCTGAGTTTTGGGATCACCCAGCTTGCCTATACCTTTATCTTAAAGTGTTTCCCCTCAAATACGTTCAGAGTTCCAGGTCTTACATTAAAGTATTTGATCCATTTGGAATTGATTTTTATACAGACAATAGGGGGATCTACTTTTATTTTTCTACATGTCAATATTCAGTTTTCCCTGTGTCATTTGCTGAAGAGGCTGTCTTTTTCCCCAAAAGATATTTTTTGGCTTTTTTTTTTTTTTTTTTTTTTTTGCCAAAAACCCAGTGGCTGTAGCTATATGGGTTTATATCTTGGTCTACTCTTTCTTGATCTATGTGTCTGTTTTGTGTCAGCACTTTATTATTATTATTGGTGCTTTAATATAACTTTAAGTCAGGTGTGTTGATATCTACAGCATTATTCTTTCTGCTCAGGATTGCTTCAGCTAGCTTTGTGCTTCCATAAGAATTTTAAGATTTTTTTGGGGCGGGATGGTAAATTCTGGAAATGTTCATGTGAAACCATGACTACTTCTATAGAGATCATTGAAGTAAAGCAGATTCTCGTATGCAGACATTCCTAGTTGACTTGAACTTCTCGCTTTTTTTTTTTTTTGGCATTTGAAAAATAAAAGCTGCCAGGTGGTAGTGGTATATGCCATTAACCCCAGCACTTGGGAGGCAGAGGTAGGCAAGATATCTGAGTTTGAGGCAAACTTGGTTTACAGAGTGGGTTCTTGGTTGTCCAGGGCTACAAAGAAAGACCTTATATTGGAAAAAAAAAAAGGAGGAGGAGGAGGGAGAAGGGAGAAGAAAGAAAAAGAAGAGGAGGAAGAGGAGAAGGAGGAAGAGGAGGGAGAGAAGGGGAGGAAGAGGAGGAAGAGAAAGAGGAGGAAGAAAGGAGGAGGAGGAGGAGGAGGAGGAGGAAGGGAAGGAGGAGGAGGAGGGAGAGGAGGAGGAGGGAGAGGAGGAGGAGGGAGAGAAGGAGGAGGAGGAGGGAGAGGAGGAGGAGGAAGAGGAGGAGGAGGGAGAGGAAGAGGAGGAAGAGGAGGAGGAGGAAGAGGAAGAGGAGGAGGAGGAGGAGAAGAAGAAGAAGCAAGCCCTGAGGCTGGGCTGGGATTAGCTCAGCAGTAGAGTGCCAGCTTGGGAGTGGTCAGGGGCACAGCTCGGTGATTTTACCCACCTAACATGTATGAGGTCATGGAATGCACTCATGATCACAGAAAAATATTTTTTTCATATACTTCACACACACACACACACACACACAAAAGACCCACATCCCTCCACTCATATCCTCAGGGTGTCCAAAACATCCCGAGTCCCTGACAAGTCCCCACAGATGCTCAGGGTCTTTGTAGGAGTGGCTTAGCTCTGCCATTTTGGATTGGGTTTTTCTATGTGAAGATCTCATGGGACCTGAGTTGTGCTCAGATACCCCGAGGGTTCTGGGTGATATTGAGGGTCTTCTCAGGGTCTCCTCTACCAGTGAGGTGGCTCAGCTGCCTGTGTCACTCACACTCTCCAACCACTACTGCCAAGTCTGTGGCCAGCTTAGAGTGGTCAAGAGCATCCAGACAGTGCTGGATGTGATGCCAAAACTCTGCCCAAGTCAGGAGCACCTGGTGGGCCTGTCAATTGGTGCCCATCCATTGCAGACAGCTCCCTCTTTAGGGCCTTCAAAAGGCTGTCCATCTCTTCCCAGTCAGGTATAACAGTGGCAGTTGAGAGGGCGAGACACAGAGCAGTATTAAGGGCTATAGGTTGGATTCATTCAGTGTCTGCAGGAGGTGCCAATTGCAGTCATCTGAGCTACTGGCTTCTAGGGGAACTCCCAAGGTATCTAGGGAGTTCAGGCTGGAAGGAGGCATCTAACATTAGCAGAATGGTATCAGCCTGCTCCGACCTGTTGTGGATGGGCACACCGCTCACTCTCCTATTCCAGCAACCCTGTACCTTCTCTCAACCTGCCTATAGTCCTCAGCGATGCTGGGAACTGTGGCTAGATCCATAGCATATCACAGGTGATGGTCCCTGGCTCTTGGGACACAATGGGCACAGGCTTTGAACTGAAAAGTTCACTGAGTTTTGTTTTGTGGGCATGCAGTGTCGTTCACTGATTACAACATAGGCCCCCAAACAGAGCTTCTGCCCACTTGGCATTTGCACCAGGTACCACCCTCAGAGCTCCCACTTGGCCATCTGCCTACTCCAGGATGTCCTCTTCCAAGCCATCACCCTTCCCAAAGTTGTTATAGGCCTCTGTGTGAGCCAGAGCCTTGATTTGAGGATCTTTGCCCATCCACTGTACAGTTGGTTTTGCTTTTCATCCAGCTGTCTTGGGGCCTGCTGCCTCTGAGTGCCTGGGTTGCCCTATGGATCAGATCTGCTAGCCTTTCTACCTTGGCTGGGCTGAGCTTCCTGTGGCTAAAAGCTCCTCTGGTGAACTCTCAGACCTCAGCTGGTTATACTGCTGCGGAGTTGCCCAGAGTCTGCAGGGCACCCCTCACCCCAGACCTCTGTGTTCACAGAACTCCTTGCAATCCTCACCCATGAAACAAAGAGATGAGTCATGTGGTCGGCACAGCCCAGCAGACTTCTGTGAGGCCAACATACTGCCAGGGTCCACAGCCCCTGCTATGTGGATTTACAACTTGTAGCCTTAAGATTTTTTCTCTTTCTGTGCATAGTGGTGCTGGAATTGGGATGAGTGCACTGAATGTGTAGACTGCCTTTGATAATGTAACAATTCTTACATTATTTCCTTCAGTCCACCAGCATAAGTAGTCTTTGCATCTGGTGTCATCGTTGGTTTCTTGAGTGTTGAAAGTTTTCATTGCGGAGGCCTTTCAGCTCTTTGATCAGGTTTATTTCACAGTACTTTATTTTTGAGCCAATTGTGCATGGGATCGTTTCCTAATTTCCTTCTCAGCGTGTTTGTTATTGGGGAAGAGGAAGGTGCTGATGATTTTTGTCTGTTCATTTTGTATCCTGGCTCTTGGCTGATGTGTTTACCTATTTATGAAACGGTTCTCTGGGGGAGTCTGTAGGGCCTCATGTATAGAATCATCTGTAAATAAGGACACTTGGACTTCTTTCTTATTTATATCCCCTTCATTTTCCTCTCTTATTTTACTGCTCTAACTAAGAATAAAAGTGGAGAACATGTCCTGATTCTAATGGAGATGCCTTGAGTTTCCAGCATTTAGGATGTTGGTTAAAGGTTTGCTATATAGCCTCTATTATGTTAGGCTGGGATATGTTCTTTGTATGCCTAGTTCTATCATGAAAGTGATATTGGATTTTATCAAAAGCCTTTTCTGCATCTACTGAATTTATCGTGTGATTTCTGTGATACCCTTAGCATTATTCTTATTGCAAAGGATTGCTTTGGCTGTCTGGAGTCTTTTAAAAAATATTTTATATGTATGAGTGTTTTTGCCTTTATGCCGCTATGCATCACATGTGTGTAATGCCTGCAGAGACCAGAAGAGGGCACCAGATACCTTGAGACTGCAGTTACAGATGGCTATGGGCTGCCTTATGGGTGCTGGGGATCAAAACCAGGTCATCTGGAAGCTCAGCAGTGCTCTTAACTCCTGAACTATCTTTCCAGTGCCTGTCTGGGGTATTTATGTTTTCACATGACTTTTAAGATTTTGCTTTTATTTCTATGAAGAACAGTGCTGGGATTTTGATGAGAATCACATTGAATCTGTAGATAATGTTTTTTTAAAAAAGATTTATTTATTATTATACATAAGTACACTGTAGCTGACTTCAGACACACCAGAAGAGGGCGTCAGATCTCATTATGGGTGGTTGTGAGCCACCACCATGTGGTTTCTGGGATTTGAACTCAGGACCTTCTGAAGAGCAGTCAGTGCTCTTACCCGCTGAGCCATCTCACCAGCCCAGTAGATAACTTTTTTGTAGGTCAGCCATTTTCACCCTATTAATTCTTTCAGTCCATAAGCATGGGAAGTTTTTCTATCTTCTGGTGTTCTCCTCAATGGTATTTTAAAACTTACATTACGGAGCTCTTTTATTTCCTTGGTTATGCTTATTCCAAGCTATTTCATTTTATTTTTTGAAACTAATTTGAATGATAGATACTGTTTATTTGGTCCTCAGTGTGTTTTCCATCAGTGTTTAGATAGCACGCTTGATTTTTTTTTGTATCATCTCATCTGGCTGAAAGTGTTTATTAGATGTAAGAATTTTATGGTGTATAGTATCGTGTCACCTGCAATTAAGGATATTTTGGACTATTCTTTTGTATTTGTTTGATTGTTTGTCTGAGACAGAGTTTCTTTGTATAGCTCTAGAT
The DNA here is from genome assembly GCF_000001635.26 of Mus musculus. Classification (NCBI taxonomy): domain Eukaryota; kingdom Metazoa; phylum Chordata; class Mammalia; order Rodentia; family Muridae; genus Mus; species Mus musculus. Next base: position 82,726,226 of record NC_000077.6, on the reverse strand, counting down.
GTCCTGGAACTCACTCTGTAGACCAGGCTGGCTTCAAACTCACAGAGATCTGCTTGCCTCTGCCTCCTGAGTGCCGGGATTAAAGGCACCACCTCTGGCTTGCAAATGAGGCTACTTTGACTTCTTTTCCTATTTGTGCCCCTTTTATTTCCTTCTCTTTTCTTATTACACATTCCAGCTAAACCTCCAAGCTCTGTGTCTTATTCCTGATTTTAGAGGAAATGTTCTGAGTCTTGCTCTGTTTTGCCTATGTTGCCCATAGGTTTATTGTGTGTGGCCTTTATTTTGCTGAGATATGCTCCTTCTGGTCCTACTCTCTTCAGAGTTTTGTCAGATTTTGAAATTTGCCAGATTCAGTATTTGAAAAGATATGAGATTTTGTCACATGCCTTTTCTGCATCTATTGAAATGATTGTGTGATTTTGGCCTTGTCTATTTATATGCTGTGTTCCATTCATTGTTTTACATATATTAAACTGTCCCTGCATCTATGGAATGAAGAGTGTTCTTTTTGATGTATTCAATTCAGTTTGCAAGTGTTTTATTACAAGTTTTTGCTTCTATGTTCGTAAGATAGACTGGCCTATAATTTTCCTTTGTGTGTGTATTTGGTTTTGGTTTAGGGTAGTTTGGCTTCATGGTGCTGTGAGTTTAGGGACATTCCCTCATTTTCCACTGTATGAAATAGTCTGGGAAGGATTGCTCTTAGTTCTTTTTTATATGAAGGCCACTGACTTTATTAATCTAAAGGTCTTTATAAGGACAGTGACTGAGGGGTACCCAGAGAACATTACGAGACAGCATCACAGCTTTCTCGAAGGCACCCAAAGAAGTACCCAGCCTGCTTGGCATTGGCACTCCTTGTGTCTTTCAGCCATTCTTGGGAAACGTTTTCATCTTTGTTTAGCAGAAGTGGCCAAGGACCACATAAGTCTTGTCAAAGCCCCCTTTCTCCAGCTTCTTGTCCAGGGCTTCACCTCTCCTGGCCAGGTTCCCCACTGACTTTACCCACCCCCGTTCCCCCTCCCCGCTCCCCACCACCAGTGGGCTCTGCCACGGAGTCTTGGTGTAGAGTTTGAGACATCTTGATCAGGCTTAATCAGCAGCTTTTGCTCTGTAACAGCTCCTCGCACAGCCCGGGCTTTCTTGACTGGGTGTTTGTTTTATTTCTTTTCAGTTTCATTGCTTGTTATAGTAATATTCAAATTGCCTGTCTCGGTTTATTTTTGGTAGATCACATATTTCTAGAAAGTCATCTGTTTTTCTTAGGTGTTCCAATTTAGTGGAATATACTTATACCTTTTCAAGGTTTGTCCTTAGGACTTCCTGGATTCTATTGGCATTTGTTGTAGTATCTTCCTCCTTCCTTAAATTGGTGCTGTTTTTATTGTATCTCATAGTTTTGGTATGCTATGTCTTCATTTTCATTTAACTCTAAAATTTACTTGCTTTCTGATTTCATCAGTAACCCAACTGTTCAATCTCCATGAACACTCACTCTTTGCTGTAATCCCACGGTCTATCTTTCTTTTCAGCCCTAAGATTCCTTTGAGTATTTTAGAGCTGGCTTAGTGACCATGAATTCCTGATTGACTCATGGAAAGTTTTCCTTTGCCCTTAAATTATGAGAGATAGTTTTTGCAGATATAATCGTCTGGATTATCAGTTATTATCTTTCAAAGGTTGAAATATTTTAAAAGATTTATTTATTTATTTATTTATTATAGGTAAGTACACTGTAGCTGTCTTCAGACACGCCAGAAGAGGGCATCAGATCCCCTGGACTTGAGTCACAAGGGGTTGTGAGCTGCCTGATGTGGGTGCTGGGAACCATCTCTATGACCCCAGACATCCCCCTTCTGTTTCCAGAGGATAAACTATGAAACACAGTGTATACCGTGCTTTTTTACTTTCAGAGTGCTTTATAGGGAAGCCTAGTAATTGCTGAGTTGTAGAATTTCTTTGATTTTGGAATATGTTCAAAACATTTCAGAAGTGGTCAAAGTAATCAAACATGCGTGCCTTTGTAGCCAGTTGCCTTTCTTGCTCCTTCTCTTTGCTTGACATCTTTTTAAAAATTTATTTATTTATTATAAGTACACTGTCGCTGTCTTGAGACACACCAGAAGAGGGCATTACATCCCATTACAGATGGTTGTGAGCCACCATGTGGTTGCTGGGATTTGAACTCAGGACCTTTGGAAGAGCGGTCAGGGCTCTTAACCGCTGGGCCATCTCTCCAGCCCACTTGACATCTTTTTGTTATTTGCCTTTGATAGGCTGTGTGGTTCCAGGGGCTGGGGCAGTGGAAGTTGCGATAGCAGAAGCTCTTGTTAACTACAAGCACCGTGTGCAGGGAAGAGTTCGCCTGGGGATCCAAGCCTTTGCTGATGCCTTGCTCATCATCCCGAAGGTACAGCTGTGTCCTGGCCAGATAACAACTGGTGCACCTAAAGATCCTTGATTACAAATTGCCACCTTGCCCAACAGTTCTCAGAGTTAGAAATGCACTCATTTGCATTTCCTGTTGTGCATAAATATTTTACCAGCCCAGCAGAGAAACGGTGGGGATTGAAGCTTACAAGACTTTGGGGAGATCCAGGGAGCAGCAGTAAAGCTTTCCCTGCGTCTCAAAGCTCCTTTGGAAAGTTCAGCACTAACCAATCCTAATGAGCGGCTTGGAACTCAAGTTTTGTTTGAATTTTTTATTTTAAGCAGAGATTCTTGTTTTGTTGGTGGCCTCCAAGATGCTATTACTTTACTTGTGGGAAATGAAGGACTTGAAGATGTTTCGTGTCCCCAAACACTGTTAGCTGGAACTTGCTGTAATTGAAGGAGCGAAGCAGCAAGAGGACAGGGCCTGCCCTTGCTTTCTCTTTGCCTCTGTTAGTCACCAGTCATGCAGACATATAGAAAGATGTTTCACGTATGCTATCACCATGAATTCAGTCATTATTAGCATTGTTAGCTAGCAAAGACTTAAATAATTTATATCACAATTATTCATAATTTGTGGGTTGTTTGTGAATCAGATGTCTATTTTTTTCTCTCCTCCAAGCAGCAAAGTCATTGAGTACTGGGTTGTTGACAGGAATTAGTGGCTCTGGTTATACAGTGGTCCTTTTCTTTACCAGCTGTTAGTTTAGAAATTAGTCTAGTGTGGAGTACAGGCATTTCCATCTAAATTGCTTCAGGTCACGGCTGTCCTTCTGAAGCTAGGGAATGCACAGTGCTGTGGATGCTCTGGTCTTTTTTAGCAAGTGCTGGAAAGAACAAGAAGGCACATGGCTCAAGAGGCCAGAGGAAATAGAATAGACTTACATCTTTTATAAGGAAAGAAATGAGCTGGCTGTAGTAGCACGTGCCTGCTGCACCAGCACTAGGGAGGCAGAAGCTGGGGGAGGGGGGTGTCAGGAGCTCGAGGCAGTTTTGGTCATACAAGGGAAGGAGTTCGAGGCCAACCTGGGCTATAGGAGACCTTGCCTAAAAAATATCTAAGGGTGGGAAAAGTCTGGTGCCCTTAGAATTTACTGTGGTGTTCACAATGGGACTATTCAAGAATAACCTGTGTTAGGTAGATAAAGCAGTGATTTGGTTTAGGTTGGGAATGGGATTCTTCTAAAGGAGATGGCCGTTGTATTGTGGTTGTGTTTCACGAGCCTGAAGAATAGTGCCCCTTTTTGTACTTGATTTTCAAATCCACATATAAAGGTATTCCACACATGTTTTTTATTTTCATAAAGGTTCTTGCTCAGAATTCTGGTTATGACCTGCAGGAAACACTGATAAAAATTCAAACTAAACATGCCGAATCAAAAGAACTCCTGGGCATAGACCTGAACACAGGTAAGAAATTGGAAAAAAAAAATAGCTATTTACTCAAAAGATTGCTCCTCAAGGACCCACATCTTAGGGAGTAGTGGACTGGAACGTTTTATTACACCAGTTGTCTTAGTTAGGGTTTTACTGCTGTGAACAAACACCATGACCAAGGCAAGTCTTATAAAAAACAACATTTAATTTAGGCTGGCTTACAGATTCACAGGTTCAGTCCATTACCATCAAGGTGGGAGCATAGCAGCATCCAGGCAGGCAAGGTGCAGGAGGAACTGAGAGTTCTACGTCTTCACCCAAAGGCTGCTAGTGAAAGACTGACTTCCAGGCAACTGGGGTGAGAGTCTTAAGCCCATACCCACAGTGACACACCTATTCCAAACAGGTCACACCTATTCCATCAAGGCCACACCTCCAGATGGTGCCACTCCTTGGTCAAGAATATACAAACCATCACACCAGTCTTCAGTGTATCCAGTTTACTCCAAAAAATGTTTAATATGCATAGGTGTTTTGCCTATGTATATGTCGTCTGTGCGTAATGTGCATGCAGTGTCTGTCGCGGTCAGAGGAGAGCATCCGATTCCCTGGGACTGGGCCTGGACCCAGGTCCTCTGCAACAGTAACAAGTGCTCTCAACTAGGGAAGCACCTCACCAGCCCTGAAACAAAGATTTTTTAATGTGGGTCCTGGGGGCCAAACTCAGACCCTGTGTTTATACAACAGTCAATGACTGACTTATCTATATCTCTTGTCTTCCCACTCCCACCCCAATGCTTAAAAGAGAGACTTATTGAGGGCTAATTATTTGGACTCATACTGGGCAAAATAGACTAAAATTGTGAGCTTCTCTTATAGTGAAAACAGGCAGTAAACAATAACCTTAACAAATAAATAATTTAGCATCTGAAGGATGATCATGAATGCTAAGTAGGGAGGGTAGGGAAGGGGGGAAATTAAAACATCGGTACAGTGCAAACTAGGAAGAGGTCTACTAAAGAGCTGGTGGAACTGAGGGTTGGCCATGAGGGGACAGCAGGAAGTGGTCAGCTGGGAGAAGGAAGGAGGTGACAGAGGTGACACCTCAGATTACAAGGTGGCACGTGGGCTGGGCTGAGGACTTCAGCTTTGTTTTTTTAATCCTTGTAATAAAATAAGGAGCAATTTTGCAACATAGTCCATATTTAAAAGGATGGTTGTGGCTACTCTCCACTCTGCAGAGAGCCATAAGCTGAACAACTAGCAGGTTAGAATTGCACTAGCTGTTGGAGAAGACTAGACAGAGCTGGCTGTGGGTTGAGGGACTGTCCAGTTTTAGCAAACTGTCTGGTTTGAAGTACTTATGGCCTTTTGGGGGAAAGTAGTTCGATATATTCAGCTCAAGAAACAGATATATGTTGTTGGTAAGAAAGTAATCAGGCTGCAGAAAGTTTAAACCAGGAAAAATGGCTAAGACTGCCTAGGTTTATTTGTGCTGGATAGTTTTATGTGAAATTGACACAAGCTAAAATCATCTGAAAGGAGGAACCTCAATTGGGAAGATGCCTCCATAAGGTCAGGCTGTAGGCAAGCCTGTAGGACATTTTCTTAATTAGTAATTAATGAGGGAGGGCTTAACCTATTGTGGGTGGTGACATCCCTGGGCTGGTCATTCTGGGTGCTATAAGAAAACAGACTGAGGGCCAGGCGTGGTGGCGCACGCCTTTAATCCTAGCACTCCGGAGGCAGAGGCAGGCAGATTTCTGAGTTTGAGGCTAGCCTGGTCTACAAAGTGAGTTTCAGGACAGCCAAGGCTACACAGAGAAACCCTGTCTCGAAAAACCAAAAAAAAAAAAAAAAAAAAAAAAAAAAAAAAAAGAAAACAGACTGAGTAAGCCATGGGGAGTAATCCAGTAAGCCGCACCCCTCCATGGCCTCTGCATCAGCTCCTGCCTCCAGGTTCCTGCCCTGTTTGAGTTTCTGTCCTGACTTCATTTGATGATGAGCAATGTGGCAGTGTGAGCCGAATGAACCCTTTCTTTCCCATGTTGCTTTGGTCATGGCGTTTCATCACAGCAGTAGCGACCCTTACTAAGACATATACAGGGAGAGAATAGAAGAGCCTTGGACTGCGAAGGTGCTCCAGCAGTAAGCTCTTTTAGGAGAAAGGAGCCAATAGAGAAAGGGGAGCGTGGGGTCCAAAGGCAAGAAGGAGTTGGCCAGAGGCTGTGATGAGCTGTTGGGTGCTGGTGGATGAGGCTGGCCATCGTCCACCGGGCGATCACAGAGGTCGGTGGTGACTTTGACAAAAGGAGCTCTGGAAGAGATTAATATTGTTAGAATTCAGTCAACAATGGCAGGGTGTGTCAAGATTGCTCAAGTAAGTCGATTGTCTTTGCTTTGCAGGGGAGCCGATGGCAGCAGCAGAAGCAGGAATCTGGGATAATTACTGTGTGAAAAAACATCTTCTTCACTCTTGGTAAATTGGCAATGAAGAGAAAGACCTTTAGGGATGTACTTGATAACTTTGAATAGCTCCCGTTATTTTTGTTTGGGAAACATTGTGAAGTGCATGACACCATGGTCCCCGCCCGGCTACTGAGACTAGCTGCTGTCCTCTTATAGCCCCTTCACATTGTGTTTGCAGCAGGGAAAGGCACAAGTAAAACTAACCTTACCCTCACTGTTTGGGTTGGGAAGGGAAGGGAAGCAGGAGTAACAGCAGCCTCTGTGTAGCAGGGAGCAGCAGCGACCTGCGAAAATCGGCGCAGATTTGCTGGGTACAAATTAGACTTCTGCCGAGTCAGCAGAGCAGGCGCCATTACAGGGTGAGGGTGCTTCCTTGATAATATCTCTGTTTCATGACTTCTCACTCCAACATCCCCGAAGGGGAAGTGCCCCCGCCACATACTAAAGATTGCTGGGGAGACATGGGCATGCTGTGGGAGGCTGGGCTCACTCTGATCCTTTCATCCTTAGCACGGTGATTGCCACCAACATCCTCCTGGTTGATGAAATTATGCGAGCTGGGATGTCTTCTCTTAGAGACTGATTGAATTCCAAATCAATTCATCTGGAAGACAAGATTTTATACGTGTCATACCCAGCAGCGTCACATGGCCTTAACTGTTAGAAAATAAAGGTAGTGCATGTCTTTTGGTCTCAACTGTTTGAAAAACACTTAATCAAAGCATAAAGAACACACCGATTTCCCCAGTAAAGAAATAGCAATGGTAATAGTTTCTGAGTCTTAACTCCCCACCCTGTAATATATGCTGCTTCAGTTTTCATAAAGAAAATTGTGTCGTGATGCCTGTACCTTCTGGGCACAAGCTTGAGAGTATCCCAGTCAATTCCAGCTTCTCAGAGATCATAAATGTGGTAAGACAAATGTTCTCTTTCCCCAAGAGTCCCTCAGGAACTTCGTGCAGCCGCTCCCTTACACATGTGACATCACTTGCAATATAGGTTTGGGTTGTTCTCATGCACAGTGCTGGCCCAACCTACTTACTATATAGTTTATTATAGTTTGCTTAGCCTTTAAGAATGTGGGCAGGGTCTGGCTATGTGCCTGGGGCTGGGATTTAGAATCCTTCTGCCTCAGCTTCTGAATGCTGGTGTTGTAACCCTGCCCTTTTCAGTGACCTGTGCTCTGCCCTAGCTCTGATAGGCCTGACTAGATAGCAAGGCAGGCTCTGGGAAAGGCAGGACTCATTGGCATTAGCTCTATGAGACCGTTGCTTTTGGTTCAAATGTAACTGTTTTATAGAGATACAGTCCAGATATGCTTTTGTCCAAAGCTGTCTAGTTAGTCTATCATAGTTACCACGGGTAGGCTCTTTGGTCATGTTCTTTGCACAGACCCAAGCTGCTAAGATATAAGATATCTCAGGCGCATTCTTGGAGTTTGTTTATAGCTTTAGGAGAAGGTTCCTTTGACTATTTCATGCCTTGATTGAAAAATCTACAATTTTATAGCCTGGTTATTTCTACTTAATACATTTGCTGACATCTTTTAAAGTAAGTAAACGATGTTTCTAAACATTCTTTCATGACAGTTCGTTGCAACTCACTTCTATTGAGTTTATTTCCATTTTTAAGTTTCTCTTATCAACAACCATCTTGTTCTGCTTCATCCCACAATATGAGCCTTTCATATGAAATAGCACATCTATCAAGACTTTTGTTGTTGTTGAAGATTTCAGAGAAGAGTCTCACACTAGCCCAGGTTGAACCTGAACTCTCAACAGTCCTCCTGTTCATCCTCCCAAGAGTTGGGATTACAGGCATGAGCCACCATGCTTGTCGATACAAGACTTTTTCTATGTAAAATGTTGTAATTATGGGAAAAGTATTTGAGGCCTAGACTAATTATGTAACCTAGGCTAGCCTTGAACTCAGTCTTTCCTGCTTTTAGTCTTCCAGTTGCTACCATGCCTAGCTGAAATATTTCATTTTGGAAAGATTTTATTTACTTATTTACTCATCCGTGTGTGCACATGTTTGTACCTGTGTGTGCAAGCACACACGTGCATGTGTATATGCATATTCAAGTGTGTGTACATGTTGGTGGAAGCCAGAAGAGGCTGTCAGCTCTCCTGGAGTTGGAGCTAGGGGTATTTGTAAGCTGCATAATGTGAGTGCTGGGATCCAGACTCTGGGTTTGACTGAGCAGCAAGTCCCCTTTATGGTGAGCCATCTCTTCAGCCCTAGTACCGGTGAGAGACAGGAGGAGGGTGTGGTCCCTAGGGTTGGCTCTTTCCAGGCCAATGAGAGAGCAAAGGGAGGTGAGCAGTATTCCTAAAGGCAGCATTTGAGGTTGTCCTATGGTTTACACATGTGTGTGCTAACATGTGTGCCCTTGGGCATGTACATGTGCATACCATGCTTTAAGAGGACCTGAAGAAGCACCTGTCTCTCTCCCTATCATGTGCTCTCCTTCCCTGCCTCCATAGATGTAGTCTTTGAATCCCATACAGCGTCTGATAAATGTTTAATATGGATTCACATACCTGTGATGAGATAAACATTCTTCTTAAGTTTTTAAAGCTATAAATAGGCTACTCTGCAGATAGAGTTTTTCTGTTTTTATTTCCCACTAAATGGTCTTGAGATTTATCTATTTATTTTAGCAATTTTGAAGTGCCCTAGTACATTTCTGCACTACAACACATTCATCTTATTTATGGACTTTTTGGGTTTTTTTTCTTCTAATTCTATATAATTTTATTCACTACATGGTGAAGATCTTTGTACATGTCTTTTGGGAAATGAAGTGTCAGAGTTTAGTCGCTGTTATATTTACTAAGTAATTTCACAAGTTTCTTATTCTCTCTGCAATATATTTAATTTCCCTGTCTCTACAATCTCATAGCCATCCTAATCTTAATTCTGCCAGTGTGAAGGGTGAATGGTTGTGTCTCACATTTGAAAATTGCTTTGATCACTAGTTCAACTGAACATGTTTTTCATAAACTCTTGGTCATTTCATTTTTAAAAATCATCATGAATGGTATGTTATGGGAATATATATATACACACATATATGTGTGTGTATATATAATGTGATATTATCATATATAAAAATACATACATAAATTATATATATAAAACTTTTGCCTTAAGAAATTCCTCTATCTAAATAATAAAGATATTACCTATATTTTATAATTTTTTCACATTTGTTTTTGTACAGGACATGGATGGCTCTTGTGTGTGTGTATGGTGTGTGTGTGTGTGTGTGTGTGTGTGTGTATGTATGCTGCAGCATGTGTGTTGTGTGTAAGTCAGTTCTCTTCTCTCACTCTGGGTTCTGAGGATCAAACTCAGGCCATCAGTGTTCTTATCCATGAGACTTTTCGTTGACCTGGACTCAGTTTTCATGATCTGAGAGAGCATCAAATCCCAGCCACTAGATGACTGGGGAAGCTAAGTTTTCATTATTTGATTTTGTTTTGGTTTTAATCTCTTGTTCCATAATTCTGTCAGATTGCTATTGTGCCATTACCACATTTTCTTTTTTAATTCTTAAAATTTCAAAAAAGTGGCCGGGTGTGGTGGTGCACGCCTTTAATCCTAGCACTTGGGAGGCAGAGGCAGGTGGATTTCTGAGTTCGAGGCCAGCCTGGTCTACAGAGTGAGTTCCAGGACAGCCAGGGCTATACAGAGAAACCCTGTCTCAAAAAACAAAAACAAAAACAAGCAAACAAAAAAATTTCAAACAATGTCTTAAAACTTAGTGATGTGACTCCTATACCTATGTTGACATTTTCTTTATTCTCTTCAAAATTGTTTTGGCTATTTCTGGACTTGGCCTTTTCTCTCTTACATATGAGTTTTAATATGTGGTCATTGAGGAACTTATCATTAGGATTGCAATGATTTTATGAATTATTTCAGGTAGAATGGACAGTTGTAATATATAGACAGCAGTAATCTATATAACTTCATTTATATCTTCTCCATGTTCCATGTTTTAAATTAGTCAATGTTTTGTTTTAAGATATTTGGGGGTGGAGGGCAGATCTTACTATATAGCCCTGGCTGGTCTGAAACTGGTTATGTAGACTAGGCTGGCCTGGAACGCAGAGATCTGCCTGCTTCTGCCTCCCAAGTGCTGAGATTAAAGGCATGTGCCACCACATTTGGCCTATTTTAATACATTTGTAAACTATTTTTCATTCCTGAGATAAACCCTATTTGTTATGATGTGACATGCATGCTTTTCTTTTCCTTTCTTTTCTTTTCTTTTCTTTTCTTTTCTTTTCTTTCCTTTCATTTATTTATTTATTTATTTATTTATTATTTATTTTTGAGATAGGATTTCTCTGTGTAGCCTTGGCTGTCCTGGAACTCACTCTGTAGACCAGGCTGGCCTCGAACTCAGAAATCCACCTGCCTCTGCCTTCCAAGTGTTGGGGTTAAAGGCATGCTCCACCATGCCCGGCTTTTTTTTTTTTTTTTTCATACATTTCATACTTTGACATTCTGTAAGTAGAGCATGCTTTACTGACAATGGCGTCTTCTAATTTCTCATACTTACACTTGGTCCCTTGTCATCCCTGAGAGACCTTTCCTGGACCACAGGAGGAAGGAAAAGAACTCTTGGTTGACTGAAGCCTCATTATTGTCATTTCTGGCAAGTTGAGCCTTGAGCACCCCAACGTACAGAATGCCTGCTGGAGCGTAGCGGGGAGCACACAGAAGCCCCAGCCCTAGGAAAGCTTGCCTCACCACCTCTGGATCCCAGGAATGATATCAACTGTGCTGAACAGTGACTTAGAAGAGTTGGACTCTAAGGATAAAGTTTGCAGAGTGCCTTATTCATCTTGCCTAAGCTTTATTTAGTATGAATCCACTGACAGTGATCTATGGTAAAGTCGGTATAAACAAGTCCTAAAAGCTCCTCTGGTAAGGATAAATAAAGTGTATGAGTGTCAAGAAAGCATTGTCATGGTTGAAGTGACAATATATTTTTCTCTTAGTGTATAAAAAGATGGCACGTCTCATAGGCAGTGATGTTTTAGATTTGATGAAATATTACATTTTATCCATTTCTGGCTCAATGCTAATATCTATTTAGAAAGGTTTTGGGGGGGGTGCGTTTTTATTGAATTGAAAACTCAAATGGCAGCAAATAAGCAGTGAGTGAGCAAGCAACTTCCTCTTGCCACAGCAAATGCATTCAGTTCTCAGATGTATAGCTCTGGCTGATACGTGGCTTGTTTTCCTTTCTAAGTTAGGTGACCGCCAGTGTTGAGCTTACAGCATGAGTTATCTGGGGAGCATCTTTGTCTTTCCCGTGGCACAGTTTTAGCCATGATGATGAAGGGTTTTCTGTTTCCTGAAAGCTTGGTCTGGCCTAGCAGTGTTTAAATGGAGAATAGACTTTTGACTCAATTTTCTTTATTGCTTGAGGTCTCAGATTTTCTATCATTTTGAGACTGTTTTGGTAATTTATATTTTTATAGAAATCCACTATAAAATTTTTTTTTTAAAGATTTATTTTTTATTATTATATCTAAGTACACTGTAGCTGTCTTCAGATGCACCAGAAGAGGACATCATATTTCATTACAGATGGTTGTGAGCCACCATATGGTTGCTGAGATTTGAACTCAGGACCTTCAGAAGAGCAGTCGGTGCTCTTAACCACTGAGCCATCTCTCCAGCCCCCAAAATTTTTTTTCCTTAAGGTTTATTTGTGCTACCTCTTTTGATGTGGGGAGTGAGAAAGGGCATTTTATTTTTATTTTTGATATGTTGTGGATTGAACATATCTAGGGCCTTGCATGTGCTTGCATCTGCCACTGAGCTACATCCCTAGCTCTAGATAATATCTTTCTTAAGGTTTTGGTTAATTTTTTCCTTATTACTGACACGAATTTATTTCTAACACATAGTTCTGGTGTTCTTAAATCTATAAACTTCACTGTTATCATCTTAACTCATTTAAAATCATAATTGTGTTGGGGCACACATGCCACAGTGAGCATGTGTGGTCAGAGTTGGTAACTGGAGTTGGTTCTCTCACGCCTTCTTTCTAAGTTCCTGTAGCCAGCTGAACTACCCCACTCCTTTCATTATATCCAATTTTGTCTGGTGCCCTTCTTCTTCCTCTGCAGGTTTGAAAATGATACATTCAGACCCTAAGCCCCTGTCCAGATCTCTCTCACTCATTTTTATCTCTTCTATATTAAATCTCCAGTGCCAGTTAAGCAGACCAGCTCTGTCCCCCTCTGCTCTGATTCCTATTTTCTTTTATTCTCTATTCTTTTTTTTTTCATTTTCTTTTTGATAGATCTTCCCAAAGAACATAAATGAGACTACTTTTTTGAGAGAGGTCTCTGTGCCTCAGCCTTTCAGGAGGCCGATTGCTTAGTTGACTTAATTGAATTGATTTGCCTTTCTTCTTATACTTATTCTTTTAGCCAGAGGCCGCACCTCTCCTCTTACCCCACTCCCATCCATACAAAGCACAAAGCAACACATGAGATCCTATGGGGTACCATGAGAGGGGAAATCTGTGAATCATGGGCATAGAAGAATAACTTTGCACTAAAAGAATAGAAAAATTTCAGTAAGGTCATAGCAGAAAATTGACCAAATTTAGTGGTAGAGGTGCTCATCCCAGGTATAGGGGGCCTGTAGAACACCTAACATACAAGGCTAGAAAAGAACCCCCATGACAAATAGTTAAAAACACCGAATTTACAGATCAAAGAAACCATATTGAAAACAGCAAAAGAGAAACCAGTTATACATAAAGACTGGTCCATCAGAATAACCCTGGAATTCTCAACAAAATCCCTAAAGATTGGGAGGGCTTGGAATGACATCTTTGAAGATCTGAAAGACTCATTTCCCTAGCCCCTCACTGCCTGTAGCAAGCAGAAAACTAGCCCCAAGGACATGGGAGCAGGGGAGCAGGCTCTGTCTCTCACCAGCTGCAGCACTCAGGAGGTGTGGGAGGGGTGGGGGTGGGGGACCTTGCTTGGGCAGCAGGAGAGCTGCCAACTCAGTTACCACTCAGGCCCAGAGCCAGGGTTTTGAGTTGGCCCACCCCAACATCTGCCCCATTTACAAGCTGCTGAAGCTTGTGAAAGGGCTGGTCCTCCAGAGTCAGAGCTGCAGGATCTTCATGGCTCGAGGTAACAGCACCATATCTTCACTATTGATGGCGGCGCAGAAGCTAGAGGCCTTGCAATGACCATTTGCAAGTAAAGATGTGTGGACAACAGGGTATACTGTGCAACACACTATGATACACTACAGCTTCCACAACACGATTTTTTTAAAAATTCTTTTACTTTTTATTTTCTTTTTGGGGAGCGATTGCAAGGGCAGATTTGAAGGGTTGGGGAGATGAGTGGGATTGGGGTGCATGATGTGAGAGTCACAAAGAATCAATAAAAAGCAAAACCAAACAAATCTGCAAGACAACTGCCATCCAGACTGTATTGCCTAGTAAAACGATCATAATTAAAAAAGAAAGAAAAACTTTAAACAAAACCAGGCCACAAGAATTCATGATCGACTAGGGCAGCTCTACAGAAAACACTCGAAAGAGTCATAAAGATGAGGCAATAGAAGAGAAAAATCCACCCTAGGAAGGTAGCTAAGCAAATGAATAGTGGGAAAAAAAAAAGCAGAAAACTGGGCTGGGGAGATGGTTCAGCAGGTGAAAGCACTTGTTCTTACAGACGACCCCGGTTCAATTCCCAGCACCCACATGGTGGCTCATCATCACCTGCGCCTCCCTCCCTCCAGTTTCAGAGGGTCTGATGCTTTCTTCTGACCTCCAGGGACACCAACAGAGCTTACTGCTTCTGCAGAAGACGTTGACTCAGCTCCCAGCATCCACTTCTATAAAAGAAACATGGCTAGAAATAAAGGCATGGATCAACCCCGGCATAACCATATGGTCAATGTCACCCATTGTCACCAATAGGCAGGCCATCTTGACAGTGAACAGTGAGACACTGAGTAAATGACAAATGAAATGGACCTCAAAACCAGGCACGTACCCTAAACATTCAAAGTACAACCCAGCAGCTCACTGAAGTTTCTCTAAAATAGGTCACACGATATGGTACAAAGTGAGTCTTAACAAATATTGGAAAATTGAAATAATTGTATTCTATTTTGACCACAAGAAAATAAAACTAAAAATCCACTGGGAGAGAAGTTACAGAACACATACAAGCTCACAGGTATTGAGCATACCCCCCACCCCCGAATAACATGTCAATGGAGAAATCAAGAAGGAAACAAAAAAACAACTGGAGCTGGATGAAAACACAACACGCCAAAGCCATTACAAAGGAAATAGTCCAAGGAGGGACGTTCCTAGCTACAAATACATGGAAAGCTCAAGGAAATCCCAAGCAGTGGGGACCTCAGCCACTGAAAAGCGAAGAATAATTCAATTTCCAAATCAGTTGAAAAAAAAAAACGTGTGTGTGTGTGTGTGTGTGTGTGTGTGTGTGTGTATGTGTGTCTGTGTATGTCTGTGGTGGAGAGGGGGCAGGGAATATGCTCAATGCACTAGATATATATATATATATATATATATATATATATGCATACACATATGAAAGTGTCATATGACATAGTACTGTGTATAATAAATATATACACAATAACAAAAATTTAAAACTTGTATATTTGATAGTTGGATTTATAATTCTCTGTTCTTCCCAAACGCTTTTTGGGCATTTACAAAACATTTATGATAGATGCATGCTTGTTATAGGCCATGTGTGTGTGTGTGTATGTGTGTGTGTGTGTGTTCGTAGGGTGCTGGAACTCAGACCCAGGGCATGTGTACATGCTGGGCATGTATTCTCTGTCTGACAAAACTCCCCAAGGAGATAAAATCCCAACCCCAGTTTTAAACACGTGCTTTACTTTTGTTTGTTCGTTTTGTTTTGTTTTGTTTTTCAAGACAGGGCTTCTCTGTGTAGCCCTGGCTATCCTGGAACTCACTTTGTAGACCAGGCTGGCCTCAAACTCAGAAATCTGCCTGCCTCTGCCTTCCAAGTGCTGGGGTTAAAGGCGTGTGCCACCACCACCCAGCTTACTTTTTTTTTTCTAGATGTATTCATTTTTTAAATTTTAGGTGTGACTATTTCATTTGCATGTATCCATGTGCACCACTTGAATGCTTGGTGCCCATGGAGGTCAGAAGAGGAAGCTGGAGTTATGGATGGTTGAGAATCACCATGTGGGTGCTGGGAATTGAACTAGGGTCCTCTGCAAGAACAAGTGCGCTTAACTGCTGAGCCATCTCTCCAGCCCCCGCAATGTGTTCTTAATCAGTGTTGCAGTTATCCACTCCTGTGTTCACTGCGACTGGACTTACTGCTGACCTCCTGTTGCCTTCTTCCTTCTGGGGTCAATGTGATGGGGCTTCCTCAGCCCTGGAGTACAGCTGAGGTGGGAGAGCCCAGGGCTTCCCTCAGAATGTCTTTAAACCAGAAGTGGAGTGGCGAATCATATGGTAGTTTCACTTTTATTTTTTCTTAGGCGTGGCCATACGCTTCACAGGCCCAGCAGCGATATAGGAAGAGTCCGAGTTCCTCTCTGTCCTTATCAATAGTTTCCTGGTAATAACCATCTTAATAGATGGGAAGTGGCACCTCACTGTGAGCTGTCTGTCTTCTGCAGCATTTTTATGTCTGTAAATTGGGGTGAGGTTGCGGGTAGTCTCTGTTAGTAAGAGTCGCTGTGCGCTGGAACTGCCAGACCTCTGTATTTTTAATGCAATTTGTCTAACTCATTTTTCTGTCTTTTGGAGTGTATCCAACTTATAAGTACATAAAAAATTCATGGCAGTTCTCTTAAAAATAAAAAAAAGCCTTTATCCTAAGATTGTTTTATAAATCTCCTGGTTTCTGTTAAAGCATCACCGAGCAGAGAATCGTTATCCCCCTGCCTGCCATCTCCCGTTTGTTTCTCACCTCTCTCTCTCTCTCCTTTTTACAATCCTTTCTGTAACAATAACTACTTCTTTGCAATCACTTTACTGGTGCTATCACTATGGCTTTATGCTTTGATCCTGCCTCAGAGTCATACATAACTATTCTCCCAGCCTCTCCCAGTACCACTGCCTTCTCAGGGGCTTGGCTCATGAACGTAATTCAGCTTAATATCTCTAGGTATTAAGGCCTTGTAACAATCCATTCACTCCTCCTTTACAGCTGCCTATATAATTGTCAAAGAGATCTAGGGGAACAAGGATACAGTCATTAAGGGCATCCGTGGCGACTCTGTAAATAGCTTTTCTCTCCTTACTCTGTTCTAGACTGGGGGTACCAACGAGGTAACCGAGTACTCCCTGGATTAGATTTCATCTCTGATCATATTTTTTTTTCCTGTCCAGATGTTTAGATTGTACAGATGGCCCCTGATTTATGGCTCAATTTATGAGATTTCAACTCTAAGGTTGTGGAAAGTGATACAAGGTGTTTAGTAGAAATGGCACTTCAATTTCAGAGTCTTTATCTTTTTCAAGACTGGTGATATACATTACAACACTTTCTAATGATGCTGAGCAGTTATAGAGGCCCGGCCCCCAGGCAGCCACCCAACCTGAGGGTAAAAACCGGGTGGTGTACTGGTTAGTAGGTTAAGGATAGTAAATTCCTTTAAAAAATTCAACAACTTAATTTTTTTAATTAAAAATTTTTATTTTCTGTTATTTTTATATGTGTGGGTGTTTCATCTGCACACGCGTCTGTGCACCACTGTCTGCCTGGTAGCTTCAGAGACCAGAAGAGGGAGCCATATCTCCTGGAACTGGAGTAACAGGTGGTAGTGGTGAACTGCCTTGTGGGTGCCAACTTGGGTCCTCTGGAAGAACATCCAGTGCTTTTAATCTGAGGAATCTTTCCAGAGCCCTAAATGCATTCTGACTTACGATATCTTCCACTTATGATGGGTTTATCAGAATATAATCATAGTATTTTGAGAAGCTTTGGTCTAGGGAAAGAGCAGAACCTGGGCCCTGTTGAGTGATTCCCATATAGGGTTAAAGTGTAGATTCCTGATCACTCTGCTTCTTAGTGATTTATACATTTTTCCGTTTTGTATTAATGTTCTTGTAGCTGTGACATAGTATATGAGAGGAATGTCTGAAGGAAGGAACCTTCTGGTTCCCAAGGGTGCAGTTCATCACAGCACAAAGGAATAATGGCAGAACCGTGAAGTCACTGGCTACGAGACACCTCCCCCTTTTTATTCAGTCCAGGACCCCAGCCCATGGGCTAATGTTGTCCACATTAGGGTAAATCTTGCTACTCAGTTAATGCAGTCTAAGACCCTTTCCCAGACATGCCCAGAGGATTGTCTCCTGCGTGGTTCTACCTCTTGCCATAACATTAGTCATTAGATGGAGACCTGAACTAGGCCTTTGCAAAAGGATATTATATGTAAGGACACAGAGAAAGTAAAAGCCAGAGCCATCCCCAGAGCCTGGATGGTAAGAGTACCTTCCCCGTGGGTTTGGCTTGTCATTTTCTCCATGCTCCATAGAGTCCCTGACAGTACAGAACAGAATGATGACAGTCACAATGAGAAACGATGACAGTTTCCTCTTGTCTGGAACCTTGTCAACATTTTCTAAGGGCTTGGTCCAGGAATCAGATGATGGCATCACCTCCTATCTGCCCACTGTCCAGGCCAGCATAGAGCCGAGTGTCCTGTTGGACAAATAGCCTGTGTGCTTGAATCTGGCTCTTGTCCATGCCTTGGAGATAGATTTAGTTACAGAGGTTGAGAAATTTTTTGAGCCATATGTGCACCTGGCAGGTGCTATATAAAACCCTCGTGGTAAGTAACAGAAGGCTTTGAAAGCAGAGTCTAAGAGGATCTTTCCTGTGACCTCTTCCTTCAATGGAAGCTTCTTTGAGGCTGTTACAGCTTTGGAGCTGTTACAGGGCAGTTTGATTACAGGGTAGTTAGTGTCTGTGGGCTGCAGTATTACTGCATCAGGCAGCATCTTTCACTGAGTTTGACCATTCTGTCTCTCTAGGATGCTTCCTGTTCCTGGAATGTAGGCACTGAAGGCTGGTACCACTCCTCCTTTATTCCATATGAAAGCAAAGTAGCTACCCCAGCTACGGTATTTCAGATGTCTTGTGGAAGCTGCTTCGCATTGCTCAGGGTTCTTCCTGCTGGTGTATCACTGCTTAGCTTGGTTCTTTGCTTCCACTACATTTCAGTCTCCAAAGCTCTTCTCTTTTACACTACATCCCAGTCCAGGTGGGAGAAAGTGATAGGCTAGCCTGTGAAGAGGAGAATGCGGGAAATTCCTCTGCTGTGGTGGTGTCAGCAGCTGAGAACACTCACTGTGGGGTCTTACTGCATCCCTCCCCCGCCGTCACCGTCCCAGGGCCCTTACTCACTTTCTGCATCCCTTTTCTGTAAAAGAGAGATGATGTACCTATCTTAGGGATTGCTGTGAGAAGCAGCACACGGAAATTGCTTCTCACTATGCTCAGCCCGTTCTTGGAGCTTAACAACTAGTTTTGTTTTGTATCTATTGTGTGCATAAGAGAATGGGGTAAAGTTAACGAATGGCAGTTGTCCTGAAGATCTGGGCTCCAGTGGTGGAGAGAGTTGGAGTGGAGGTTGTGAGGTGGAGAGGAGATGTTAATTCTGCTTTGGCATTGGCTGTGTTGACGTGGGGGCGGGGTGGGGCAGGTAGGAGAGTGTGGCTAGTGTTGGCCTTCTGGCTCCCTCTTTAGTGGCATCCTCTCAGCCTCTGCCTTGGGGGAGGGGTATTGGTGAGCTTGACTTAGTGGGGCTAAAATTGCAGAAAGGCCACAAGACCTGCGAAACCATTTTCTCCATCTCCTCTTCACCTAAGCACCTCTGTCAGTCAGTCTAATTTAAACTTTCTAGGGTGTGCCTAACCTTACACATACACACGGGTAAGCTAAGAAAATGCCAAACTCTCCTATCTCCCGAGGCTCACGTTCTGACATTGACATTTAATTTCATATCAATAAGTGTTATCTACTTTCCGAGTTTTTGTTTTAAATGCAGATGTGTGGGGAAAGTTTAGCATCATGTGAAGGGCCTTCTTGGTCCTTGGTTGGCATCTGGAAACTTGGGCTTGGGAAGTGATCATACTATTCTGACAAGAATATCTCACAGTGTCTATACTGTTAATAAGCTTGGGTCTGTTTTGAGAGTCTGGAGTTTGAGAACATCTTAGGTATGGGGTGTGCCTAACCTTACACATACACATGGGTAAGCTAAGGAAGTGTGTTTCCAGAGTAACTGTGATCAACCATGATCCTGGGTACCAGTTCTCTAGTGATGCTCTGCTGTTAACACTTACATGACACAGTTCTTGCTGGAGACCCTCCTTTGTATCACTTCTTTATAACAAGTGGTAGCCATACAGGTGCTCTGTGCTAACCTCAAATCTTCCTAGAGAATCTTTCAATCTCAGTGTGGTCTATGGGAATCTTGCTATCACAAGAGAAGAAAACTACGAACAACACCTGAGCTAAGATCTTTAATAAAATATTAGAAAGCCAAATCTCGACATAAATTAATTTATACAGCATGACCCAGTGGGATTTTCCCAAGGGTCAACTAATGTAAAATACCATGTTAAGCGAATGACAAAACCCACAAAACTGTTCAAATATACATGTACACGCCCCTATAAAAATCACAATAAAAATCTCACACTGTTACCTGAGCAACGGCATCTACCAAACCCAACCATGAGAAGGAGGACTGTACACAGGGGTGAAAACCTCAGAGCTCCCCACAGGAGATCATGAACACAGCACAGAAAATGCTCAAGGTCACTGTTTAACCCAGCCCAGAAGGGCTCAGTCATCGCTGTTAGGGAAAGAAGAGAAAGAAGCAGGTCTCACGCTTGAACCTTTCTGGTTCCAAACTCCATGACCCTCTCATCCCCTTGGTAAGAGTGTTGGACCGCTCCCTCTCCGAACCTTGTGAGAGGGCACAAGCAACGTGGCTTTTCTAGACAATGTTATCTAGCCTCCAGATCATTCTGAGGATTATGTAAGTACCAGTATTTCTGAGAAGAGGGGACCTCCTGAGTTTAAGTGAAAACGAGTTTGTGGGGCTTCTCTCTTAGGGCCCTGACAGAAAGTGGCAGCTTGGGACACAACTAGAGGAGGTGTAGATGGGGCTTGGCTATGTGCTCTGCCTGGTTTGTGCCTAGTTACCCACTAGAGCAGGTAGGTAAAAGCAGACATCGGCTGAGATGGTTCCCTGTCTCTTTTCCTTTCAATAGCCTTTTGGAGATAGGCTCTGACTATGGACCCCAGGCTGGCCTCCAGTTCCTGATCTTCCCCAGAGCTCAGGTTACAGCTGTGTGTGTGCCATCACATCGGCTTTGTGGTGCGGTTCTCTTAAGAAAAGAACGAGAGGGTAGAGAAACTGTTAGACATCTTCAATTCTACCACGATTCCTGGGCCTCATGAATCCTGGGAGTGAATTGTCCTTCAGCCTCTTTCTGAAGTGAAGACATGATTGTGGCTTTTGAGGCCCTAATGATTCGAGCTTCCATCATTCTCCTCTCGCCAAACAATGAGATTTGTTTCCAAACAGGAATGGCGGTGAAACCCAGCAGTGGGAGGGGCATGCCAACAGTACCACTGCAAGAGGTATGAGGAGCCCAGCCCCCATAGCACCTGAAACAAAAAGTTAATTATGTAGAGAGACATACAGGGAGAGGACAGCTCACAGCTAAAACATAGTGTGCGCTTCTCCAGTGAGGATAGCGTTTAGGTGTCTTTACAATGGTGATGTATGACTTTTGTGACTTCCTAAATTGCATTCCTCAAAGGATGTAATTTTCAACAAGGCTTAATGACTATATAATACTTAAAGTTTAAAAAAAATCAAGCAAAAATAGAGACAGTGAGATGGTTCAGTGAGCAAAGGTGTTTGCCACCAAGGGTGATCCGAGTTTGATCCCTGGGACCCACATGGTAGGAGGGGAGGGTTGTCTTTGACCCTTGCACATGTGCCATGGCACACCCCACAACATTAAAACTGAGTAAATTTGTCTGAGTGGGTTCCTTATTTGTGAACACAGTAAAGTTTCACAGGGTGCGTAGTTTAGAGTTAGTGAGGAGGGAGGAGTGTTAGCACAGCTGAACTCAAGACCACAACCACTCTGGCCCCAAGGAAGCAGTTGCTTGTTTTTCATAGCCTTGTTTGAGGTATCTTTAGGGAGCTATTTTTGATTTTCTCTCTTGTGTTCAAGTTTCTCGTTCCCAGCTTCTTTTCTTTCTTATGCGCCACTAATGTTTCCGCTGTATGCATCCTTCCTCAAGACTACCGATCAGCTAAAGTACTGGCTAATACCAACAACCTGAGGCCAGCAACCGAGATCAGGAATAGTATCAATGTTTAATTGATGCAGAAGTCCAGAAGCACAGAGAGCAGGCTGTAGGAAGTCTCATGTTACCTAGAGCCAGGGCTCCGACCTGTTCTGGTCATATACTTTTCTGGGGGTGGGGAGGTTGTTCTGAGTCAGGGTTTCACGGCATAGCCCAAGCTGTCCTAGGGCTCTCAAGTTTTCTACATCAGCCTCCCCGGAGCTGGGATTCCAGGTGTGCTCCACCACACCCAGTCTAGCATATGGATTTCATCCTCAAGGCTGCCTCATGATCCACGATGCCCTCTGAAGCTTCAGCTACTGTCACTGAGTTCCAGGCAGGAGACGGGAGATGCAGGGAAAGGACCCACTTCAGCACCCTCACTGCTTCCGCTTAGGGAACTATCCCACAAGCCCGGCTGAGTGACTTCCTAACATTTCTTTAGGCAGAATCTTCAGCCCTGTGGGCACACTTAATTGCAACAGAGGCTTTAAAAAGTAGCCTTTAGTTAGGTGCACAGGCAATAAATAGGGTACTTGTGCTGCAGGACAGGTTCACTGGGTAGGTCTCAGCCACACGTTCCCCGCTGAGCTGATGGAAGGGTTGGGTGATATAGCACATGTGGAAAAAAAAAAAAAACTCTCAGCAAGCTCACGCTCGGCGCAGGAGCCAGTGGCTGCTCCCACACCTTCCTCCCCTGCTGTAGTGCTATAGCCAGGAGTTATGGGGCTGAATAGAGGATGGAGCTGACAGAGGCACTAACTAACCAAGGGATCCTTTCAAGGTCAATGCTTCTTGTTTAAGTACTTAGCTCAGTGCCCAACACTAAATAGAGGCCTGTAAGTGGAATTTGGATGCATAAAGTAACACAGCTTTGCAGGCCTTGTATTTGAATTCCCCTTCCTTCAGTAAGCCCCAGAATGTTGGCACTGCAAGAGTGCACAATCAACCTCACCGAGCTGGCCACATGATTATTGACCTCTCCAGTCGCAGCATCTTCTTTCGTCTGTAGACTTGGCAACAGCCATCCGCAGAGTTGTCAACCTCCCCAAGCATGGAAGGAATAGCGTCGCCACGGACTATGAGGAGAAAATAGTATGACCCCCAAATGTGTTCCCCACACTTGGTCCTCCCTCTCTGCCCAGTCTTATTTGAGTTGCCCTTGGCCAGGTTCTGGTCCTGGATGTCCTACCCCGATGTCCTCATCTGTACTGTAAGCACCCATTCCATAGGGCTTCCACTGGCACAGTGTTAGCCGCTGTTACCATTTGACATCTTCCTTGTCTCTGGCTTGTCCACATTTTAAATTCCTTTTTGTCCCCTTCCCTGTGGGAACTCACATTCTCTTGTCTCATAATAAAGATGTGCCCTTCCTCCATCCTGTAGCCCTCTTCTACGGCTTCACTTTTGGGATGCCACAGTGAGTGACAGTTTGCTATGTCCATGTCCCCATTAGACCTTGGGCATCAGAGGAAAGCTCTGGAAGGGGATATCTTCTACAACCTCCGTCCTGCCCATCTTGGTGGTCCTCAAAGCCCTGCATTGTTCGGTCTCTCCAGCCTCATCTCTTATCCTCCCCAACCCCTGCTCACTCTTCAGCCCCAGTGACCTCCTCACTGCTCTGCCTGCCGAGCCTGTTTCTGCCTTCAGCATTCCTCTGGCAAACCCTTGCATTGTTACATTTGCCCGATGTGTTCTCTATCTCCTGCTTTCTGTTCCTTAAGACCTTCACTACCTGACACTCAGTAGAATCCTGAATTTGTGTACTCACCTCCTCCTCAATAAGACTAGCACATGCTTTCTTGAATCCAGAGCAGTCCCTACACATAGAGATGCTGGGCTCTCATGGACAGGCAGAATGGCCACCTGCTCTTGCTCTGGGGATGCATTCTCTAGCCATGCTTTCCTTTCACAAGATGAGCAAAGGTCCCCAAGAGGTGGGGATAGGCAGAGGTGGGGTGGGATGTGGAGAGGATCTGATGACCACTGGTTAACTTCCAAAGGAAGGGCTGAGATGCAAGCGGGATGTCTCTTGCCTTCTCTTCTCCTGGCTCCATATTTCAGACTCTAGAAATTCTAAATAAGAAGCTCGGTTTACAGGGCAACTTTTTTTTTTTTTTTTTTTTTTTTTTTTTTTTTTTGGTTTTTTGAGACAGGGTTTCTCTGTATAGTCCTGGCTGTCCTGGAACTCCTGGAACTCACTTTGTAGACCAGGCTGGCCTCGAACTCAGAAATCCACCTGCCTTTGCCTCCCGAATGCTATGTTTAAAGGCATGCGCCACCATGCCCGGCAACAGGGCAACTTTTCTATACACTGTGTTCTCTGACATTCACTTCATGTTTGTAGCTAAGGATGGCCTTGAACTCCCTCTCCTCCAGCCTCTGGCTTCCAGGATTATGGGCATGCACCACTACACCGGACATAATTCTCATAATTAACTCAGGGAGGCAGAGCTTATTCTAATGATGGTTTTGAAGCAGGGTCGACTACAGATAATGCACTTTTGATGCAACCCTGTGTGGTCCTGAGATCCCCATCTTGGAGACCGGAGCAGCCCCTTGTGGGAGAATTTGGTAGGTATGCAAGCCCTGGCGGTTCACCTGCATGGACTTTACGATCCATTCAAGCCTGTAGTTTATGGTTCTTCTGTTGTTATCTTCCTCAGGAGGACACTAAGGCTTAGCGACATTATATGACTTGCTCAATACAGAGATCTGGGGAAGGGGAGGCTCATCTGATCTGTACAGTGCAGCATGCCCTCCCTCCTCCTCCTCCTCCTCCTCCTCTTCCTCCTCCTATGTACTGACACAGAGCCAAGAATCTCAGATATGTAACCTTCTCATGCTCAGAAGTGGCCATGGCTGACCCAGGTGCCAGGTCCCCGATAAAGGAGACACACAGAGTTCGCCCCCATTCTGGAGGGCACACAGTTCACCCCCCAGCTCTTTTCTCAGGCATCAGCTCCTGGTCCAGAACCTGCTTAGGGCCAGCTCCCCCTTCCCCTCCCCATTGTCTATATTTTTGCTGCAGGCTATTAAGGGCCCCCAATCTGCACCATCTCTCATTAATTAAAAATGCCACAAACCATCTGTTTAAGGAAGCCTCTGAGAGGGGTCTGCCTGCTCCAGGCTGCATTCACTCCTAATTCCTAAATTTAATTGAAAACTTTATTTATTTATTTTTTTTAAAGAATAGAATCTAGGCACCTAAGTCCTCCTGGTAGCTTCTAGCAACAATGGTGATGGTGGTGCGGTGAATCTGGTGCTTGCTCTGTATTTGACAGAGGCTCTGGAGTCAAGGATGGTGACATTGACAGGATTTAGCAGGGTTGATTTAGCCAGGCTGCTCAGGCTGTGGTGGAACTGAGATGTGGAAATACGCAGTCAGGTGGCGAGGGCAGCCACACGAATGGCTCAGCTCAGGTGTTGGAGAGCCCGGGGAAGCCTGATCCTAACTCTGCCCTTCGCTATGTGGGACATCGGAGTCAGCATTGGTCCTCGATTGTCTGCAGTGGGTGGCTGGCTTCGTGAAGGGGACTCCGGATGCGGGCTCTCCGCTGTGGACCCTCTTAGGGAGCAGGTCAGGCTTCTGATTTTTTTTTTTTTTTTTTTGAGACAGGGTTTCTCTGTGTAGTCCTGGCTGTCCTGGAACTCACTTTGTAGACCAGGCTGGCCTTGAACTCAAAAATCCGCCTGCCTCTGCCTTCCGAGTGCTGGGGCTGGTGAGATGGCTCAGTGGGTAAGAGCACCCGACTGCTTTTCCAAAGGTTCAGAGTTCAAATCCCAGCAACCACATGGTGGCTCACAACCATCCATAAGGAGATCTGACTCCCTCTTCTGGAGTGTCTGAAGACAGCTACAGTGTACTTACATATAATAAATAAAATAAATCTTTAAAAAAAAAAAAGAAAGTGCAGGCTTCTGATCTTTATTCCGACTCTGAACTGCGTTCTCACTCTGGATCATTTTCCGTTGTCCTGACCCATGTCTGATTTCATGGAAGCAGGCAGGAAAAAGGTAGTAGCTCTCTCCCACCTGTAGATAATGCCACCACTCCCACCACCCCGGCTCGATAGCCACGATTTTGTGAGCTAAGGAACAGGATCCTCATTGGTGGTTCTCCCCGTTTTTTGTGGAGAAAGCAACCGATGGCTAGAAATAGAAAAAAAGCATATTCAAAGACAGGCAGCAATTGGATCTGGTGCCTGCGGGAGCACCGTGGCCTCTGGCATCCTGGCCCGCCGGGCCTGTGTCTTCCATATTACAGCACGAGTCTGATCCTCCCACCTCTTCTAGAGCTAATAAGCCTACGGTGCCAAGTTGGCCCAGCCACAGGGCACTGCTGCCCTTTGACTTTATCAGCCAAAAGTAGCTGATGTGTATCTACCGCCAACGCCTACTGGAGAGCAACATAAGAAGTTTGATCTCAGTCCTATACTAGAAGGACAGATGGATGAGGGGGAGGAAGAAGGAAGGAGGCCAGTCAGTTCTGAGAGGGAGGAGCCCTTCTGCAAGTCTCTAAGCCTCAGAAGGCAGAGCTATGGAAGTCAGAAGAGACTCCAGTGCATAGAGACTCCTCCAAGCCTCTCGTCTGACAAAGATGCCTCTACAGGTCCAAGGTCACAGGCCACATCAGGAGAGCTGGGCCCGGAACTCTCATCTTCTGATTCTTGCTCTTTGTTTTTGCCCCAGCAGAGATCAAGGTCAGGAGGATCTGAGCCACTTAGAATGGGCTCCACGTCAAGTCACGCCGGCCTCTCACTCACTACATAATCTCCCCAAATCAATTTGCAAAACTTCCATTAATACCGTCAGGAAATCTGCAAGCTGTTTCAAGCCTGGGCACTGTAATAACTACAGGTGTAACGACTACCTGGGGGAGACAGATATTAACGGGATAATTAAAGATGAGCGTGGCCTTGGGCAGTTCAGCAAAATTTACCTTTCTCAGCAGCTGGTTTCAGAAGAACCTTGAATCACAGAAGAGCCTCGCTCACTGAGCGCGGGGCTGGCGTCTCTTTTATTAATGCTCTGCTCTCAGGAGGCTGCCTTCGGGGGCAGCTCATGCAGGATTGTTTGGCTAGCTATGGTCAGTCTGGACCAAAAGAATGGCACCGAGCGGGGCTTCATGAGCCACAAGGGGCAGCATGCCACTTGGGCACCCATCTCTGCAGATGCTGAGACTCCGAATTGCTAATGCGTTCCCTCCCAGGTGGTGCCGTGGGTTCTGGACAGTGGACCACACCGAGGAGCAAAGCCGTGGGAGGAAGTCAGGGATGCGGGCAGGAGCCATGGCCTGGATGCTGGTGGATGGTTGGCTGTGCTTTGTTTCTTTTGAGGGAAGGAGCAGGCCAGTCCCGCCAGCTAACTTTTGGTAACGGTGCTTTAAACTGGCCTCTGTGATAGACTCCTCACGAGGATCGAGAGATATGCTCTGAAATTCTGTTTAGGTAGGAATTCCAACTCGAGGCTCCAGACAATAAATAAGGATAGTACACAAACAAAGTTTATTTAAAGCATTTTTCTCAATAGTGGAATGCATTGTTTCCAGTCCTAACACACACACTAACAAGGACACACACACACACATACAGCCAAAGCTTTTTTAAAAAGAATATTTAATTTATCAAGTCATGTGCTTATAAAATTCCTACTCTTTTATTTTAGCACCATGACTTTTTATTATCTTTTTATTATTTTACTTGCAATTCTACCAGACATTAGCTATCTCTTTAAGGGGCTTTTGGATGCTGTTCATTCCATGCACAAAATTAGCCAACCATCTCCAAATATTTAAAAGAGCACTTGACAAATTCAGCATGTTTAAGCTCTATATTCACTCCTTGAGTGATAAACCTTCCCAAATGATTAAGTAAATCTTATAAATCTAAGAGAACCTTAAGTGTGTACAAAGGTAAATTACTTTTTTCAATAGAAAAATCTAAGTTAGTTACTCAGTTATATCTTAGATTGGATTTACAGGGCTGGAGAGAGCAGACCTGCCCCTCAAATAAGTCAAATTTTTAAACACCCCAATACTTAAGAGTACCAAATACAACCAGACTCTTCAACATCTAATCATCCCAAAGGTTTGTGTATTTCAGCCATTTCTATATTGAAGGCTGAGAAAAAAAAAATCCTTACCCACTAAGAAGATAATTGTAACTTCCAAGTAGTTTGGGAGTCACCTTCTCAGAAGGATAAAGCTCTCCTGTAAGAGCTATTAGAGCCCACACGGGATCCCTATCAGCAGCATCGATGAAACCCACTGAGCTTGGCTCTCTTGGTATTTTGTAGGGGACTCCACAAACTGAAGGAGGCAGCGGCACACAGCTCGTGCGCCAGGAACTGAGGCTTGTCATTACTCGGCTCCTCAGTTCACACAGTTCTCAAGCTAATGGTACACGGCGTGGCCGGGCTTGCCATGTGTTTGTTGCCTCCCTGAGAGGAGGTAGAGAGGAATCTATGATCCTGCTCCTTCCTGCTGTTTCTTAGTCACATTTTCCAAGGCATAAAAACAGCATCCTTTGGATTCTGGCAACCTCTTACAATTTGGTTTAAGTTTGTAGTCAAATGGTCATAGGCAGGTTTTCATAAGTAAATATTAGCATTGATCACTGTTGCTCCTAACTCTGATATTCTTAGATTGGGACACACCAAAGATCTTGGGACATTTAAGAGGATGACATTTAAGTGGTGGCTCTTGGGGTCCTTGGGCCCTGCAGACCTCTGGTTGCTCCTTCTTGACGTTGATATTGTAGAGCAATGGCTCTTAACCTTGCTAATTAGCCGAGCATTTAATACAGTTCCTCATGTTGTGGTGACTCCCCCAACCATAATTTCATTGCTACTCCATACTGTAATTTTGTTACTGTTATGGATCATAATGTAAATATCTGATATGCAGGACGTCTGACATGCGACCCCCATGGGTTTCAGCCCATTTGTTAAAAAAAGCTGTTTTAGAGGATGGAGAGTCAGCTCAGGTTCAGATCTGGGATCTGTCAAGTGAAGTCACCTCTCTGGGAGTCCATTTCCTGATTTGTACAATTGGAGATTGTGGCAGTTTAAATGTTTCCCAGGACAGGGTATCAGGAAAAGTCGATGGTGGAATGAATATCACAGCTTAGTAGCCAGCACAAGTTACATTCCTATTTCTTCAGTCAAATTTCAAAATGGCAGCTGATTACAGAACCCTCTCCCCCAGAGCACAGACACAGCTCCATTACTTCAAGGCCAACGCAAAGCCAAGTCAACACAACAGAGGTCCTTTTGAAGGCATCTTTTTATGTTGAGATAACAGTTTCACTGTGTAGCTCTGGCTGGCCTGGAACTTGCAATATAGACCAGAGCGGCCGTGAACTCACAGAGATATGCCTGCCTCTGTCTCCTGAGTGCTAAGACTAAAGGTGTGCACCAACTAGACATTCCACTTCTTCAAAATCTTACTGAATGAAAAGGGGAAATAAAAAAAGGAAGACATGACTGCTCCTAGGGGTGGTGGGGGAGAAGGTTTATTGTAGATACAAGGGTGAGCATAGCCAGAGGCAGGGGCATCTGGGAGAGTCCAGAGTGGACATGACCCTGAGCCATGTGAGGAGAGGGGAAAGGAACTGTCCTTCTCTGTCCCCACTTCTTTGCCAACCAAGATGGGTAGCTTGGCTCATGAGAGTGGCCAAGAGATTGGTATGGCCAAAACGGCTGAATTATATAAGGACCAGAGAAGCTGAGATGGGGTGGGGTGAGTTGGAGAGTTCAGGGTGAGAGGCAGCCAGGAAGAGCCTGTAATAGGTAAGAGACTGAGGGATGCTGGGAAAACCTGGAAGCCAGCATCTGCTTTGATATGTTAATTGACACATCAGTTAGCCATTTGTCCTGGTTTTGAGTCCTAACACTCCACTGTGGCTGGCTGACTGAGAGAGGTGAAAGTCCCCCCCCCCTTTTTTTTTAATTTTAATTTTGCATGAGTACACTGTAGCTGTCTTCAGACACACCAGAAGAGGTCATTGGATCCTGTTACAGATAATTGTGAGCCACCATGTGGTTACTGGGAATTGAACTCAGAACCTCTGGAAGACCAATCAGTGCTCTTAACCACTGAGCCATCTTCCCAACCCATCCACCTGTCCTTCTTGATCTCAATTTAGATCCACTTCCCTCTCAATGCTTTCCCTGAAGCACCCTTCTCCTGAGGGACACACACACATCTCTAGGGATGGAGGAAGAACACAGGTTTTAAGCATCAGATATGAATTTGAACGCCAGCTCTGGCATTCACAGGCCGCAGAGACCCAGGCTGGTGTCTCTTCCCAGGACCTTGACTCCCTCACTCTCAGCATAGTGACAATCATGAGGCGGTGTGTGACAATTCTGTGCTGACTGCCGAGCCCCACCCCCACACTCTCACTGTAAAGATCACTGGAGTGTGAACTGTCCTAATTACTATGACACGTTCCTGCCCCCATCATCTGCCTGGGAGTTAAGTTGGAGGGGCAGTACAAATGTACCCTAAACACTCAAACGCCTTCTCATCTTTCTACTCTGGAACCCAGCACAGCTTCTATCGGAGCAGTGTAATGATGAAATCTAGGTGTGAAGATCAGTAAACACCCACATTATGACCTGGGCCTATATTGTCTTTTTCCCCAGTACACCACACAATGATCTTACTACAGATACAGGGCAGGCAAGCTGTGCCCTGTCTGCTCAAGCTTTACATGGGGAGCTAAATTACCTCCGAGTCCTGCCTGGAGCCCACTGCCCTCCACTACCCCTGCCTCGGCCCTGGGCTCCCAGCCTGCTGTGCTGGGAACCCTAAGCAGAGATTCTGCTGTTCGCCTGAAACATTGAATGCAGGAATGAGAAATGTGTTTTCTTATTGTTTTAGGAAACCACTCGGGGAGGGGGAGAGGGAGGGAGGAAGAAATTGAATCAGAAGCAACAATTTATCTTATGCTAAAGGGGACTGCAAAGATTCCCAGAAGCTGGGTGCTAACTGAGCCCTCATTCATTTGGAAGGCAATTAGCAGGTATAGCTGGAGCCCACATGCACTGCCCCTGTGAGGAAGTCAATAGCCTTGACTGGCATTCTGGTTCTACAAGGATCTTTCTCAGTATTGTAAGGGCACATAGGGGCCTTGGTTACACCTTCTTGCCTCCCTTCCTTCCAGTTATGAAATATAACACGGCTGGGGTTGGGGGGCAGCACCTGGTGCCAAGGTACCCCCTGAGAAATCACAGATCTGGTATAAAGGGGGTTTATTTGGGGGGAAGGGAGGGGAATGAGGGCCTGGAGAAGGGATAGAGGTAGACAGACAGCAGAGCCATGAGGGCAGAGAAGGCTGGGAACACATGGGAACAGCAGAGAGAAAGACAGCCAACTGGGGTGGTGAACAGGTGATGATGTAAGGTGTTGCTAGGTCCCTGGGAGGATCTTAGTTGAATAGTCAGTAAGCCAACATTTTCTTTCTCTCTTTTCTTTTCTTTTCTTTTCTTTTCTTTTCTTTTCTTTTCTTTTCTTTTCTTTTCTTTTCTTTTCTTTTCTTTTCTTTTCTTTTCTTCTCTCTCTCTCTCTCTCTCTCTCTCTCTCTCTCTCTCTCTCTCTCTCTCTCTCTCCCCTCCCTCCCTCCCTCCCTCCCTCCCTCCTTCCTTCCTTCCTTTTTCTTTTTTTAGATCTGCCTGGCTCAGGCTCGTGAGTGCTGGGGTTAAAGGCAGGCACCACCATCACCGCCAGGCTCACCCTTGCTTATTGGCCTTTCTATACTTGCCACCACCACCAGTGAGCATGTTTCTGGGGCTCTTCAGTTCTTGAAGATGTGAGTCAGGAAGGATGTGACAACTGCAGTTCTGTCATTACTGGGTGGGCCAGCTTAGGTTTCTTGCCCTATCTGAAAATAGACAAAAAGACAACATCTTCACATGGACTGTCAGTGTCCTATAACCTGCTAGGCTTAAGAACCCAGTCTCAGGGCTGGAGAAGTGGCTCAGTGAAGTGCCTGCCATTCAAGTGAGAGAACCTGAGTTTGATCCCAAATACCCATGGAGATTGGGTGTGGTGGGGCATGTTTGCTTCCCCAGTACTCAGGAGGTGGAGACCGGAGGATCCCTGGGGTTCACTGGCCAGCCAACCTAGTCTAACTGACAACTCCCAGGGTCTAGTGAGAGACCCTGTCTTAAAGGAAGGTGGAAGATAGTTCCTGAGGAACCATACCTAAGGTTGTTTCCTGAGCTACACACACACACACACACACACACACACACACACACACACACACACAGTTTGACCTTACACTTAGAGGGGTCCTTTGGGCTGGGGAATCTTTCAGACAAATAGCCCAAGAGGCTCAGGTCCAATGCTCTGTGACAGTCACCCATGCTGGAGTCTCAGTTCCACTTCAGTGAAATGGGCAAAACAGTGCCAGCCACCTGACGGAGCTGTTGGATGGAGAAATGAACTGCTGGGTGCTTAGCAAGGCCTGGTGTTTGGTAAACAGACCTCAGCATCTCAGCTCTTCTGAGTGTTAGAAACAGTTAGGGGGCAGGGCATGGCATCACTGGGGAAGAGCTGCTAAGACAGGTAAGATGGCTTGCCCAAAGTGGCCCCAGGGGGCGAGGTCTAGTCACGCCATGTCAGGAATGGCTCCCAAGAAGGTCATTTTGGCCGGTTCCATTACTGACCAAACATCTGCACATATCACACTCAACTCCAGTAGGCTGGTGCTTTCTTAGTCACCTTGGCCCTCTGGCCTTGCTGAATAGAGACTCTTTATTCTTAAGTCTTCCCTCACATGCTCCTTCAACCTCTGTTTGGTCCTGAGCATGGCAGTAGTTTAATCACAGTGATGGGAGTACTCACTACACCTGAGACCTAGGAAGGTCTCAGGACCACCAGCTCTCTTTCCTAGTGGCTTAATGGATGCACATGATAAAATGCAACCTGACACGATTCTCCTGATATCCCCACTTTATAGAAGAGGAAACTGAGGCCCAGAGAAGAGTCTATCCCAGAGGCCCGGTAGTGGGCTGTTGTGCTCAAAGTGGGTGAATGTTGTACACGGGTTATTCTGTCTTCACAGAACAATCCTAGAGGCACGTGTGCGGGGATCAAATCCTGCCAAATTGTACCTAAGAGAAATGTTGTCAACCCGCAGTCATAACCATCAGTTTCAGCCTTCCTGGTTTCCATGACAGATAAACAATACCAGGGGTCCCCCTCCAGCTTCTGCCTGTCTCCCTTGTTAACGAGACTGCAGCTCTCATGGTACGTTCGGTGTGTTCTATCCCCCCTCTGTGAACCACCCGATTGTGGTCTCCGTGCCATCTCTAAAATGGGATTGTGTCTCTTTAACAGGATCGTTTCTCATTCATTTCCAGTTCTTTAAGCAATCAGCTTTACTTGTGAACTATGGAATATCACCCTTCAATTTATCATTCGTCGTTTAATTTTGTTTCAATTTTTTTTCCATGTAAGTTAATAATTCTCTGTGGAGCCGGGATTTATGTCCTTCGACTTCTCTCGGCTTATGGTTGGTGTCCTACTTAGAAGTTTTGCTCATATTAAGATTTCCCTCTCTTTGTGGGGACGTTGGTGGTTTCATTGTGTATGTTTAAACATTTGAGATCCATCTGGACTTTATTTTGGTGTACGGAGTGAGGTAAAGATCTAGCTTCAAATGCCTCCCAGATGGCTGATTCCTCAAATACCAAGAAACAGAAATCTGGAGAGAAGCTGCACTTTGTTTGGGTTCGCACAGATTGCAGGGCCAACAACACCACAGCCCTGAGTGTGTGGAGTGGCCAACAGAATAACTTCCTAAGAGCCAGCCAAGGGACAAGCTGGCTGGAGCTCCAGGAGTCCCCAGGCATTGCTTTAAGGGCAAATAAGGAATCCGGAGGGTGGGGGCGGGGCAGAAGGACAGTCCTCCAGAAGGCTCTGTTCCATGGGGAGGAAGGAGCCAGGTCAGGCTCTCACAACAGTGGGGTGCTCCCAGCTCCCAGGCCTGCCTCAAAGCAATGCTCTCCTCTCAGCCCAGAGTCCAGCCAGCACGTGGGGTCCCAGCCCTGTGCTCTGCCATAGCAGGATCTCCCAGGGCCAAGACTCAAGGGATGAAAGGCTGAGCTAGTGTTAGATCTTTGGAAATGAATATTCCCTTTGGAAAATTGGATTTTGCTTTGGAAAACAAACATACTACTGCTTATCACAGAGAGGGCATAGATCTTAAGGTGCATCCCTGTGCACTAATCAGGTGCTACAAAGAAATAGCCAGTAGGTTCCATATGTTTGTTACACACAGACATTTAATATATAGAGCTAGAGCTAACCGGCTCACTTTCTTATGGATATGGGCAAGCCTAAGATTGGAAAGCTGGAATTTATTTTGGTGAATGGAGTGTGGTGAAGATCTAGCATTCAAGCAAGCCTCAGATGGGTTGCCAGAGAACTCAGGAGAACTGAAGGGCTGACTTCTATCTGCAGCCACACTATCGCCTGAGAATCGCAGAGAGAAGATGGTGTGGCTCCCATCTCAAGGCTGGCAGGCCCAGAACCAGGAACGCTCATCATTTCCTTGAAGCAAAAAGCCCAGCCAGTTTGATGGCAGACATGAGATTGTGGGAGGTGGGGGTGGGGCACAGATAGGTCAACACAATGTCAGAGGACACACACACACACACACACACACACACACACACACACACACAGAGTCTCCCTTAGCAGAGCAGGTTTAGGTTTTCAACCAACCCAAGTGAGGCCATGTGCTTCTCTTTGTCTACTGGTCCAAATGTCAACCATACACACCCTCAGAGACACAGACCCAGAGCAGTGTCTCTTGTCCAGTGAAGTTGGCACTGAAAATTAATCAGCATGCCCTGCTGAAGGGGCATTGATGAAAACAAAACAAAACAAAAACAGAAGAAAGAAAAAGAAGTATCCATGCAAAGTCTCAAGTCTTCAACTGAGAGCACTCAGCTGGTGGGAGGGACCCACAGGAAGAAGTTGGACAGGGAAACCAGAATTTAATGTAACATCCTACCACTAGGTGCCTGAGAGTGCTCCGGCTTCACAGCCCCTCTGGAGTGTGTCTCTTCAGATAAAGGGGGAGACTGATTACTTAGCTTACCATAGATGGCTGACTGTACTAGGATTTCTAGGTAATGAGTCCCTGTCCAGCTTGTCATGTACCAGGGGTTCTTGTGTCCCTGTTCCTTCCATGCAGAGCTGGACTTAGAAGCTCATTTGAGGGCTGGGAGCTCTGAGATTGGTCCACAGAGGTGGCTGTTTCTTTCTTCCTTCTCCTGCCCTTGTTCTGACAATCTCCCAACCCTCAGTACCCTTTCCCCTCCCTGTAGCAGAGGCAGGGTGTGCGCTAGCCTCTGTGGGAGGGGGGATACTTTGGTGCCCCCCCCCCCTCCGCTCAGGAACTATAGTTCCTGTTTGGAAATACAAATTGTAGCAAATCTGTCGTCTCCGGAGAGAAATTGCATTTGGCAATTTCGATGTTTTTCGCGCTTTGATGCTCCCGTCTGTTTAAGGGGAGGGGAAAGGAGGGGGAGGGAAGGAACAGAACCGGGCTATGGTCAGTAGGAAGCGAGGAAGGAAAGTATGCAAGGAAAACCACTGCTCAGGCTTTTTGCAAAAGGGCTCCTGATGTCAGTGGCCTACTCTGGGCTTGGTCTGCCTCGTGGGGCTATGCTCCACCCTGGTGGTGATGGGCATACGGCTGCTGCAGTCATAGAATGGAGGGAATAGGAGTTAGACCGACTCCCCGGCAGGCAGACAGATGGGGGAGAGGCCACAGTAAGTCATAAAGGTGGTGAACTTCCAAGATGGCGGGCCACCTCCTCACTCTCCTTACCTAAGACAAAAGCTTGGCAGCTTAAAACAAAGGCTTTTCTTTTGCCAGTAGGCCCCCTGCTGATGGACTGGCTAGTGTTCTAGGCTATTGTTAACACAATGGTTGTGGGCCAATCAACCTGTCTTTCTTCAAACTGAGCAACTCTAAATTAGGGAAGGAAAACTCTTAGAGACTAAAACCCTCAACTCTAAAGAGACCCCTTCTGGTCTGTAGAGGGTCCTTTCCTCGAGTGTGTCTTCCACATTTGAATGTTTCCTCCCCCCACCCCCTCATACACCCCCTCCCCCTCCCCACCCTCTACCTTCTAGTAATCATTGGTTCTGTGGCTCCTATCAGCCCAGTTTGAGATTGCTACCTGTCCCACTCAAGGTTTTTCCTGCCTTTTAATTCTTTAACTGGCAGAGAAAACAGACCCAGTCAAGATTCCTGGCCAGTAACAGAACCTCAGAAGGCCAGGATCCTGGGAGTTAGATGGGGAATGGATTGGGCTGAAATGAGTGTTAGGTCTCAGACCCTGGGTGCCTATTTAGCATAAAAAGTGGACCTGGCCACCAGGTTCTCGCAGCATCTCTCAGTTCCTACTAGTAACAGGGTATGGCTGGTGTGCCCTGCCCCGCACCCAAACTTCTACAAGCCAGGGGCTGGGCTGTCCTTCCTCCCGAGGCTCTTCCCTATACAATCCAACTGTTTTGGTTACTGCCTGTGATGGTTTATGCTCGGTCCAGGGAGTGGCATGTTAGAAGGTGTGGTCCTGTTGGAGTAGGTGTGTCACTGTTGGGTGTGGGTTATAAGACTCTCATCCTAGCTGCCTGGAAGTCAGTATTCTGCTAGCAGCCTTCAGGTGAAGATGTAGAACTCTCAGCTCCTCCTGCACCATGCCTGCCTGGATGCTGCCATGTTCCCACTTTTGATGATAATGGACTGAACCTCTGAACCTGTAAGCCAGCCCCAATTAAATGTTGTCCTTATAAGAGTTGCCTTGGTCATGGTGTTTGTTCACAGCAGTAAAACCCTAACTAAGACACTGCCCCTTTGTACCTTTGGCTTCCTGACTGATGCACTGCTGCTCTCTCCCTTCCTCTCCCCACCTCTCCTCATGTGGCTCAGGGTCATGTCCACTCTGGACTCTCCCAGAAGTCTCTGCCTCTGGCTATACTTTCCCTTTTTATCTACAATAAACCTTCTCCTCTACCATCCCTAGGAACAGTCATGAGCTTCCCCCTTTCTTGCTTGCTTTTTTTTTTTCCCCAAAAAGCACAATTCTGACCTGGACTGAAGGAGATTGTCCTTCAGTTAGAACAGTGGAGGCCCACAGCCTCGCAGCAGGAATGGAGGCTGTGCTTAGGAGGTCTTTGGGGCAGGCTGACTTCATGGATTGAGAAGAGGGGAGTTGCAGGTGCTGACTCTGGACTATTGCGGGGGTTTTCTTCAGAACATAAAGGGGCAGGGTGTTCAGTAGGTCCTTGGAATCAAGGGTTGGGGACATAGGGCAGAGCCTCCCTGGGTCAAACTAATTTAGCCCAACACTAGGTCAGGGACTTGTGTGGAGTGGGAACAGCTCCATTCTAGTAGTTAGCTTCTCCTCCATCTACATAAGGGGACAAGATTGTCCTTCCAGGTTCTAGTGCCTATCATTGCTAAACCCTAACAGTGATCCTTTGAAGAGAGCACTACTATTGCCCCCATTTCATAGATGGGGAAACCCAAGGAACAGAGAAGGACTAGCCTGAGATCACATGGAAAGTTGGTGCACGAACCCAAGCCTCTCAGCTGTCCCCGATGAGTTTGTGAGGTTGGCTCAGGGTTGCTCCTTTAAGGTCAGGAGTGAGTGGAAGTGCCCTGGGAATGGAAGCTGGAGAGTTGAGTCAGGGAGGACCCCAGAGGTCCATCTGGTAAATCTTGAGGAGGGTGTGTCTTCTGCAGCAGCTAAGCTATAAGAGTGTTCTGCATCCCAGGTATTGGAGGCATCCCAGGTATGCAGGCCTGTGTGGGCCAGCGCCAGGAAGCTACAGGAAAAGGGGGATAGGGCATCAAAGCAATTAAAGAAGCTTATCTGCAGAAGAACAGGAGACAAGTGTTCATCCATGTGCCAGAATCTCTGCTCCAGAGAACCAGGGTCTTAACACCTTACGGTAGGGATGGGCTGATACCCGGAGCCTCGGACCACAAAATGCAAAGTACAGGCAGAAGTGGAGGGTGGGTAGAAAGGGGACCAGGGACTGGCCTATGCCCTGGTCCCAGCAGGTGCACTCTGTGTACCATGGCCATGTGTGGGATGGGCTCTCTCTTAAGGCCTTCTAGCAAGCTTTATCTTCTGGCCTCCTAGCCCCAGCCCAGGCCGTAGAATCACAGTGTGCTGGGACTTGGCCAGATCTGACACCCAGTCCAGGGAGTTGCTGCAGTTTACTCTCAGAATGTGGACCAAGGGCTCATCTCCTCTGCGTCCTAAATACTGAATGGGTTTTTAGACTATGGCTGTTTAGACTCAGCACTTGCTCCCTCTTCTCCCTTTTCCTCTCTTTTGCTTTGCCTTTCCCTAACACTTCCTAGTGGGAAGGAATTTGGGGATTTTACAGCTGCATTTTTCAAACAAAGTCTTACATGGCTCTGAATCCTGCCTGAGTGGCTCAGGCCTTGACATTCCTCTATGTTCTTGTTCTGTCCATTCTGGGGCAATTGCTCTGGTCTCCACACAGAATATTCCAGAACCTTGTCATCAAGGCTCCCAGCAAGCCTCTCATGAGTCTTTAGGCCCTGGGAGCCTACCCTAGATGTGTGAAATGTGGGGGAGGGTGGCTGAGTTGCAGAAGAGGAGGCAGTGGGCAATTTAGGAAGGATTTGGGAGAGATGCTTGTTGCTAGGTGACCAGCAGGGGCTGGTTAGGAAGGAGAGGTGGCACTAAACTGTGGTGAGCCTGGTCTCTACCTTTTTAACTCTAGGGTGAATCCTGTCCCCTGGAGAATCCTAGTTTGCTTTCTCCTCTCCCTCTTCCTGTGTCCCTTCATCTAGTGTCATCAAGAATATGTGTGTGCAGAGATGTGACAAAGACTCAGGCTATTGGCAGGTTTTAACGTTCCTTTATGGATATTTTCAGTTTGTGTGTGAGTGGGTGAGTTTCTGAGTGTGGAGTTCCTGCATGTGAGGACTGTGGTGGCTTTCCTGTTGCATGCTTTTCATGGACCATGTACACCCTGCATCCTTAACATTGCTCATGGCCATCATTTTCATGAATATTTATGGCCACCCTGGGAAGTTAGCAATTACAGTCCCCTTTCCCATTTCTGACATATTCTTTTTTTTTTAATTTTTTAAATTAGATATTTTTTTCATTTACATTTCAAATGCTATCCCAAAAGTCCCCCATAACCCCCACCCCCACTCCCCTACTCACCTACTCCCACTTCTTGTCCCTGGCGTTCCCCTGTACTGAGGCATATAAAGTTTGCAAGACCAAGGGGTCTCTCTTCCCAATGATGGCCGACTAGGCCATCTTCTGCTACATATGCAGCTAGAGACACGAGCTCCAGGGGGTACTGGGTAGTTCATATTGTTGTTCCACCTATAGGGTTGCAGACCCCTTTAACTCCTTAGGTACTTTCTCTAGCTCCTCCATTGGGGGCCCTGTGTTCCATCCAATAGCTGACTGTGAGCATCCACTTCTGTGTTTGCAGGCACCGGCATAGCCTCACAAGAGACAGCTATATCAGGTCCTTTCAGCAAAATCTTGCTGGTGTATGCAATGGTATCAGCGTTTGGAGGCTGATTATGGGATGAATCCCCGGGTGTGGAAGTCTCTAGATGGTCCATCCTTTCATCTCAGCTCCAAACTCTGTCTCTGCAACTCCTTCCATGGGTGTTTTGTTCCCAATTCTAAGAAGGGGCAAGTGTCCACACTTTGGTCTTCGTTCTTCTTGAGTTTCATGTGTTTTGCAACTTGTATCTTGTATCTTGGGTATTCTAAGTTTCTGGGCTAATATCCACTTATAATTGAGTACATATCATGTGAGTTCTTTTGTGATTGAGTTACCTCACTCAGGATGATACCCTCCAGGTCCATCCATTTGCCTAGGAATTTCATAAATTCATTCTTTTTAATAGCTGAGTAGTACTCCAATGTGTAAATGTACCACATTTTCTGTATCCATTCCTCTGTTGAGGGACATCTGGGTTCTTTCCAGCTTCTGGCTATTATAAATAAGGCTGCTATGAACATAATGGAGCATGTGTCCTTCTTACCAGTTGGAACATCTTCTCGATATATGCTCAGGAGAGGTATTGCGGGATCCTCTGGTAGTACTATGTCCAATTTTCTGAGGAACCACCAGACTGATTTCCAGAGTGGTTGTACAAGCTTGCAATCCCACCAACTACATTTCTGACATATTCTTACTAGGTAACCGAGGCTAAACTAAGCAGTAGTCCTTCTTCTTCAGTATCCCAAGAACTGGGATTATAGGTATGTGGCATCATGCCTGCATCTATACATTCATGTTGCAGATCAAAACAAAACAACAACAACAAACAAAAAACCCCACCCAAACAAGTTCAAAGAATTTGAATGTCTGAGGTGTTTATGTAAAAAGTATTTAAGAGCTAGAATTTGAACTCAGGTCTCCCTATTTACTTGGGCACTAGGTACTATTCTGGAGGGAGGGTTCTTGGCTTGATGAAGTTGTCTCTGGTCTCAGGAGAAAGGTGGATACAGGGACTAGGCATTTGTCTTGTCTCAGCAAGTTGCTTGTGACTCATTCCTTGACCTTAGGCCAACCCCTTGCCTTCTCTGGGCTTCATGGCTCTAACATGCTAACCTGTGAATGGCCCTGCTGAGCAGATATCCTATGGCTTTTCCTAAGAAGGGGTCCTTGTCCATGGCTATAGCCCCACTACCATAGATATGGGGGCTCTGAAAGACCCTGCCTTAGCTAAGGGCAGAACAGCTCTGGGAACTCCCCAAGACAGAGCCAGGAGAAAGTCCATATATTTTTTTCTTTTTGGTGATTCCCAGACTGAAGGAGCCAGATCCACACTGTGGCTGGTGTCAGAATACAAGGGGGGGTGCCTACCTCTGTATGGAGAGAGCCCCTCCCCACCCCACCCCCACTGGGAGGAGAAATCTGAGATGCAGACAGGGAAACTGATTTACCTGCCCTGTACATCAGAGCTAGCCTCTTAGCAAGTTCCAGGCCAGCCTGGACTACATGAGACCCTCTCTCAAAAATATAAAACACAGCCACACAAGATGGCCCGGTGGATCTGAGTGTTTACAATGTAAGCCTGATTATCTGAGTTCCACCTCAGAACTCACATTTAAAAGGCTGCACGTGGTGGCAAGCATCTGTAATCCTAGAATACATTTAGAGAGATGTGAGGTGGAGTCAGGAGAATCTCCCTGAAGCCTGAGCACCAGTTAGCCTGGACTATACCCTCCACGTGATAGAAATACCAAGACACCCTGTTTCAACAAGGTAGGGGGAGAGAACCGACTCCCAAAAGTTCTCTAAGAAGGGATCCTTGTCCATGGCTTCTTAACCTCCTCACATATCGTGAGCATGCCCACCATGCTAACAATGATAAATAAATACATAAATAGTATACGCAACCAACAAAAAGCCCGAGGCTGGCCTCACGGGAAAGGACAGCCATCTCCAGACTGGAGCTGGCTCTGAAGCAAGGGCTAGAGGTTTTACTGTTGATTGGGCCCAGGCTCCTTGCTGCAGATTATGTTCCAATGGTGCAAAAGAGCAGCTGGCTTGAGTTTGAGGAAACCGGGCTTTGGGCCAA
This sequence comes from Mus musculus, assembly GCF_000001635.26. Taxonomy (NCBI): domain Eukaryota; kingdom Metazoa; phylum Chordata; class Mammalia; order Rodentia; family Muridae; genus Mus; species Mus musculus. Next base: position 82,684,903 of record NC_000077.6, on the reverse strand, counting down.
CAGAAGCACAGGCATTTGTCTTGCGGAGATGCGCTCTGTGCTGTGCTGTGCTATGCTGTGTTGTGCATCCCTGACCTGCAGCTTTCAGTGTCTGTTACCCAAAGACTCCTTTTCCACACCTGCTCTGCCCTATTTTCTCCTGTAATGGTGCCCTGTGCACATCTCTTTCTGCCCTGGACAACCAGGCCTCCAGCCAGGCTTCGGGACTCAGCTTGAGAAATCTTGCTGCAGCAGGAGAGCTCTTGGTTGGATCTCTGAAAGTACTTCTAGACCACTGGAGGCTACGAGATGGATGGGACCACAGAGTCAGCAGTCCAGGGCGGGAAAGGGGTATGTCTTCTCTGGCAGTGTCCTGACAGTGCTGGGTGAGAGATCTGACTCTGTCCAAGTTCCACATCCTAATTCGGGGTTTAGAAACTCCCGGCCCCACCCCAGATCTAAGTTCTCTCTTGACATCATTTAAGTGGATTTCTCTCTGCCTCAGGGTGAGGTTGAGGATCATGGAGATAATCCAGCAAAGAAATCCTACACAGCCCACACCCTATCCCGGTGCGGAGGAGATTTCAGCCGCAGAGCCCAGAGACCTCCTTCTCCAGCTGCCTGTTGGGGGCAGCCTTGTCCCACGCACCCTCTGCAGATCCTCTAGTGGAGACCACTGGCTCCCAGGGTTAGGTGGGGGCTCTAGCAGGTGGAAGGAGAAGGGCAGGGTCCCTTACTCCCTTCCCAAGTCACATAGGAGGGAAGTAGATCTTGGCCTTTGGGGCTCAGGGCATTCTGGGTGTTGGGCTGTGTATCTAGGGAATCCAGAGGTCCAGTTTTGTGCCCCAGGGAAAGGCCCTCTTCCAGACCTTGGAGCTTCTGGTGCCTGTCTACAGCTACATTAGGCCTCTCTCAGGTATGGCCTTGGAAGCAGATGGCAGCAGCAGATGGCTGCCTGGGTGGAGAGAGAGGGAAGTGCCACCCTAGCGTACACAGAGCAAGGTGTCAGCTCACTGCCCGTGCCCAGTTACTAGTGCTAGAGGGGCGTGGGATCTGGGTAGGCAAGGCAGGTGGCGGCTGGGGAGTAAGGGGTAGAGGGTGGGAGGGTTGGGATCGAAGCAATAGGGAAGCAGGATTAGCCAACATGGCTGTAGCCGGCTCAGCTCACTGGTAATTTACTTATCCTCTCTGTGCCTTGGTTTCCTCAGTTATAGAGTCAGGGACATCAATCACACTTAGAGGGCCACTGTGAGGGCAAGGGAAGGACCATAAAGCCCTACAGTAGTGCTGCCGATGCCAGCAGAATTGTATCCAGTGTCACTATTCCTTATACCCGCACACCCTGGGCTCCTTACAGAGGAGCTGCCTGGAGTACCCAGGAGTCACGCCTCTCCTTGGATGGGCACATAAAAGCTTCAGACATGGAGGTGCAGGTGTCATGCAGAATTGCTCAGAATCCTGGCATCTCTTATGCACGTAAGAATGTCTACAATGTATGCTTTTTCAGAAAAATTATTTTCTACGTATGAGTGATTTGTCTGCATGTGCACTGCATGCATGCCTGAGGAAGTCAGAAGAAGGCATTGGATTCCCTGGTCCTGGAGTTACAGATGGCTGCGAACCACCATGTAGGTACTGGGAACTGAACTCTCAAGTCCTCGGCTGGAGCAACAAGTGCTCTTCAGTTCTGAAAGCTCTCCAGGGTTTCTGAGATAGAGTCATGTAGCCCAGGCTGACCTCAAACTTGTAGTACTCCTCTGCTACCACCTCCAAGTGCCGAGCCTTATAAGCATGTGCCATTGCACTGGGTCCTGTCCCTTTTCTTAAAAGTGGCTCTTAAGTTCTCTCCAGCATGTGTGAGAGCCCGAGTACATACTTCTCTCAGGCAGGTGCCTCTAGCCTCCCGCGCTGAGCCAGAGAAGATGGCTCTCCTCCTCATTCCTTCTCTCCCTTCTCCTTGCCTCCTTCCTCACCTCTTCTTCTTCCTCCCTCCGTCTCTTACAGCCTTCTTCCTTCCCCCTTTCTTTCCTCTCCTTTCTTCCCTTCCCATCATCCTCTTCCTTGTCCCCTTTCCTCCGGCTGCCCACAGTGAGGAGACAAAGCTACCTTGTGGAGCCTGGTGGGAGCTTCAGGCTCCCAAGGCCCAGAACCCCTGTCTTTACATTAGTGTCTGTATGTGGCTGTGAAGATAAATCGATTACCTGTCAGGTGAGAACTAGCCTCACTTGCTGGGAAACCGGCTCCCTGGGATGTCCTATCTCTAATGTTTTGGGGAGGGGTCTGAGTCCAGATGGGGTAGACCACAAGTGGAACTTTTGGTTTCAGCTGAGCCTCTGATCCTTTCTGTCCTCATACCAAATGCCACATGAGGTCCTGTGATGGGTGTGAGTGCTTGATGGCTTCAGCCACACTCCAGAGGCAGCCAGACCTCATTCTTCTTCATCTTCTTTTCCTGTTTCCCTTGTCACTGTGTTACCTTGGACAGCTCAATTAACCCCTCTGATCTTTCATTCCCCTCACCTGATAGCAGTGCTAATGGTGTCCCAGTGACCTGGCTATTGTGAGGAGTAAATAGGATAATGAGAGTTAAGTGCTGAGCCCAGCACCTATCACCCCTAGACATGCACAGTTAGATGCTGGTTGTACTCATACTCCACTGGTGGGTTATGCTCTGAGACCCAGGCTCAGAATGACTGCCAGGCTCCCACCTGCCCACTGCCTGAAGTCTCTATCCAACCTTTACTAAGTTCCTCTGTGCCAATAGCACCAAGCTACATGAGACCCCGTTGTTGCTCACGGGGACCACAGTTCAATCACAGGGAGGGGTGTTCCTGATCGAAAGATGATGGACTTCTGGTATGTGAATGGGTGGCTTCCGATGAGGTGATACTGTGAATCAAGGCAACACATGATCCAGGGCAGGGTAGGCAAAGTGATTTCTCTGACTACAAAAAAAAAAAAAAAAAAAAAAAAAAAAAAAAGCATTCACATGGCTGAAGGGAGAGCCTAGGTCATGTGTCTAATTTCCAGGAACACAGACATGGTTCAATCTTGGCTGAGGGGCAGGTCTCAGGTAGGGGATGTGGTGTTAGGCAGAACTATTCCTGGAAATGGAAGTCAGCTTTGAAAATGGGACTGGAACTTGGGTAGTGGCTCCTGTTTGTGGCACAGTTACCTAAACAAACGAAAGCAAGGGGCAGACAGAGGAGGGGTAGAAGGAGCACCAGACCCAGTGACGCTCTCCCTTTGCCTGAGCAGAGCCATGGCCAAGACCCCCAGAAGAACAGGCTGGGAGTGTGGCCTTTTCTCACCAGCATCTGGCTCCCTGGCTTCTTCCCAGCAGGGGCTGGGAAGTTGGTCGGGACAGAACCATGCGTTAAGGGAGGACATGACAGCTTCCAGTCCAAGCAAGCCTAAGCTGAGACTCTCATCTGCTTGGTTTGTGACCATGATTCTTCTCATGCTAATGGCCTGCTTATACACTGATTCCTAGCAGAGGGAGACTTTAGGGTACTGGGGACCCTAATACTTCGTTGTCCACAGCTGGGGTCATTTGTCTAGAGTTGTGTCTATTGGAAACAGATGCTAGAGAAGGTGTACCCTCCCCACCCCCAAGAGAGATGTCATCGTGGGAACTGAAGAGGCCTGGTCTTGGGTCTGGCTAATGCTCAATGCCTGAGGAGGCAAGTTGTTGGGGGATACATGTATGGTTGGTCATCAAACCCTTCCTAACTCGATGGCATCGGTGGTCTATGTGTCCCTGGAGAGAAAGAAATACTCTGTGTGTGCATGTGCACATGTGTATGTGCATACATGTGCATGTGTATGAGTATGTGTGTTTCTGTGTGTGTGTGTGTGTGTGTGTGTGTGTGTGTGTGCATGTCTATGTGTGTAGAACAGGGGCTGTTTTGCCCTCTAAGTCTTGGAGGCCAGGCAGGGCTATGTTGGACCCTTAGTTCTGGCATCTGGCCCTGTCTTTTTCATTCTCCCCCAGAGGAGAATGCTGAGTCTTTGTACCTCCCACAGAAGAGGTGCTTGAATACTCAGTTAAAGCAATGCTGCATTTCAATGTTAAAAGTGCTCATTTAGTGATTTTTGTTCTTGTCATTGCCAATTTGTGTGTGTGTGTGGTGGGGGTGGCGGGAAGGGAGACTCCTGCAGAGTGACAAGTGAGTGACAACCCAGGCATCTTTCCATGGTGAGACACCCCTGGGGTTCCTAGAAACAGGAGCAAGTTTTATAAAGCTCTCAGTTGGCAGATAGGCTGGTACTATCCAAGTGGAACTGTTACTGTCCCTCACACCCACGCTAGTGAAGAAAGGACTTGTTGATATTTTCTGCATGAGAGACTTGACACAAGGTCTGGAGCTAAGTGGGGGCAACCTGACTGAGACTTTGGCAATGATGAGAACAGTTCAATACCTGTCTTGTGCTTACAACCTTTTTTTTTTTTTTTTTTTTTTTTTTTGTCTTCTCCTCTGGTCTTAGTGATGTGTTAACCCCCAACATATTCTGGTGGCCTTGATGTATAGGAGCCTAAGACCCACAATGGGGCAGAAACCACGGGACTTCTAATGCATGAATCCTGAGAATGGTCTCTATAGGAGGCTTGAAAGCCTAGGTAGGCAGAGAGGGTTAAGTGCTGCGTTCTTCTCTTGTGGTACCCACAGACCTCGTGGTCTTCTCCCTCTCCTTCGCCTCAGCAATATAAGATCAAAGGCTGTAAATTATTCATTCACAGTTGAGTGGAGTACGTTTCAAAGTCAAGGCTGCTGGGTATTTCTTCCTAGAACCACCAAGGGCAAAGACCCACATTTTCAGGTATACCAGTTCCATTCAGTTGCAGCCTGAAGGCTTGGAGTCTCTCTTACCTCACCCCTGGCTCCCACCACTCTCGTTTCTTTCCCAACCTTTCCCTGCCCCAATTCTACACTTACAGCCCCAGACCTGCCCTAATGGAAGCCAATCTTAGCTGTCCTCCAAACTGCCTGTCAGGGGCCGGGGTCTGAGACTACCGTGCCCTGTGGAGGTGGGAGGATAACCTACAGGCTGGAAAACAGGGCAAGCCGCAATGCCAACTGCCACACAATGGATTTGTGTTCTTGCACACAGCGGACATTCTTCTCAGCATCTTCTGTGGGGTATCCTTTTTAGTCCCTACCTCGACACTATGTGGTAGGCACCAATTCCATGCTGATTGGACAGAAAAGGAGCCCTGAGCTAGGAGAAAGCAAAGGATGCAGATTGGAAGAGGCAGAGCTGGGGCCCAGTGTGAGTGATGCTGGAGACAGTACCATGTGTCCTGAAGTGAGGGTGCTTCCACCTATCCTTATACCCACCCAGGTACAGAGAAAGGAACTGTGGTTTTGAGAACCTAAGCGACTGATTTGTTTCACACAGGATCAGAATGCAAGCCACACGGACTAGAAGGCCATATTGGTTTGCGTTATCCATACCTCTATGAGACCAAAGGACTGAACGATACTCTACACATCCTTGGAGCAGAGGAATAGGAAGAGATCCTCAAAAGGTCCAGACAGCTCACCCTGTGTGTGTTGGGATGGGGTGGGGTGCAAAGCACACTGGATGTCCTTGGAATTCATTGAGAGTGAACTTCCACACGTGTGTCTGGGACACGGATTAAATCTAAAGCCTTCGCCATTTCAAGACTTGGAAGAATCAACAAAGGATGAAAACAAATGTATGTTCTCCCAGCCTTTGCTTACTAGCGAGCTTATCTCCGAGGAGCAGGCTAATCACGGCACGCAGCGCCCATGTGGGGCTAATGCGCTTTGTTGTAAGTTTTATTTGATTACAACAGCAAAAGGCTGTTTGAGACTTAGGGTGCAGCTGTATGGCTGCTTGATCGAAAACAAACAAACAACAACAACAAAAAAATAGAAGCAGAGGGACCAGCAGGGACCAGGAGTCTCAGATAATGAGGCTGGTGCTTAAGAGTAGGTTAATCAGCAGAGGCCCTGTGCTGGGTCCTTAGTAGACAGAGGCCATGCTGCCTTAATGGCTCTCACAGCGGCCTGGGGCTTCTTTCATGCAGCAGTATTAGATCAAGATTTGGGCCATTCATGGGGATGAGGCTGAAGGGGAACGGGAGAATAGGAGGGGCTGCCGAGCGTGACTCTGATGACCGGTGGTGCATGCTTCCTTTCCTCATGCGTGCCCGCACATGCGTGTGTGCTTGTGTGTATGCTGTTCGGATGGAACCCAGGCCTTGCTCGCTTACACAAGCTAGGCAAGCACTCTGCTTCCGTGCTAGCTAGTTTTATGCCAACTTGACACAACGAAAATCATCTGAGAGGAGGGAACCTCAATTAAGAAAATGCAGCCCTAAGATGTCAAGCCTGTAAAGCATTTTCTTAATTAGTGATCGATGGGGGAGGGCCCAGCGCATTGTGGGTGGGGCCAGCCCTGGGCTGGTGGGCCTGGGTTCTATAAGAAAGCAGGCTGAGCAAGCCATGAGGAGCAGTACCCTCTATTGCTTCTGCGTCAACTCGTGTTCAGGTTTCTGTTGTGTTTGAGTTTGTAGCCTGGCTTCCCTCAATGATGGACTATTACCAGGAGCTGTAGGCTGAAATAACCCCTTTCCTCCCTAGTGGCTTTGGTCATGGTGTTTCATCACAGCAATAGTGACCGTAACCAAGACAATTGCCTTGCTCCTGCTCAAGCCTTGTTTTGTTTTACAGACAAAATAAAATCCCCCAATTTTCCTCTGACCAATCTGACTTGGTTTTGTTCGTTTTCAGAAGGGTTTCTTTGTGTAGCCCTGACTGTCCTGGAACTCACTTTGTAGACCAAGCTGGCTTCTAACTCAGTGAGGCTGTCTCTGCTTCCTGAGTGCTGGAATTAAAGGCGTGTGCTACCATCGGCTGGCTTGGCCTCTCTCTCTCTCTCCCTCTCTCCCTCCCTCTCTCTCTCTCTCTCTCTCTCTCTCTCTCTCTCTGTGATTCTTGGCTGGCTCCGGAACTTGCTTTTGTGCCCAGATTGGCTACCAACTCACGACAATCCCCTCTGGTGCTGGGACAGCAGACGTGTTCCTTCATGTCTGGTTAATGAGGGGGTTTGGGGTGTCAGCTCCATACGCGTTGTGCCACGAGTCTACACAGCAGCCTTACCAAGCAAGCGTTTGAGCTCATTTTACAGATGAGCAAACAGAGTTTTGGTCAAGTGCTCTCTGCATAGGGTAGTGGTGGGGACTGGGACTCTACATTGTACTCATTGGGGGCCTGTATCCTTCTGGCCAGGCTGGCTGCAGTAGTGTGTTTCATTGAGGTTCTAGGTGTAGCAGGAGAGACTCGTGCTGATCCAGGCTGCTCTACTCAGCTTCCTTGGGGCCTCTCAGGGGGAAGAAAGCAGAATGGACAGGGGGTGGGGGTCAGGGGGGATTTGTCCCAGACTGTGTGATACCAAAGAAGTGACTGGCTGGGCGGTGGTGGCGCATGCCTTTAATCCCAGCACTTGGAAGGCAGAGGCAGGCGCATTTCTGAGTTCGAGGCCAGCCTGGTCTACAGAGTGAGTTCCAGGACAGCCAGGGCTACACAGAGAAACCCTGTCTCAAAAAACAAAAAAACAAAAACAAAAACAAAAACAAAAACAAACAAACAAACAAACAAAACCCAAAGAAGTGACTGGATGACTCTAATCTATGTCTCCAAAGTGTTCCTGACCTTCCTCCCATGGTCATTGTGCGTAACTGCCATCTGTGAGGGGCTGTCCAACTGTTTACCTAGGAGGTGGTAGTGAGCAGGACAGAGGAAACCCTCTCTGGAGGATCCGTGTGTTTGTGTGTGTGTGTGTGTGTGTGTGTGTGTGTGTGTGTGTGTGTGTGTGGTATTGGGAAATGAGTGTGGGTCATTGTACTTGCTGCATGTGTGCTTTGCTACTGAATTATATCACCAGCATTAAAAAAAAAATATTTTGAGACAGCATCTCCTTAAAAACCCGTAGACTGACCTTGAACTCACTTTATAGCCCAGGCTAGCCTTGCGCTTCCCACCCTCTTGCTTTAGCGTCCTAAATCATCGGGATTACAGGCTGCGCTACTAGATTTGGCTAAAGGAAGCTTTTTGAACTTTCACTTGTCTGTTCTTCCTGTCTCTCCGAACCTGTCTAGAGACTCAGCTTTGTCCAGGCATGACTTACTCACGGGAGACTGAGGACTCAGGCCAGGGATACCATTCTAGTGAGGGGAACCTGGAAATCACACCCCAACACACACACACACACACACACACACACACACACACAGCATGTGGGGTGAGTATTTATTGTCAGAAAGTGACTTCTCACAGCAGTTAACCACACTCCCCTGTGCACGGGGCAGGGGTACGTGTTTGCTGGTGAGATGTATTTTCTTCACTGGTCCCTCCCGGGAGTGAATCTATCCTCTGCCAGCTTAGGCACCTGGGACTTTCCAGAACTACACCCCACTCTTCCACTTGACAGAAAAAGAAGGGCTGTGGTTGGCAAGAGGCAGGAACATCTTTGGATGGTTCTTTCTGGATTGATGTTTTTGATATAAAAAGGGGGGTGGTGGGATTATGGCTTAGTGAGGGACTGTGAGCCTCAGTGACAGGTGGGTAGAGGGAACAAGGGAGCTGTGCACAGAAGTCTTTCTTCTTCGGCTGGGGATGCTGGGTTATATGGATGCTGCAGGGGCTCCATCCATCCCCACTGTTTTTACTGGCTCAGATGCAGCTGGGGGCTGTTTATCAACGTCACACTGGAAGGTGATGAGCAGGTGCTAGGAGGAGGGAGGGCTCTTCATTTCAGGCAGATAGGTGACCTTCTCTCCTGGATGATAGGCTTAGGATGTCCCCACAAGGGTCTGGGCAACTCCTGGCTGGACAAATTTCTAAATGCTACAGATGTGCCGTGAGCCCTGAACACTCCTCTCATCTTTCTGCACTGGGGAATTTAGCCTGCAGGGCCAGATGACGCTCCACAGATTGACCAGGACAATGGCTGCACAGCAAGGTCACCGATGTCCTCTGACACCGCTGAACTGTGTGCACTAAAGATGTTTTACTTCAAACATGTTTTATTGCAATTAAAAAAAAAAGGTTGAACCTGAGATTTCACTTCAGTTTGTTTGCTTGTTTTTTGTTTGTGAGTTTATTTAGAAATGAGGTCTTATGTATACCAGGCTGGCCTGGAACTCACTCCTCTGTAGGATGATTTTGAACATCCTTATCCATCTGCCTTGACTTCTCAAGTGCTAGGATTCTAGGTATTCGCCATCACACCGGGTTCATGGGTGTGGGGATGGAACCCCAGGCTTTGTGCATGCTGGGCAGTTTGCTGTCACCCACTGCCTGTTATGTCCCTAACCCTTCCTTCTAGTCCTCTTGTCCTTGGATTTGAAGAAATGTGGGGGCTCGTGTCCTAGGAGCAGACTGATACCCCGTTGGTGGCAGCTTACCATGGTTCCCTCAGACCTGGTCAGTGGCCTTCCAGAAATTTCCATCCAGTTTTGTCCTCTCTTCAGAGATTGGCACGTCTCCCCCACTTTGGTGGCCCTTCTGTCATTCGTCTCAGCCTCTAGAGCTTCTCCTTTGGACCAAAGGGACCTCAGCTTGGTGGTTCACTAAAGCACTGAAAATTTCATGGATAATTCAGGAACACAAATCAAACAGGAGTCTGGAAGCTCTGAATTTATGAAGAAAAATGAGTCAAACTCGGTGATTTATGAGCAGCTCAGAATAGCAGCATAGGAAAGTGCCGGGGCAGGGGAAGATTGGAGGGCTGGTCTGCAGGGCTGGGGCACCTCTGGGAGGAGCTAAGGGAGTGGGGCTGGACAAAGCATAGGGACCCCTTTCCTTAGCACCCAGACTGTGTCCTGGATACCTCGGGAAGGTGGGGGCCAAATGAGGGGCAAAACTCTTTCAGACCTCAGGGAGGGAGGAGTTATCTCAGAGATCTGAATTTGGCCCCTGGGGACTGGGCTTTAGCTGGGTACCAACAGGGTTGAGGTACAGACAGAGGTAAGGGGATATGCTCTAGCCTTGTAGGACACTAAGGCCAGGGTCCAGAGGCCTGGTTGGACTTCCAGAACAGTGCTGGAAGGTAGACAGAGGCCTTCTTCATGTGTACGTGTGTGTGTGTGTGTGTGTGTGTGTGTGTGTGTGTGTGTGTGTGTGTGAGAGAGAGAGAGAGAGAGAGAGAGAGAGAGAGAGCCTCATCTGCTCAAGAAGTTTTGCCTTGCCCCTTCTCAGTGGATGGTGGTCCTCCACAGGAGTCTAACCCCAAGAGGAACACAGAGGTCATATCCAAGAGAAAGGTCGCAAAGGCTTAGGGGCCCGGCATATTAGGAAATCTGACTGACTTCACTCTTATGTTAATCAACAAAGGCTGACTCCAGTCACCTGGCTCCTCTGACCAAAGATGAGCACAGAAGAGAGTGACAGTGGAACAAGTCAGGTCCCCTTGTAGGGTCTTGGTTTATTCATCTGTAAAATGGGGCGAACGTTCCACTCCTGTAGCTTTCCTTATAGAATCACAAACAGAATCTTGGTAGAAATGAAACAAAAAGCATGACTATGTCTTTGGAGTCTTCTGCTGCGCTGTGTTAAAGGGGTGTTAATGTTTTTCTTTCTTCTATGGCTTTCTGGGGCTGGTGGCCTCCCGAGGGCCCTGATTATATAGGCATGTGCCACTGTACCTGGTCAATGGAGTTCTCCTCTATGTGTCTTCCTCTGGGAGTCAGGAGACTCTGCATTAAACGTGCACCCAGTCCCCAAGTTTTTCTTTTCTTAAGAGAGTCAACTCCTGTCACTCTATGCTGGGTATTCGAGCCTGATGCCAGAGGTGATGGAGTTACAGCCAATCTTAGCTTGATTTCCCAGCTGAGGGCGGAGCCTGTAGTGTGAGGGCATGGAAGAAGCAAGACTATGTTAGCCAGCCATTGAGCCAAGTAGGTATTGAGCTAGGTAGGTGTTGGCATCCAGCCATAATACTCTCACCTCACGTGGCGCCTTGGTCCGTTGTGTGGGGGTAACTGGTGAGCTCAGAGGAGCAAGAAGATAACTGGTGCCCTCCTGCCTTCAACCCAGAAGGATGGCCATTGAGAGTTCTGCCATCCCAGAAGGGCCCAGCCCTAGGCCAAGAAAAATCAAAACAATGCTTGACAAATTCATTTCACTCTCTAACCAGGGTATCATACCTGTGTCCTTAATCAGACTTCTGCATGCCCAGTTTTCCCTGGGTCTTTGGCCTTCATTCCAGAAGGTTCCCATGCTCTGCAAAACTGAAAATGAATACATTTGTTACATTTTCCTTTCCTTTGTAGATCTGTCCTTTGCTATAGATGTATCTGCCAGGTACTTTCCTCTGTGTGAAGACGAGATAATGTGGTTTTGTCGCCTGTGTGGCCTCTATTTCTCTCCTAGAGTCCTGCTGAAACTGTGGCTGGATGTAAACACACTCACTGCTGGACACAGCTGGCTGGGCTCAGGGAGAATGTTGTTTGAAACTTTCCCCAGACCTCAGGTTATTGGATGAAAAACATTTCTTATGAGACTGGGTTTCTCTGTATAGTCCTGTCTGTCCTGGAACTCACTCTGTAGACCAGGCTGGCCTCAAACTCAGATATCCACTTGCTTCTGCCTCAAGTGCTTGTATTAAAGGAGTGCACCACCATGCCCTACTCCAAAAACATCTTAGAAAGCTAAGGGGAATGGAATACAGAGGAGGTCAAAGACTCCTGAGATCTGGATGGGGACTTGGGGAATCATTATTTAGACACTTTCAGGTTGTTACTTCATTTAGCTTCACAGTAACCATAAGAGGGCAAGCTGCGTCAGTCTCTCAGGATGGCAGAAGAGAAAACCCAGACTCTGAAAAATAAAGGCACTAAACTTCCCGGGTAGCACATCTGCCAGTGGTGGAGCTGGGGCAGGACTGGGGTTTCCTGTGCTCAGAGGACGTTTCCCACCAGATGGCTTCTTATTTCACACCCAGTTTTGTGAGCATTGAAGCTACTATGTCACCTCACCACTGGTGGCCTTGGTGGCCTCTTTTCTTTCTTTCTTTCTTTCTTTCTTTCTTTCTTTCTTTCTTTCTTTCTTTCTTTCTTTCTTTCTTTTTTTTTTTTTTTTTTGGTTTTTCAAGACCAGGTTTCCCTGTATAGCTCTGGCTGTCCTGGAACTCACTTTATAGACCAGCCTGGCCTCCAACTCAGAAATCCGCCTGCCTCTGCCTCCCAAGTGATGGGATCAAAGGCGTGTGCCACCACGCCCGGCTTGGTGACCTCTTTTTTAAGGCTGCATCTTCCCATTACTTCATACAACTAGCAATTGTAGACTGTATTGTGAATGCCATGCGGAAGGGACTTTGGGTTCTGTTATATTCCTCTGATGTATGTTGACTTGTATTATTTAAGATACGTTCTTATGTATCCCAAGCTGGACTTGAACTTGCTATGTAGCTGAGGATAACCTTGAACTCACAGTTCTCTTTCCTTGGCTTCCTAGGTGGAACCCAGGCCTCTATACTTCCCAGGCAAGTTCTCTGCCTGCTGAACTACAGCAAATTTTTAATTTGCTGAACTAAATCTTCAAGCCATTTCCCCTCTGGGAGGCAGCAGTGGAAGAGTCCGTTCAGTTTTGTAGTCTAAGCTGGTTGACTGAAGCTCCCCTGTGCAGGCATCTGAAGGACGGGGCACGGGCTGGGTGGACTTGGTATACAGAGATCAGGGTTTCCTTTCTCTTACTCTTCTCCAGCGCTCGCTTTCATTTTCTGATTCTTCCAGCCACTTAAATGGTTTTTCTATAATTTCAGCTACTTTGTGTGACATCTGCTCTAAGGAGCAAAGTCTAATAAACATGAAATGGTCTCACTACACTGTTCTTCTAAGAGTTGATTTCCTTCCCATTTTTGCTCTTCCCCTGCCCACCCCAAAGCTGATGTCTGTGGGTGGACAGCTTGTTAGGAACTGCTTACCTCTTATTAAAAAGCCTTGATCCTCTTTGAGTTGATAACTCCTTCTGTCTGTGGTTTGGGTCAGGCAGAGCCTGTGCTTCCTGCTACATCAGGACATCAGGTTCATGGGAGTCAATCTCAATACAGTGGCTCTTGGGAGTACTGGGGTGTGGTGCCTGTGACAACCTTCAGGTGGCCTTGTCTATACAGGTGCTCATTTCAATGTCACCTTTCTTGGGGCATCCATCTGGCCTCCGGTGGTCATTCCAGATGCCCTGGTCTACAGAGGTGGGTGTGGGCACTGTTCTTCTCACGGTGCCTCCATGGTGCAGTCTACTGGGAAAAGCACGGCAAGACCAGAGGATTGCAGTTGTCAATACCGGCTGAAGCAAGCATCTCTAAACCCTGCTCATGACATTTGTCAGATGATTGTCAACTGCTCAGCTCCCCCGCCTCCCCGCAGTCACTTCTGGAGCAGCGGGCATGAAGCAGGGGCTGGGGCAAAGTGGCTCCCACCCAAGATCCCCCTTCTCTTTCTTTGAAGATGGCAGGACAGTCAGGGCCTGGTGGTCCACCAGCTTTATAGAGTGCTTAAGTCTCTCCTGCCTTTCTTCTATTAAAAAAAATCTCTTCTCGTATGAAGACAGAAGAGAGACAACCCTTACACAGCCAAGAATTTTCGCTTTAAAGGCTTTTTGTAAGCTGCCCTTAACAAAACTTGAACATCTGGCTTGCGGTGCCTGTGCCAATGGTCAGCTGGAGGGAGTGCGTGACGATAGCGAGTGCCCAGGCTGAGGGAGATGAAGGCAGAGGCTGCCAAATATAACATGGCTGCGGTGCTCTCTGCCTTGGAGTGACTCCCCGATGCAGCTGCATAAGGAGGAAGAACACACCAGCTTGAGGATGTCTTTATGGGAGAGAAATTAGCTGAGGTGAGCCTATTTATGTCTAGATCTTAGTGTTTAAGACCCCAGAGAGGCAGGGACTGAGCCTAAGAGCCCCTAAAGTCAGGCTGTGAGCAAGAGGCTCCCCACACATGCCCACCCCACGCTGGATGTTTTTACATGTATCCTTAGGCTTCGTTCTTGTGACACTGAGGCAGGTGTGACCCACCCCCTCTACATCAGGAACCCAGTGTTGTAAGATGCTCATGCTGGAGGCTGGGGAGTGTTTAGGTCCCAGAACCTGCATAAAAGCTGAGTAGCTGCGGCTACCTGTAATCTCAGCATTCAGGATGCTCAGACAGGGATCCCAGGGGTAAGCTGGCTAGAGTAGCTGCAATCAGTCAGTTTCAGATTCAGTGAGAGAGCATGCCTCAATAAATTGGGTGGAAGAGCCTTCCAGAAAGACATTTAATGTCAATTCTGGGCCTCTGCTCCTACATGCATACACATGCAACCATGTACCCACACAGGCATGCCCACACAGATAGACACTCATGGATACAAACATAGAACCTATACACACACATGAAAAAAAGGAGGGGGCTGTTCCTCTCTTCAGTACATCTATGATCATCTACTGGGAAAAGCACTCCAGGAGCAGAGGCTCGCAGTTGCCAATATTGTCTGAGACAAGCATCTCTAAACCCTGCTCATGACATTTTCCTTTATATCTTGTCACCTCTCACATGAGCTGCAAACCCTGGCTTCCCAGGGCAACACACTACCTTCTACTTCCAGAACACATGCACTTCTGTGGCTTGGGGAGCAGAAGGCTCTCATTGCAAGTAGCTTCCCAGGCGATGCAAAGGTAACCTGTATGGTTCCCAGGCTGTGGCTCTGGCCTTGGCATGCAAGAGCTGTATGATGTTGTATGTATTACATAATGTCTCTGAGCCCTAGCTTTCCCAGGCGGGAGTGAATTGGTAGGAGCCTGTAAAAGCCCCCCTTGTATATGACAGAAGTGGGTGCTTACCAAGTGATCTCCTCTCTTCTCCAGCTGTTGAGAAGCACGGGGTCTAATCCAAGAACACATGTTTGAGGTACTGAGACCTGAGGGAAGCAATAGACGCTAGGATGTTAGCAGGCTCTGGGGTGATGAGGAGGAGACAGGCACCAGCTGAACCAGTGCACTCATTGGGTAGTGGAGGCTTGGGAGCGGACCCTCTCAGGCCTATGAGAGAATCAGAGAATGTGGGGTCCTGCCTGCTGGTGCTTTTAACTTTGGGTGTCTTGGAGCCTGGAGCTCTTCCTTTCACACCGGCCCCTCAAGCACTGTCACCTTCAACCTTCATATTTTACAGGTGGGGACAGGCTAGAGAAGGAAAGTAAGGGACATCAATCACTGCATAGCAGGAGGCAGCGTTGACACCAGGCCTCAGCTCTTCAGTCTTGGAAACCAGTGCTGGGACGGAAGGTACCAGGTTGTGTCTTCCCCAGAACCCGGGCCTCCTTGGGGCCCAGTAGCCTATATCTGAAGCTAGCAGTGTCTGTAAAGAGGCCCACAGGTTGAGAACCAATGATTTAGAACCTCACATTCAAGGGTTCAACCTGACCAGGGTGAGGATGCTTGAGACCAGAATCTCTTGTTGCATCTCAATGTACTTCAGAAAACTTCCCTCTTCTTCTTCCCTTTCCTCCCTCCCTCCCTCCTCTTTTTCGCCCCCTTTTTTTCTCTTCCTTTCCCCCTGGGGTCTCACTATCTTGCCTAGGTTTGAACTTAACATGTTCCTGCCTCCTCCTGCTGAGGGTTGGGGTTGTAGGTATGCACCATCACATCAAATGCCCAATTCCACAGAGTCTCAGAGTTTCGGGCTAAACTTTAAGATGGAGTCGACGGTGACCTTCAGAAGGTCAGAGCACTGCAGAAATCCCTAAGTGATGCTCTGGAAGTCATGGAGATTGAAGTCTGTAGAAGGTGTACCCTGTATTAGATTCTCCCCTTCCCTCCTCTCCCCTACTCTCTGCTTTCCCTGTTCTTCTTTCTTCTCTTCGTTCATCGTCGCCCTCCTTTCCTTTTGTGACATTTACTGAGTATCTGAGAGGTGGGTCCAAAAACTGGAATTACATGCAGAGGGTGGATATGTCTGGACACTTTCTTAAATTCTGGGCATGGGACCAAGGGCCTATGAGAGGCTGTAGGGAAATCATAGGTGGCCATTGTTCGAGACAATCCTCAAGAAAGGTAGGAAGGGTGAGGCTTGGGGGATGTTGGGTTTCTCTAACATCTAGCCCCAGGACTCTGTACCAGATGGACCAAAGCCACTGTCGCAATCGTGCCATGATTCACTCTCCTGACTCCCAACTCCTCCTTCCCTCCCTCACATGAGTTTCCCTAGGTGCACACATTGTGAGCCTCCAGCGCTTGTCCTTTTGCTCTCTCTGCTCTTCTGTGAGCCTTCTGCCTTGACTCTGACCAGTCAAGGGTGAGGCTCTGGCTAAGCCAGCTGGAGAGACTTCAGCCAGGAGCTGAGAAGTCTGTATCATTTTTTTCCACACAAAAAGGACCTACTCAGAGGTCCCCTTTCCATGTATACCCCAAGGGACCCTTGTGGCATGGTTGCTATGGGCCATGCTGTCTAGAATGTTCTGGAGGCAGCATCATCTGTGACCTGAGCCCAGGATGAGGACCTGTGTTAGTTACTTTTGTACCACTGTGGGTAAATTGCTACATAAACAATATATGGGGAAAGGATATTATTTGGTCATAATTCAGAAGATGCCCTTAAGGTGAGGTGGGCTTGACAGAGCACAGCAACTCACACTGGCAGCCAGGAAGTAGAGAAGGAGAAAACAGGAAGTCAGCCAGAACAAAGTGTCCCCAGAGACTTGTCCCCAGCAACCTACTTCCTGTATCAATGTACCACCTACTTTTAAAGACTGATTAAGATAGTGCCACAGGTTGGGGACCAAGCCCCCAGCACACAAGCCTGTGGAGGACATTCCTGGTCAACCCATAACAGGGTCTTCTTGTTGACCTTCAGGTGACACTCGTAGGGAGTGTGTCTCAGTGAGGTGGTCCATGGCTTCCTCTGATGTCTGGTCTGTGCTGCTGTTAATACTCTTATCTGGTAGGTGGTGGAGGAACTGCCTTTTCCAGAAGACTATGATGTCTCAAAGACAAGGAGACAATATTATCAACCTGGGTACTCCCAGCCCCTGCTCACCCTTGACTGGTCAGAGTCAAGGCAGAAGGCTCACAGAAGAGCAGAGAGAGCAAAAGGACAAGCGCTGGAGGCTCACAATGTGTGCACCTAGGGAAACTCATGTGAGGGAGGGAAGGAGGAGTTGGGAGTCAGGGAGTCAGGAGAGTGAATCATGGCACGATTGCGACAGTGGCTTTGGTCCATCTGGTACAGAGTCCTGGGGCTAGAAAGACCCACGGGAGTCATTCCAGACCAAGGCAAGGGGGCCAAACTTTGAGCCCCTCACTGACCATTCACCGGAGGTAGGTTTCTGAACAAGGCAGCTTTGAGTAGGAGGCAATGACATGAGGACTCAGTTGCTGTTACTTGGTCATGCACAGTGCTGACAACAGTTGGGATTAAGGACCTCAGCTCTGAAGGGATGAAGAAAAAACTGTACAGTGTAGTAACCCATCTGGAGTATGATGCTCAGCTGAGTCTCGGTGGACTGAAGATGGTGCCTTTATTCCATTACTGGCGTTCCAGAATAGATGCCTCTTTGTTGCTGAAAGTCATCTACAAATTTTGGGATATCAATTCCTGGTCTACCCAACCCTTGTCAGGTGTGACAACCAACTATTTCCAGGTTTTGTCTGATGTCCTTTGAGAGCACCAGTGTTTTGGGGGGAACAGATGATTAAGGTGTTGTCCCTAAGGGTGCAGGCATCTGCTCTTTGTTCACAGAACTGGGAGAAGCCTAGTGTGGCTGGAGTGGAGTGACCTGAACCTGAGGGGACAAAAGAGGACAGCAGTGATGCAGATCACCAGGACCAGGACCAGGGCTCCCAGTTTTTACTCTAAGTTAAAAAAAAAAAAAGCCTTGGAGTGTTCTAAGTAGGGAAAAGTTTGACTTAAAAAGAATTGCTGTGGCGGCTCCTTACGCAGGTGATGGAAGATGAAAGATGAGCTGTGTGAGTGAACAGGCACTCAACAAATGGGCTGTCACCCTCAGGAGCAGGCGCAGGGTGTCCTCCGTTTGTGTTTGAGGTCGTTGTGCAGCTTGTCTTCCATTCCGTTCCTGGGCACAGAGGCAGACCAGTGTCCTCGTGGCTCCGGCTTGGAAACGGGGTCCTGGCGTGTTGGAGCTGGACGGAGTTTTCGGGAGAATGCAGAACTTTGACTGTAGAGAGGAAAACCAGCCCGGAGAGGCCAAGTATCTCAGGCAGCGCACCAGGCCACAGCAGCACAAGGGTTAATATACACAAAACTGCTTTTGAGAAGAGAAAGAAGTCTTTGATGGTGACCCAATTTGAGTTTCCTTATGTGAAAAATTTTTTTTAATTAAAAAGAGAGATAAAATTCAAAGACAAGAAGAATGTGCTCAGGGCTTGATGGGATTTTACACAAATAAAAAGATTTGCCCGGAAAATTACTCGTTAAAATAATAATAATTAAAAGATAGGTTTAGTCTTCCTCTTACTCCCAGGAAGTTACAGTGCCAAGTCAGCACCTTGGCAGTGCCCTGCTGGAAGGAGCAGAAGGTACAGGTGCCCTGAGACCCTGCTCTTGGCTTTGGCTAACATTCCTCTGAAAGAGAGTCTCATCCCGAACTGGGGAAATGAGGTACTGTTAACCTTGATTTGACCTCCGCTGCAGGGGCTGTGCATTGAGTAGTAGCAGAGCCTGCATATGGGCCCCGGAGATCCTGGCTCTGTTAAACTACCACCTCGACTGAGCCCCGGTGCCTTCATTTCCTGGTCTCTGAGTGATGCACAAGTTTCTGGCTTTGGTGTCATCTAAACGGTAGGATGTTTTATCTTCCTTACGTTCTCAGCCCAGCGCTTTGCCTCAGGTGGGTACCTGATGCATGTTTGCTGAAGGTATGAATATTTATTGAGAAACATGAGGTGATGTATGGAAATGTCTAAACCGGAGCGTGAAGGACTTTGTAAGCATCTCTCAAAGTGATTGGGTGAGCTCCTGGCCCCTGATGAATTGATGGCTGTGGACTGGGAGATTCAGTTACCCTTCCACTTTCCCAGGCCAGCCTGTACAGACCCTGCAGGGAACAGGGCTCCCTTTAGTGGATATGCTTCACAGAGGCTAGGGTGCTGGATCTTGCACAGGGTAGCATCGTCTTATTTCTGGGGCCTGATGGCTGTGGCCATCTCTGACTCCCATGGGCAGGGGCAGTGGTAGACACATCCAAAGGCCTGGGTTCCTAGCAAGGAGGCACTCAGGTACAAACAGAAGAAACAGTCCCTGCTCACCCCAAATTCCCTGAGTCCCCACGGGAGACTCTGGAGCATACAGAACTGGGGTTGATCCTTGCCTTTGCCAGTTACCATGATACCGGCAACAACCATGTTTCTACAAATACTCTTTCCCCACACATGTAGTGGGGTTATTAGACACAACAAAAAAGAAAAATAGGTATCTTGGATTACATCAAAATAAAGCTTTTGTGCTTCGAAGGATATTGTTCAAGATGGGCACAGTTCAGGATGGATGCATCCTTGTAATCCCAGCATTCAGCAGGCCGAGGCAGGAAGATTGCAAATTCTAGGCCAGCCTGGTCTACAAAGTCTCAAAATCTCAAAACTAACTAAACCAAACCACTCCATCAGGACTATGAAACCTATCAAGCAGAGAAAACCCCAAGCCAAAACAGAAGATACTGTTCAACGTGAACAACCACTGAACACGAGGAAAAATTAAATCACTCATCTGATACTCATTTGTTTTTTAGACTATATAAGAATATAACTCAACTTGATTTTAAAATGGGTAAAGACTCTAAGTAGACACTGTGGGCCTGTGGACTGGAGGCTTCCCATGGAGATCTCTGGCCTGTCTGAGGTGTGAGGGTTCAGGCAAAAGGGCGAGAGTTTGAGCAGAAAGGGGGAGTCGCCTTCATTGCCTCTGCTGCTGCAGCTGCCTTCACCTCCATCTCCACTGCTGCCTCAGTTGTTCCAGATGCTGCACCCATCGCCCTGCGCTGAGTAGGGCGGGGCTGAGCCTGAGAGGCCAACTAGCCAGTGAGGAGTGCAGGGAGGTGAGGGGGAGCTTCTGGTGGCGTTCCGGGAAAGCAGACCTCTTCCCAGGCAGCAGTGTTACAGCTCTTATGACAGAAGCTCTCAGATGACAGAGTAGTTCTCACACACCTTTATTCCTTCTGGATAGGATTCTTATATACAGTTTTGGGGTGGGTCAGGGTCTAACAACAGGTATGTCCCATTGGCTTGGTCTGAGAGCTTGAGGATACCTTATTTGCATGTGGGAGGGCTTGGGGTGCTGCTCCTACATGACTGATGGTCACAGACCTCTCTATGGGGGGTGCGGGGGGTGGGGGGCTGTAGCTATGTGACAGGAGCCAGGGGCGGAGGAGTGTAGCAAACTGCCTACCATCCCTTACAGGGTTATCCCCTGCAGGGTCACAGGGGTTTTCAAGCCTGTGCTCAACCAGGGACCAGGCTGCCTATCCTAGCCCACCATCTCACAGACACTTTCAAAGAGGAGCAAATGGCTAGCAAGCACACAAAATGATGCTCAGCCTCTTAAGTCACAGGGGAAATGCAAATCAAACCCACAAAGAAAGAGAAAGCACTGTGTTCCCAGTAGCCCAACTGTTCTAAAACAGACTGAAGTGTTTGGAGGATGTGGAGAAATCCCAGCCTCCCACTCCAGCAGGAATAGAAAAGGATGCGATCACTTTAGCTAATAGTCTGAATCATAACTCAAAAAGTTAAGCTGCAGATCTGTAATCCCCAAACTGGGAAGGCTGAGGCAGGAGGATTGAGAACTGGAGGCCAGCCTGGGCTATATAGCTAGGACCTTGTCTCAGCAAACAAACAAGAAAAATAAACAGGACCTGGAGGGATGGTTTCGGAGTTAAGAATGCTGGCTGCTCTTCCAGAGGACCTAGGTTTGATTTCCAGCATCCACACTGTGGTTCACAACTGTCACAACTCTAGTTATGACTCCCTCTTCTGTCCTCCACTGGCGTTGCATGCCCATGGTGCACAGGCACGTATGCATACTTATTTATGTAAAATAAAAATACGTCTTCAAAAGAATTAAACGTATGATGTTACTATACGATTCAGCCACTCCATTCCTTTGTATATACCTTCAGATAACAAAAATGTACATTGACATAAACTTATAAATGACATTGCTTATGGTGATCAAAAATGGGAACAACCCCAATGCCTATCAACTGTTCAGTGGATAAACAAATTGTGGTATATCCACACGATGAAATATTATTTGACCACAAAAGGGAATAGGATACAGAGACATACTACAATATGATTGGATTCTGACAACTTAACCCTAAATAAATGAAGCCCCTCACAGAAGAATCTCAGGTACAGCTCTACTTACATGAATGCCAGGAATAGGAAAAACCCATAGAGGCAGAACGTGGGTTGGAAACTGTGTGGGACTGACTCAGTGGCGGGAAGGCTAGGCGTGCCAGCGAGGGGGATGAGGGTTCTTTGGGAGCTGGTGACAGTATCCCAAGCCTGCAGTGAAAGCCAGTACAACCCTGAGATTATGCTAAAAAGAAAAAAAAAATCACAAAATCATCCCCTTTGGTGGGACAGTTATATACTGCATGGATTATATCACAGCGAAGCTGTTGTGAAGGGAAATGGGGTTCCTAATAGATTCTATCACTCAGCTTTGCAGCAAGGGATGAGAAGATAAAGCCTAGTGCCTAGCGTGTAATGAGCCCAGCCAGTGCTCATGATTTTACTGTTCCCATCACCCGACCACTGCAGATTATATGCGTTCGCTAAGAGAAAAAGTTGCTGGAACAGCCCCACTATGAGCTTGGTGACTGTAGTGCCCATGTGAGAGGTCAAATCTATTCTGTCTTGAGACCGGCCTCTATCAGGAAAAACAAAAGCCTGAGAACTTGACCTATAGCTGAACACAAGCTACAGCTAAGTACCAGGAAGGACCCCACTGCTTGTCCTTGACCCACACCCCTGAGTTACTTCCTTAGCCTCTTAGCAACAGTTAATCAAAGATTAGTCTGATTGTTCACAGTCTTGCTTCAGAGCACCCACTTGTTGTCTTGGCTTACAATAGTCATTTAATTAGATGCTTGCCAGGATGGACACACACACACACACACACACACACACACACACACACACACACCCTCACTTGCTGCCATTTTCCTACAAAGCCCTGTCCCAATGAGGGCTCAAGGCTGGTTCACCAATCTGTCCTGTGGGTCCGAGGTAAGCTCAAACTCAAGTTTGTAATAAAGAGACCCTAGTTTGATTACATCAGAAATGGCTCCTGGTTGGTCTTTTGGGACTCACGAATGCTTCCTGGCATAACACATGCTTCCTACCTGTTCTTGGGACAGATCTGGGGAAAGCGTGGAGACTCCCCACTGAGTCCAGGGCTGTGGTCAGTTCCCAGTGGGAGACTTAACCCTGGGATGAGCCAAGGGAGAAGTTGAGATGGGAATCTTAATGGGGCTCCTGGTTGTGAGTCCTGTGTCTGTAGTCGCTGAGAAGGGCATTCATAGGTTTTAGGCCGACTGGTCACCCTGTCCCTGTTTTCCCAGCTCCTCCCCCTTCTACACTCAGCAATTTCTACTCTTTGTTCTGGGACAGATCAGAAAGGAGTGGGTTGTTGTCTTTATTAATGGGGCCTCCCGAGCCCTTTCAATTTGAGTCTTTCCCTGGAGCCCAAGTCTCTCCCCCTAGTTTCTCTTTGTAGTGCAGATTAGCTCCTTGGAAGGATCTTTTACATTAGTTTGTTCCCAGGAGGCATAAGAAATACACAGGGCTGAGCTGGGTGGGGGTTGAGTTGGGAAAAAAAAAAGGTGCTAGTTTTATTACATATATTTATTTATTTTTAATTTGGGTTAAAGGTTTGATTACCAGCACAAGGTTACAACTATCTGAAACAATGGTCCCAGGGAATCCAACACCATCATCTGACTACCGGGTACTTACAGAGCCACAGACATATACAAAACCAAACACCCATACACATACAATTAAATTTTAAATTTTATTCCCAACTGCAGTTCAGGAAATAGCTCTTGGGTCTCTCTCCCTTCCATCCTATTTCCCTCTCCTTGCACACCATCTTTCAGTTTGAAGCACCATCTGATAGGTTAGTCCTCTGCCTCTGCCAATGAGCCAGTTCAAGCCAGATCAGGTTATATTTAAGGCAGGTTTATTGGGAAGCTGCTCTCAGGCAGATGAGTTCACTGACCCCAAGGACCGAGGCCAGGGAAGCTGCCATGGGGAAGTGGGGTTGGGGGTCATGGAGAAAGGGCGCTAGCAGAAAGAAGAGAAGAAGAGAGCAAGAGACCAAAATGTCTGGATTGTATAGGGAAGAGCCTCTGGAGGAAGGGCAGCCCAGCCCCTGGGCTGGAAAGTTCAAGGCTGAGGGCAGGTATGCCAGGTAGGGACTGAGGGATGCTGGGAGAACCTGGAGGCCAGGTCTGCTTTAATATGTAAAATATGCCCCTCAGTCCATGTCTTCTCGGTCTGTAACCAACAGGCATGGTAGAGGGGAATCAGGAGCTGGTAGAACAGTGTGAATAGGTTTCTGTGCATTCCTGTATTTCCTCATAAGAAGACGAAGGCTTTACAGCCCTGTGTCATGCAGGCCGTACTCATGTGTGCAAGGGGGTGGGGAGAGATGGAGTGATGGAGATGGAAGTAAGGAAGATAGACTCCATTGGGTCCTACTGGAGCTCCAAGGCCCAGGCATTCTCCTCTCCCTTTGGACTGAGTCAAAGCTGCTGGAATAAAGGCTATTGATACCTCTCATTCCTCTCTGACATTGCTTTAACCAAAGAGAGCCTCATCACAGGCCTTATCTCCTTCCCATGGATAGTCTGGACCCAGTGACCATCCAGTGTGAGGGTGTAATAAGGGTTCCACTCCTTCAGATCAAGATAACTTGGAAGGACCACCCAAGATTCATCACTCCCTGTGTGATGGAGGTCCCGTCTGTGAGCTCCCCTAGCTTCTCAGAGAGAAAGAGCAGCCTGATGTCCAGGAGCTGCCTTGGTCCTGACTCTGAGGTCCTGACTCCCATGACACTCACACTTGGGTCTGAGTCCCCTGGCCAGCACTCTCATGGATCACTGGACACAGCCCTTCAGTCACCTTAAAGACACTGTTAGATCATAGGTTTATCCCTTTAAAATGCTGGTCACTCAAAGTGGCCAGAACTCATAGCCTGAAGAAATCAGACTAGTCTCTGCTGCAGTTCTTTCTTAGGGACAGAGTTAAGAAGCTACGATCTGCTGTGACTTCACTGCCCCTAATTTATTACCCTACCTAGTACCTAGCTCTTCCATCATCCTTGTCAAATAAGCTATCCCAGACTAAATTACATGGTCTAAAACTAGTGAGAGAGCAAGTGTGTGTGTGTGAGAGAGAGAGAGAGAGAGAGAGAGAGAGAGGGAGAGAGAGAGAGAGAGAGACAGAGACAGAGACAGAGACAGAGACAGAGGAACAGACATTAACAATGGAATAATAAAAATCAGAATACAGAACATGGGAGATGTGAGAACTATACCAAGAACTCGTACAAGACAACGCCTCAAAGCTGAGGACTTGAGCTATAAGAACCTATTACTACTGGGCCAGATAGAAAAACATATGAAAAATGAAATGAACCTTAATCCCTATAAGCTACATGGGAAAATTAATTTAGCATGGATGCTAGGCTTAAAATATGAGCAATAAAGCAAAGCTTTTAGGAAGAACCCCTAAAGGAGGGGCTCATGTTTTGGAGACAAATACTTCTGATAACACAAATGGTAACCACAAAAGAAATTATCACTAGATATGACTGTTAAAATTAAGAACTGATTTTCAGTAAGAGACCATCTTAAAGAAATGAAAGACAAGGCAAGAACCTAGAAAAGTATTTTCATGGCTCAAATCCAGTGCATGTGAATCCATGCAAATTTATAAAGTGAGAGTCTTTGACTTTAAGGACTCTCCAGGTAAGATGTGCCCATTCATGCAATAGTGGCAGGTTGTTGGGCAACTAACAGCTTTCTAGTTGGATGTGAAGTTTGTTCCTCCAGGAGAGAATTTAAGCCTGGTACTATAGACCTGATTAAAAGCTCATGGCTTGGGAGGTCATGGGCCCTGATGGACAGTGTATCCTCTTATTGTTACTTTTCCAAATAGACATATTCTCAAACTGCCTTCTGAGAATTAATATCTCTGTCCATAGATTAATGCAGCTCTCAACCTTGGTCCGAGAAGCTTCTTACTACAATTTTCTACAATCGGTTAGAGTTCATGTAGAGACTCAACTAAAGAGTAAGAGTTGGGCATAAGTTACTTCTGAGTTTTCAGACCTAAACGGGACATTTTTGTCAACACCCTACCCCAAGGCTCAAGGGACATCCCAGAAAAGAGGATGGAAGGAATGTAAGGGCTAGAGGATGAGGAAGGGTGCAGGGGAAATGTCTTCTGGAGAGGACGTGGTCATCTTACTTAGACACTCACTGCAGGTATGTTTATATGCACAAGATCAAACCAACCACATCAGTCACAATTCCCAAAGGCAGCACTGATTGAACTCAATGGTTTGCAGGACGAAAGGGAGGTCATAAAGATAGGATGGGGATATACCGAGAGATGGGTATCTTGAGGGAGTAGTAGGGTAGGACCAAGATACATAATATGCATATAAAAATTATCAAAGAATTGGCAACATTTGTAGCTTAAGCCACCTCTGAGAACCATGGCACTGTCTTAGTTACATTTCCTGTGGCTGTGAGGAAATACTCTGACCAAAGCAATTCAAGGGAGAAAAGATTTACTTGTTTTCCTGTTCCAGATTATAGTCCATCACAGCAGGGACACCACCACACTGGCAGGAGCTGGAGGCAGCTGGCCACACTGTATCTGCAGATCCAATGATGGTGATGAGAGTGATGGATGTCTGTACTCTGCGCACTTTCTCCTTTTCTTGCAGTTGAGGATCCCAGCCTAGGGAATGTTATTGTTCACAGTAGGCAGTTTTTCCCAACTCAGTTAATCCTAACACCATACCTCCCAAAGGCACCTCCAGGTTAACCTAAACACCATGTCTCCCACAGGCACCCCCAGGTTAACCTACACACCATACCTCCCAAAGGCACCCCCAGGTTAACCTAAACACCATGTCTCCCACAGGCCCCCCCAGGTTAACCTAAACACCATACCTCCCAAAGGCACCTCCAGGTTAACCTAAACACCATGTCTCCCACAGGCACCCCCAGGTTAACCTACACACCATACCTCCCAAAGGCACCCCCAGGTTAACCTAAACACCATGTCTCCCACAGGCCCCCCCAGGTTAACCTAAACACCATACCTCCCAAAGGCACCTCCAGGTTAACCTAAACACCATGTCTCCCACAGGCCCCCCCAGGTTAACCTAAACACCATGTCTCCCAAGGCCCCCCCAGGTTAACCTAAACACCATACCTCCCCAAGGCACCCCCAGGTTAACCTAAACACCATGTCTCCCAAGGCCCCCCCAGGTTAACCTAAACACCATACCTCCCAAAGGCACCTCCAGGTTAACCTAAACACCATGTCTCCCACAGGCCCCCCCCAGGTTAACCTAAACACCATACCTCCCAAAGGCACCTCCAGGTTAACCTACACACCATGTCTCCCACAGGCACCCCCAGGTTAACCTAAACACCATGTCTCCCACAGGCACCTCCAGGTTAACCTACACACCATACCTCCCACAGGCACCCCCGGGTTAACCTAAACACCATGTCTCCCACAGGCACCCCCAGGTTAACCTAAACATCATAACCTCCCACAGGTACCCCCAGGTTAACCTAAATACCATAACCTCCCACAGGCACCCCCAGGTTAACCTAAACACCATGTCTCCCACAGGCACCCCCAGAGGCCAGCTTCCAGGTGGTTCTAGGCCCCATAAGGTTGACAACTGAAATTAACCATCCCAGGCACCATCTATAAAACCTAGGCAGATGCCTACCCTATGTCTCCCAAAGCTGACTTCTATATAGAGACACAAAAAAGTAGATACTCATTTCTACCAAAAGACGTGAACAAGAGTGTTACGGAAACATCATCTGTCACCATTTATATAAACTAATTGCATAAGTCAATAAATTTGTGTCTTTACAAATTTAAACAGCATTTAAAAAAAAAGAACCAACGATTTCTACATGGGACAACATATGACAGTTGGAAAAATAGTATTAAATAAAAGGGATCAGGTATAAAGAGGCACTTCACTGTAAAAGCCTGTTTACACAGCACTCAGAAAAAGGTGGTAGGTGTTGGAATAGCAGCTGATGTTGGGATACTGTTTTGGGAGAGAGTCATGCAGGGACTCAGACCGCTTGAAGTATGTTTGTTTTGATAAACTGTGTAGTTCACAAGCTATAATTCACAGAATCACATGTAAGCCCCAACACAAAAGCATCTTGAGAGCCAAACACAATACCTAAAAAGAGCCCACACCAGTTACCTCTCCATGAGCCACAAGAGACACGGCGAAAAGAACGTTCTAGAGACTCCCATGAGGGAAATCAGGTCAGTGACAGAGCAGCAGGACACAGGCTGACGCCGACTTGTCAGCAGCATCAAATATCCTCCCATTCAGAAAGACATCATTTCCAACGTAGGCTGTCTGTATCCAGCCAACCCATTATTCAAGTTGCAGTGGCTCAGGAAATTTATATCCCATAAATCCTTTCTAAGGAAGCAACCTGAAGATGTGCGTCAATAAGCTAGGGAACAAACCAGATGGAGGGAGGCTGGGAGAGCTAATAGCTGGAGCTGAAAAGGGCAGGGTGAGTGCTAGACCCGAGCACAGCACCCAGGCCAGTGGGGGGGGGGGGGGGAGGGCGGGGCACCCTGGCCCCTTATGAAGAGGGGGCTGGACAGAGTACAGTATACATGGGCTTTTGAAAAGACCTGTGATGGGACTGGGGGGATAGCATTGGTAAAGCACTAGCCGTGCAAACCTCAGTGGGAACCCCAGATGTACATGCAAAGCCATCGAAAAACTGGGCGTGGTGAAGCATGCTTGTAATCTTGGTGCCAGGGCTGAGGGTGTAGAAAGACAGATTCTGTGGCTTGCTGGCCAGCCAGCCTAGCTTCATCTCGGAGCTCTACTTCCTATTGAGCTTGCATTTATTTAAAAAATCAACATGGAAGGGTATCTATGGTACAAACACCCAAAGCTGACCTCCGGTCTCAAAGGGCACCCACACACGAGAGCGAGTACAAACACACACACACACCAAACACACATCCACAAACCCCACACATACACGAAACAAAAAGAATGATAAAGAAGGACAATTTAGCTGGATGTGGTAGCACACACCCCTAATCCCAATCCCCAGGAAACTGAGGCAGGAGGATTGCCTGAGTTCCTGGCCTTCCTGGGCTACATATGAAGACCCGTCTAAAATCTGAAAACGAAAACAAAGAAACAAAACAACAAAACCCAAAGACAACTCAAAACACAACACAGATCCTCCCCAGTCCCCCAACAGCAAACAAACAAACCAAAGCATACATTTGACCCTTCAGCGAGCAGCCTTTCCCAGGTCTAGGAAATGGCTTTTGACGATTTTTCAGTCTTAGCCCCATTCCAAGAGCTTTCTTCTGGTTGCAGAATAAATAAACACTTTCAATTCCTTACAACGTGACAGAGACCGAACTTAGGCACTGAAAGCAAGGGAGAGGTAGGGGTGGGGGTGGGGGTGGGGGTGGGGCGAAGAGGTGTGTGTTCACCTTCCTCTTCTCAGAGACCACTCAGTGGTCCCACACCTGCCAGAAACTGACAAACAGAAGAGCCCAAGCCAGGAAGGTGGCAGGAGGGGCGAGGGTGTGGGTGAGATAAATCCTTGTTTACCGGAGCAGTAAGTCAATAGGCTGTGTCTCAAATTGATGAATCAAGAAATATGGGTAGAAGAATATTATTGGGAAAAATGGAGGCAAATACAGGACACGACATTTTAAAAAGTTAGATGTGGCTGCCCAAGGGAACCAGATCGGGAGTGAGAGCCCCTTTAGCAGGGTACTGTTTTTAACCTGATGCATACATTTCTTCAAATCAAAACAGGGGCTGAGAAGC
The DNA here is from genome assembly GCF_000001635.26 of Mus musculus. Lineage (NCBI taxonomy): Eukaryota > Metazoa > Chordata > Mammalia > Rodentia > Muridae > Mus > Mus musculus. The sequence continues at coordinate 82,655,796 of NC_000077.6, read as the reverse complement.
TGGAGCGCAGCTCAGTCGGTAGAGTGCTTGCCTACCATTTCCAAGGCCTTGGGTGTGATTCTCGGCTTTGCATAGAAGCCAGGGATGGTTCTGCACACCTGTAATCTCAGCACTGGGAGGTAGAGGCAGGAGGATCCAGGTCATCCTCAGCGACACAGTTTGATTTTTCAGGTTAGCCTGGGCTACACAGGATGCTGTCTCAAAAGAGCTCCAAACCAACCAACCACCAAAGGGCTGGCAAGATGGCTGAGTGAGTAAAGGTGCTTGCTGTTAGGCCTAACAACCTGAGTTCAATGCACAGAACCCACGTGGTGGAAGGAGAAGACTGATTTCTGCAGGCTGCCCCCTGATCTCCACATGTGAGCCTGGGTATGTGAACCCATGCGTAAGCACGGATGGTTCCCTCCTGCCATAAATAAAGGAGTGCAGTTTACAAAACAAAACCAATAACAAAAAAACAACAACAATGAAGGATAACAGGGTTGGAAAACATGTTATCCATGGCTAAACACGAGAGCCTGAATTCAGATCTCCAGAATTCCTGAGCAGAACTCAGGGGCCAGGTGGTCTGGGGTACACTGTGGCAGATAGCATAGAGGTTCTGTCTCCAAAATGGTGGAAGGTGATGACTGCCTCCTGAGGTTGCCCACAAACTGACCAAGGCATGTGCATGTCCACATAAATACACACCACACACACATACCATACGCACACACACACCACACCACACCACACCACACCACACCACACTAAAACCCTAAAGTAAACAAAATTAGCCAAACAACAACAAACAGGCTCGAGAAAGAAGACCCAGACAGGTTGGATCTAGAGGATACTGCTTCAAACCTTTGTCGCCTCCTGAGTCTGGAAGAGCCTCCAGCAGCTGCCAACAGCAGCTGCCCTCAGGTTTGATGTCAGCTTGTGCTTTGACACCCTGGGGGAGCAGCATACCTATTCAGTTTGTTTAGGATCATGGAACTGGGTACTTTGACATGCCACTAATTTTCCTGCTGAGGCTTCTTCTCGGTGATAAACCTCATCCCCTTCCCCCCTCAAAAATACAATTTTCAATAAATAGCAAGCCCATAAATAACACAGACACCGCAGCTCCTAATGAAATAGTGAAGGATGCTCTGTCTCTGGGTTCAGGGGAATTCACAAAGGGGAGCCTGAGGACGGGGCTGAAGCCCCAAAGCCCAACAAAGATTTTTATTTAAAATCCTTTATATTTCATGCAGCCTTCTAAAGTGGTTCTTCTGTGAGATAATTAAGGGCCATTTGGAGATCTCATTACTTTGTGAAGAGGACACACAGCCCAGATTTGCTCAGGTGAAGGTGGGGGAATGGGCTAGCCTGAGCTCTCACTCTGGTTCACTTGGGAGTGGCTTTATGGCTAGAAGAGTCTTGAGACTCTTGGGTCTTCATCTGTAAAATGGGAGAGTTGGCTGTGTCAGTTTCTTCTCTGTTCTGAATGGGGTCACCATAGATTGTACACACAGGCACACACACACACACACACACACACACACACACACACACACACACCTTCTTCACAATTCCAGAGGCTCAAAACGCCCTACCTCTGTCTGTATGCCTCAGTCTTCTGAGGTGTTAGTGGTTTTCCTTCTCTGTGCTCATACCACAGCACAGCATCTCCAGCTGTAGTGTGACTCAGGTCACCAGCATAACTGCCATGCAGAACGCTCTATGAAGGTCCTCAGCCTCCTAAGCACCACCCTTTGCCAAACACTGGCAGTGGTGCCTGTAGTTTCCTAGAGTTGCAGAGAGCCCACAGAAATGTCCTAAGGGTGAGCAGCATGGCAGGACCAACACTGGCTCCCTCCACCTACCTCCCAGCTGGGAAGATCAGCTCCCTGAGGAACCATTCCTGACCTTCCTCTTGTGGCTGTAGGGTCAGCTGAACTCTGTGAAGTTCTCTTGGGGGCTCCCAAGCTGCCTCCTTCAGATTCCCTGTTTTTTTCTTGCCTCTAACTAACCAAATCATTTTCCCAGACTTTAGACCGTGTTCCACCCATGACCTGGGTTCAGGTTCACCCATCTCCCTGTGAACTTGCTGCATGTAAGCCTGACCTGGTCTCAGCTGCTTAGGCTCTTGGGATGACACGCTCCTCCTTCCTTCCTTCCTTCCTTCCTTCCTTCCTTCCTTCCTTCCTTCCTTCCTTCCTTCCTTCTTCCTTTTCCCTTCTTTCCTACCCTGCTTCCTCTTCCCCTTTTTCCTTCTTCTTTTGAGACAGGTTCTTGCCATATAGCTCTAGCTGTCTTGAAACTCACTATGTAGACCAAATTGGCCTCAAACTCACAGAGATCTGCCTGTCTCTGCCTCCCAAGTGCTGAAACTGAAGACGTCACCATTTCTTTAGCCCCTTCTGCATGCCTGTTGCTGAGCACAGAATCTCAATCCCCAGGATTCCAGAAGGGGAAACTGACCCTCACAGAGGCAAAGGATGTATAATAATAACCACGCCTTTATGCCCTGCCACTCCAAATTGGGGACTGTCCCAGGTGTCAGAATTCCGACAGAAAGAATGTGTGGTTAAATGTTCTCTTGTGATTAGGTTACTAACATCGTTGACTCCAGTGTATTGTGGAGATTTTTCATTGGGCCTAAGGAGACAGGAGAAATTGCAAAAGGTATCTTGTTTACATGTGCTAGAAAATTCCAGAGTCTCCATTTTCTTGTGTGTCCCATGCCAGTCATTTACCTGTGCTATAGTGCAGATATTAAGTATATTTCGTCAAGCACAATGGTGCACAGCAGCACTTGGGAGTCAGAGGCAGGTAGATTTCAATGGTGCACAGCAGCACTTGGGAGTCAGAGGCAGGTAGATTTGTACAAGTTTGAGGGCAGCCAAGGCTAAAATATTGAAAACCTGCATCAAAAAATCCCAAGTGTGTGTGTGTGTGTAAAAATTATTGAACAAGTGGTTCCTAATTTTATAGTATCTAGTCTCTAGATGTTAAAGATCACAACTTTTGTCTTGCTAACAGACTCCGTTTTGTTGTCTTGACCCTGAGCTGTTGTCTTGAGAGAAACCGTGGCTTGTAGGGATTATGACAAAACTGGACATCCATTCATGCTGGCAGACACTGTGCTAGCGAATGTGGCTGCTTTTCAGGGCTGTTCTCAGGGCTGACTTGCAGTGGTAGATCCCTAGCACCACGCAGAGCCAGGGTATGAGGGCAGGCCTGCCTGGAGCTTGGGTTCAGGGCTGGGCTGGTCAGCCTCCTGTAGAGGACACCATGGAGTTGTCAGCCAGAACACCTTGGCTGCAGATCAGGGTTCACGTGGCTCAGTGGGCACTCTGGAATGGTGGCCTAGTTCAGCTTAGAGCTGGAGGGGTGATTAGGGGAAGAGGAACAAGCCAGGTGCAGGACAGGCTGATCTCAGCTCAATTTTGCTCCTCTTGTATCCTGTGAGTTCAGGGAGACAAGCTTCCCAACCCTCTTGGGATGTGATGAATGGGACCTCACTAGGGTTCATCCCATCTGGTTTTCGAGGTCCTCCAAGGCTCAGTTCAGGAGAAAGTTGAATTGAGGGAATTGGGGACTTAAGTTCTCAGTGGGAGGTTTTGCCTTGAGCCACCTACCTAACCACCATTATCTAAAGGCTTCTGGTGATCAGCAGAAGGTAGTAGGTCAGGGGTAGGGGAGTAAAGATGCAAGGAAGGCCTGATTCTCAGAGCAGAGAGCAGGTTGGCAGAATGGAATCTGTATTGGACGAGGGCAGTAGCTATTGGGCTCCAGAGATGCCTTTCTCAGTGCAGGGCCCAGCACCCTCCCCCACAGTTCAGCTCCACAGCCTGGGGCGGATTTGTCCAGCTGTGTTTATGGTCTGGAGAGGCTAAATCAGAAATGTTATTTCACACCATTCTTCCTCTTTTCTGTGTCTAGGGGCAGGGGCCAGTGGGGCAGTGTGTACGTTTTAACCATCTTCTATAAACTATAAATCAGGATGCTTGCACAGACCTCTCTGCTGTCGCTGAGCTGCAGGGAGACACAGAGAGCTCTCCTGTAATACTCTAACGACAGAGAGGGTTAGAAGTGCAGGCAATAATGTCTGTTTGAGTCCGGGTTCCTGTATTTACTGTCTATGCGACCTCGGCAGTGTTCATTAGCCTTTGGAGCCTCAGTTTCCTCGTTCTGTAAAGGGAGAGCAAGAGCACAAAGCTAGCAGAACACTGGAAGGGGTTTAGTATTAAGCTGTGTACAGCCAGTGGCCAATGGTGCTGCAGTTAGGGAGCCTTTACTCACAGCCCTGAGACACAACCTTTAACCCCGTGTTCTCCCAAGAGGCTGCACTGCCATCTGCCTCCCTCCAAGCTCTGTGGTCCCTCTGAAGTTGGTACCTACTCAGCTTGATTCTAATTGTTTTCTGTGGCTTTTTGAATGCTTCCTTCAGTCCTTTTTATGAAAGGAAACGGGGAGGTGGGTGGGGAGAGGTGAGAAGGAGAAAGATTAAAGTTCTAGACCCCTGAGACAGGGCCTTCTATAGCCCAACCCTGCCTCCTTCTGAAATCCACCCCAGACTTCTTCCCTCTCACCGTCTTTTTTTCCCCTGTTCACAGGTTGGGGTGACAGGTGTATGTAAGCTTTCTTTATTGCCAAGTGACTGGAGAAGACCACGACACTGTGGGGGAAGGGAGTGACTTGTCCAGGGTGGCACAGCTGGGAAGTAGGGGATCCAGGCTCACCCCAAGATTCGGGCTTACCTCTGAACTCTTGGCCATTTACGTGGTGTTCCAGGCTTTGTTCTGGATCAAGCCCCTCTGAGGACCTTGCTTGGGGGTCGAGGTAGCTGTTAGAACTTTTCAGATGGATTCCTTGCTCCAGGCAAAACCGGGGGCTGCCTGGTCCTTAGGAGGGATGCTCCTGCTTCCTGGGATCTTGGCTGGCAGCTGATGGAAAGTTTCAGCCTCTGCTTTTTGGAGTCTTGGGCCACAGAAGCAGAGTGTGGTTCTTAATTATTCAGAAGCCCATATATCCCAAGTAAGCAAGAAATCCACTCCAACAGGCAGGAAACGCCACAAATTGTTTATGGCTCTTTGTTTCAGATCAGGAGTGGGAGGTGGGCGAAGGGTTGCCTCTTCAGCTGCTGGAGGAAATCCGGGTTGGCCTTTTGGGTCTCCATGTTCTGTCTTGCCTGACTGAGGCAGAAACAGAGTGGTCCGTGGGTTGGTGTCAGGGGAGGAGTCCTGGCTCAGGTTCTTGGCCTTCCACAGAGCTGCCCAGTAGCTTCTGTAAAGCCAGGATATGGTTTCTCACACATTCTGCTCTGGGAGGATTTGTGATTGGTGCATTGGTACAGTTAGATCCCATGGCGGTGATGGGCTGTCTGGTCCATCTTCTGACCAGGGGTGGTGTGGGATGATGGGGGCGGGGCGGGGGAGCTTTGAGAAGGGGTGGAGAGAGCAGCCAGGGGCTAGCAGCTTTGGTCCTGGGGTTTTTCAGCACAGTAGGATGCTCAGCTTCCTGGGCAGGGATTGGCACACCCTCTAAGCTTTTTCCTCTGAAGGCTCCGGTGGTGGTGGTGGTGGGGAGTGTGTCACACATCTTTGCAGGATGTTGGCATCAGACAGCAGAAGGTAGTCCTGGACTTCCGTGGCCAGGGAGAGGGAGGGGAAAGAGTGAAGCAGGTTGGTCCATCTCTGAGCTTCGAGCTTTGCTGCACTGAGTTCATCTGAGCTCAGCTCCTTTTGTGGCTGCTGGTCCAAAGTTTCACCGCCAGGCCTTAGCCCCATTCACTAACTGATTTCTCAGTCCAGGCTTTTAGCCTCGTGTTTGACAAGACTTGTAGAGAGCCAGGGTGGAGACAGGCCTGGGAGCCTTCAAATGTCCATGTGTGCACAGGTCTTGTGCACATGTGCACATGTACAAGAGGTGAGCTGTCGTTCTGACAATTCTCAGGAGATCCTAGTGAAGCAAAGGAGGCAGTGGGGAGATGGGCTATAGTTGCCTCTTCACGGGGAACAATGAAGAGGGGCTCTCAGGGAAGATCTCTCAGAGGAGGCCTTCTCGTGCCTTGGGGGATGACTTGGGGGTTATTTTCCTACATGGAGCTCTTGGAATTGTTCCAGAACATTTCCCACCACTAAGGGCATCAGTGGAGGGGTCCAGGACCAAGTGGCCATACTTTCCAGGTGAGATGCAGAGAATCAGGCTGCAGGGACAAATGCTTTGCCTGGGACAAGGCTCTCATCCCTGGTGCTCACAGCCGAGAGCTCCGCAGTCCTTACAGTACAGAGTAAGTGGCTGGGCCAGGACTGCATTCTGGCTTCTGATTCAAAGCACACAAAGCTCCCTCTGGGGAGATGTATTTGTTTCAAGTACAAACAGGTCTCAGAACATCAAATGTGTTCGGTCACTTTTCTATGCCTGGTGTGAGGACTGAGGCCCTACCCAGGCCTGGCATCTGAAAGCTGTATAAAAACTGGCCAAACGGTCTGCTTGAGGTCACCACCTCTCCTTTGGGTGCTGGATAACCCCAATGTGCTGGAACAATAAATTCCTCTTGTTTTTGCATCTATCCCCGGCTGCACATTGTTCACTCGGAGGGTCCCTGGTAAGCTAAGGCTCGTCAGAGTCTACATGTCCCTGTCGTCATCTGAGGGCCAGGGCTACCAGAGATGTTCCGAATCACGTGAGCAAATGCTCCTGACCCATGGCAGATGCTAAGTTAGGAAAGCTATGATCACTGTTACACGCTGTGGAAAAGATGAAATCAGCTCACAGGTGACACCGGGATGGGAACTCAGGAGTGGCACTGATTTGCCAGGATGAGGCAAGTGGAGGACACTTGCCTGGACTTCTAGACACAGGCCCCATTGCTCTCTGGGGGGATCCCAGCTCTAGAAGGAAAGGATGGGATCTCTAAGAAGTGTGGTGAAGCTGATGGAGAGCTTGCCGATCTGTGTTTCTGCCTCACTGGGGTGCCGGCTGCAGACAGGCCACTCAGGGAAGGCGAACGGCAGTTTAAGACAGGGGTCCCTGCCTGTGTTTCTCTGGGTGAGAAACAGCAGGGTCTGGGATGGATGCTGTGGTTCTCAAACTTCTGGGCACCCCTGGGAACCACAAGGAGTTGAGAATGGGAGTCTGCAAGCCCTCGATGAGCCTGGAGTGGGGTGTGGGGGTGGGGTATCTGGCTTAGCTCTGAGTGAGTGCAAAGAGTAAGGAGTTCCCAGAGGCTTCTATGGGAGACTTAGGTGTGGCTCTATATGGCTAAGCTCTTTCCCTCCAGTCCTTGATGAAAGAGATGGTCTTTGCTTGTCCAGACTGCTTTATTCATGGCAGGTGAAGATGCATCCAACTTACTCAGGGTGAACAAGAAATTAAATTCCTTTTGCAGGAAGGGATGCCTAGGAAGGGAAGCTCATTGGCTAAACACTCAGGGCCTATCTAGATACCTCATTAGCACGAAGAACTCTAGGTTCTATGTATGCAATGTGACCAGTTGTCATAGGCCTCTTGGTGGGGTGTCCTGGTCACATGCTCCAGGACAGGAACCTGGTCAGGAGCTAGTTCCAACTCCTGTCCTCAATTATGAGATTTACCAGAGTTCTGAACTCGCTGCTACCTTACCAGTCCTGTCAGGTGGCATGGTTCACTGTCCTACAAGGCGCCGTCTAGGGAGTTTCAGCACAGTCTAGGGAGTTTCCAGGAAAGCTACTGAGTTGCCTGGCCTAGTGGCAAAAGCTCACAATCCCAGCTACTCCTGGGATCAAGCAGGAAGGTTGCAAGTTCAAAGGCAGCCTTAGTCAAGTTCAAAGGCAACGTAGTGAGCCCCTGTCTCAGGGTAGGGCTGGAGAGGTATCAGTGGTACAGCCTTGCCTAGCAATTGCCTCAGATTCGATCTCTAGTACAGAAAAAAAAAAGTTCTGGATTCTGTTCCCTCTGTGGGTTGAACTTGTGCATCCTAAACCCCCACCCAGACCAGATGTCCAACAGCTCCTTTCGAGCCTCGGTTGGTAGCTGCACTCACAACCCCCATTTTGGGGCCCAGATTCCACTTGAAAGCATTTATTACCCGTCAGTGTGATAAATGAAAAGTCATATTTTACTGTGAATTATCCCCAGCCTGTGTGAAGCACAGATCTATGCCTAGAGAGTTATTAAGTACTTACCACAGAATCTATAAAAACCTCATCATTTTCCCAAGGTCCGCCCCACGAGATGGAAGGCGGAGGGGCCGGGTGGGGGACTACAAAGCCCAGCTAGGTGCTCAGCTCAGGGAAGGCACATGGGTGAAATCTGGGGTGCTGGCTTTCTGTTGGGTTGTGACTTTGGGTAAATTCCTGGGGCTTGGTTTCCTCTGAGAAGAAGTAGGCATGGAGAGGAGCGTTTTTGGAGGTTGTGAGCCGTGAGCGGCACAATGGCCAATACTACAGCTTAGTGCTGGGATGGAATAAGGCTGACAACAGTGGCTCTATTAATTAGTTAGTTTAGTGTGTGTGTGTGTGTGTGTGTGTGTGTGTGTGTGTGTGTTTGTGTGTATGAGAGAGAGAGAGAGAGAAAGCAGTGTGTGTGTATGAGAGAGAGGAGTGTGTATATGACAGAGAGAGAGAGAAAAGAGAGAGAGGAGAAAGGAGTATTTTTGAGTGGGGGGCATGTGTGTGGAGGTCAGAGGACATCTTTCGGGAGTCAGTTCTCACCTTCCACCTCTCTGAAGCAGGGCTTCTGTTGTTTCTGCTGCTGTGTTGTGTACTTGAGGGTAACTGTGAGCTTGTGGGTTAACTGTCTTGTCTCTGCCTCCCATCTCACCACAGGAATGCTGGGATTTACAGACGTGCACCGTCACATCCAGCTTTTTACACATATTCTAGGCTTTGAACTCTGGTCATACGGCTTCTTTAGCGCTTTTTACCTCCTGAGCCATCTTCCCAGCCTGACAAAGTGACTCTGATTCACATTCTGCCGAACTACTGACTTAATTGTGGCACACCGAGAGGACAAATTGTTTAATTCTTTTGTCTGATTAGAGACGCTGTGCATCAGTCAGGACCCTGGCAGGAGCCAGATGGCATGAACACATTAGGATAACTCCAGCAGGGTTTTTTGGTAAAGGAATAATTTGTCAAGGTGGGGGTGGGGTGGTGGTGGGGAATCCCACCAGGTTACAGGGTTAGTGGCAGGTGTATTGTGATGGAGCTGACACTTCTTAGGCGGAGAGGAACCGAGAAGAAAGCATGATCGGAATCCATAGTGTCCAGGGTTGTGTCATGAGGCTGCTCAGAGAGGCTCTTGACTTCTTGTCTAAGGTGGTCCTTCCTGGAGGATCCTGGGATGTGGGTACCTCTCCTCTCCCCTCATCCCACTGTATGGCTGGCTTCAGGATGTTCAGACCCGACAGGAGGCAGAGGAAGTCAGGGCCTAGGCTGGGTGTTAGGTGGATAGTGAGAGTGGAGAGAGGACCAGAGAGGGTCAGCAGGGACGTTGCCTCCTCATAGGGTTCTGCACCACCATGTTGGCTGCAGCTGCTGGAGGTACGCTTCCCTGACCTGCCTCCTAGTCCCCCTTTCTCCTGTTCTAGAAAGTGAAAGTTTCCTAAATACAAGCTCTAGTCAGCTTCCCTGTAAATCCACCCCCAGCCCCCTGCTAACCACAAACTGTGGTGCTGAGGTTGCAGAAGAGGATGGTGTTAGCATCCAGGGTGAGAAGGTTAGTGTCCATTGTTGACACTCTGCACCAGCCCAGGACCTCCCGGCTCTGCAGTTCTTTGTGAGCACTGAGGATGCTGAAGCTGCCTCTGGGTCTCAGGACCTGTGAGGGGCCTCATTGCCTTGCCTTCATCAACAGACCAATGAGATGAAAGGTTCCCGTGACCTCGTGAACTCCTGAGTACCTGGAGCAGAATCATTTCAGCTTCTCTTCCCACAGGCACTTTGTCCTCCAGACCCCCTGCCCAGTGGCATATCCCAAAGTACCCTAAGATCCTCGCTTCTGCCTAGAGACCTGTATCTCCCTCCCAAGCTCTTTCACTTCCCCTCAGATCCTTGCCTTTCCCCAGGAACCCTTACTTCCTCCCAGAGACCCTCACTTCCTCTCAGAGACCCTCACTTCCTTTCAGAGATCCTTGCATCTTCCCAGAGACCGTGACATCCACTATCACGTCCCTCAGCCTTGCCCCAACTCACTTCTACCTTGCAGACAGACCGAGGGCTAGACTCCTTCTCTTTTAGGTCCAGCTCTTTGCTGAAAGGCGCTGACAGACCCACTTCCTTTTAGGCACAGATCTGTGAGGAGTGGTGCAGGCACAGGGAAATGTTGGTCGTCAACCATTTCTGCCTTGGGCCCCAGATTTCTTTCTCCAGGCCTGCTGTCATGGAGTCTGAGGAAATCTGAGGAACTCTGGGATAGGGAGACCTCAGAGTCCTCCCTTTCTGAGATGCCCTTTGAGGGGTCCAGTTCCTGTTTGAATAACTCTAGGGACAGAAAGTTCCTCACTCTCTAAGGCAGCTTGTTACCTAGTCAAGGAGAGCCCTGGCTGTCTTCAGTATTTTGCTGCTGACAGAGGATATTCTGAAGGGTGGTATAAAGGGAATGCCAGACACCGATGTGACACAGGCAATGTCATTAACTGTGACACTAACTGGTCTCACCTGTGTAGCTTCCAGGGCTGGGAAGTGCAGGGTGCTTCCTGCCCTGCCTGGCTGAGTCCCCCACCCCCCACCCCCCACTGCCATCCTCTGGCCACAGCTTAGGCCTTAAGCTGCCAATCACAGGTATCTTGGGGAATGCCAGACTGTCTGCTACCTGCAGACATTCTGAAGGCTCACCTGGCAGTTCTTCTTGGGATCCCACCACGGTCTACCTCTGGGCCTGGGGCCTGCCTGCTTCTCATATACCCCAAGCTTAGCTTCCAAGTACCCACTCCCTTGGGACCCCATGGTGCCTCTCCACCCTCTCTTATGCGTCTTTTCATTCATCTGTGGGCATCTAGACTGCACCCCTCACTATGAGGAGATGAGGGAGCAGAAGATCGAGGGACAGAACTCATAAACTAGCATCTAAGTCCTTGGTCTTCTTAGGGAGGACTTCTATCTAGGAAGACCACTGTCTCCCTTATCCCTATGAAGTCCTCCCACCTCCCCACCTTCACCATGGCTGAATCCTCCCCTCCCTTCTCTCCACCCTTACCCTCCCTGACCCTGCTTCCTACTTCCATCTTGCTACACCACCCTTCCTTCCCCTCTCCACCTTCTGTAATCAGATTCCTGTCCACCACACCTGTTTCAATTCTAGATGTATTTACCTAGTTTTTTTTTAAGCCTGTGCATCAGCACTGATAATGTCTAATTTTTAATTGTGTGTGTGTGTGTGTGTGTGTGTGTAAGAATTAGAAAATCCAGGTAAGTGTAAAGAGGACAAAAACTCACAACCTCCCACCTGGAGATAGCCATGGCTGAAATCTTGGGTGTATATCTTTCCAGACTTATATGAAGATATTTTTCCCCTACGATAATGGCATCGCACCATAGGTATTATACTGCGACCTGCCATCTCACCTAAAATATATGGGGACATTTTTTCCATGTCAATAAATGACCTTCCTACATAGTGGTTTACAGCCCTGCTGTGCTCTGTGATATGGGTCAGGACTGGGGCTCTGAGAGTGCAGAGTGGAATGCCCTCCTCTCCCCCTGTGTGCTGTGACCTTGTGCCATCCTCACTGGTCTGCTGGCATCCATCTCTGGATTCCCCTCACCCTCCTTCTCAAAGTCTAGTCAGAGCTTGGCTGGACATGGGTTTGTCTCACATCCTGGAACCCTGGAGCTCTCGGTGACACTGCAGCTCAGGGTGGGCCTGGGTGCTGCTGCTCAGGGGACAGTGGATAGGAATGCTGGCAGGGGACTTGATGCTGAATGCTGTTGGGGTTTTAGTTAACACGTTTTCCTGTCTCTCCCTCCCTAAATGTTTGCTTGTCTATGTTGCCTCCCTGTTTTTAGACTTAGGACAGAAGCCATCTCCTACAGGAAGACATCTCTTCCCTGAATGCCCACACTACATGATCTTTTCTCAGTCATAGATCGTGTCACAATCAGTTACACAATCACAATCAGTTGTGACTAGTTACCATATGGATATGGTGGACTGTGGGCTTTCCTATTGACTGGCTGTGAAACTTAGTTCCTTTTCTCTTGCTGAGTTATGATCAAGGCAATTTATGGAGGAGAGAATTTATTGGGGTCTTGTTTACAGTTTTAGAGTTAGGTCATGACCACCACAGCAGGGAGCATAGCAGCAGGCAGGCACTGGAGAAGTAGCTGAGATTTTACAAGGTGTGATAACATCCATGAGGCAGAACTTGGGGTGGGGAGGAAGGGAGGAAGGGAGGAAGGGAGGAAGGGAGGAAGGGAGGAAGGGAGGAAGGGAGAGACAAAGACAGAGACAAAGACAGAGACAGAAGATTCTAACTGGGAATAGCATGGGCTTTTGAAACCTTCAAGCCTGCCCCAGTGACACACCTCCTCCAACAAAGCCACACCTCCTAGTCCTTCCCAAACAGCTTCACAAACTGGGAGTATGCATTCAAACATATGAACTCGTGGGACTATTCTGAACGAAACTACCACAGTGATCTAGGGCAGACTCCTGGGTCTCCGTTTCACCTGTGAAATGGAGACAGTCTTAACCCCTAACCCTGAGGAATCTATCAGTCACTGCACCATTACTGCATGTGTCTGCTCCACTAGACACAGGATTCTTTGTGTTTCCTACTGTGCTTCCTACTCTTGGGCCCAGCACAGGGCCTGGTACTGAGTTAGCTTTGTAGCCTCAGGGATTGAAAATAAAATCCAAACAAGGAAGCTGAGGCCCAGAAAAGACTCATGGCTTGTGACTGCGTGGAAAATGGGCAGTGTTGCAGGCCACAAGGGCAGGGCTTCAAGCTTTTCCTGGCGTCTCCTCTATATGGAGGAATCATAGTCTTTCCATCCACAGTTGGAGGAACAAATACTGTGTTTGAGAATGTTCTGGCCGGGCATGGTGGCGCACGCCTTTAATCCCAGCACTTGGGAGGCAGAGGCAGGCAGATTTCTGAGTTTGAGGCCAGTCTGGTCTACAGAGTGAGTTCCAGGACAGCCAGGGCTACACAGAGAAACCCTGTCTCAAAAAAACCAACCCCCCACCCCAAAAAAAGAATGTTCTGGACTGGGCTGGAGAGATGGCTCAGTGGTTAAGAGCACTGGCTGCCCTTCCAGAGGTCCTGAGTTCAAATCCCAGCAACCACATGGTGGCTCACAACCATCTCATAATGAAATCTGATGCCTCCTTCTGGTGTGCAGGTGTATGTGCAGATATAGATTAAATAAATAAAACTTAAAAAAAAAAAGAATGTTCTGGACTGGGGAGATCTAAAGCACTTTCTGCCCTTGCAGAGGACCCAGGCTTGGCTCCCAGAACCCATACCAGGTGGCTCACAACTGCCTGTAACTCTAGCTCCAAAGGATCTGGTCTCTGTGGGCATCATGCATGCAAGTGGTACACATACAGGCATACAGGCATACGGGGAGTGGAGGAAGCTCTGAATGAGTGTATAAGGAGCAGAGGGAGTTCTCAGTGAACGTGTACAGTTGACAGGGCCATGGCCATATCAATGACCCCAATGGCTCAGACCCATGGGAAGGGCAAAGCCTTCCTCAGGTAAGGTTCAGTGGGTGAAGCTTTCTTCTGGTCTGTGTGCAGAGGCTGACTGTATGTGCAAATGCTGAAAAATGCTAGTTTCCTCCTCCAGGAGGCCTACAGAGCCCTCCTACCAAGATAAGCCAAACCTACCTCCTTGTTCAGCTGGATTCGAACCTGCCTCCTGGATTCCAGGCTGTTGGTATTGCCTTATTCCTATCAGAGCACACAGCCCACCAGACCCCAGCTTAGCTGTACAGGTATTTGCGTTTCTGTGCTACTTGCATTTCCTCGTGACCTTGTCAGGAATCTAGCACCATGTCACACAGGAAAGGCACAGGCAATCACACATTTTTTAAAAAAGTATTTTCTACTCAGGGGCTGGAGAGATGGCTCAGTGGTAATGAGCATTTACTACTCTTGCAGAGGATGTGGGTTCAGTTCCAATCATTCACACGGAGCCTTACCACCATTGTTATTCCAGTTCCTGGGTCGTGTATCTTGGTGAATCTGTGGCCACTCTGTAGTCTGGTCTATATAGTAAATTCCAGGTCAGCCAGGGCAACATTGTGTGTGTGTGTGTGTGTGTGTGTGTGTGTGTGTGTGAGAGAGAGAGAGAGGGGGGGGGGATTCTGTTGAAAGGATCTAGCCGCCAGAGTTCACTCCAAGAGCCCATCTTTGTAGTCCTAGGAGACTAAGGCCCTCTGCACCCTGGTACCCCTGCTGCCCTGCTCCCTAACTTCTGATCTGCCCAAATCCTGTCCTTGGTGGGGACAGGAGGATAGAAGCTGTCATGCCTAGCATGGTGGCTGCTGAATGTCCTAGTGGAATCTCAAGATGTCTCCAGTTTCTGTCCCAGAGGTAGAGGAACACGTGGTTGTTGTCTGGGGCTCTGGTAATATCTTGGCTGCAAGGTAGGAAGAGGTTAGGTGGAAATAGGAAAGGAGAATAACTTGCTAAGTATATAAGGAATAGCCTGGGTTAAGCCATCTCCTGGACTCTCTGGGTTAAATTCCCAAGGCCTCTATTGCTGGAGAAAATGCATAGAAAGACCCTATGATTTGGAGTGAGTCTGGCCTTGCCATGTCTTAGCTGCATTATCTTGAGCACATTGTTTGACCCCTCTGAATCATAGTTGCCTCATCTATAAAACAAATGTCACTGTACTATCCCCTAGCTGTGGAGATGAAATGTTTTCTATGTGCCCAGCACCCACCAAATCCTCAGCCCTCTAGTTTCCTCTCACATTCTTTTTCTTCATGGATACTGCTTTTCCTATCCAGCATAGAGAGCCTGGGGTCCCCAGGAAATCAGGACTGTCAGGTCCCAGAGTCCCGTGGATGCTCCACTCCACTCAGCAAGACTTCCTGCCTTGAGCCCCTCCCTTGGGCTTGCTGGGATCGAGACTCTAGCTTCCAGTGCTCCTCCATGCCCACACTTCACTAGACTGCTGCATTCTTGCTTAGAACCCAACTCAAGCAGACTGGCGCTGCCTTGTCAAGCCCAAAGCACGTTTCCAGAGGGATGTCGGTGTGTGGTGGCATTCTGGTAAGGGCTGACCTATATGCTGCTGGGGAGGCAGGCTCAGATGTGAAGCCTCACTGAGAATCTTTCTAGAATGAGCTGAGACATTCAGTGCCACCAGTGCTCAGGAGACTGTCCCTCCTCATGTTATATAAGAACAGCCATGATTCAAGGGGTGGTGGCTTGCCAGGCTCTAAGAACACAGCTGAGGTGATCTTGGAGCCAGAACTGGTTTTCCCCACTCTCATCTGGAGTCCTGATGTCACACATTGTCCATGGTGTGGGTCCTCTGACTGTCTAAGCCCCGGGACTGGGATGCTCATGCCTGTCCCTTGTGGGATATCTGGACTCTAAGGCACCAGAAAGTCTTCTGTGACTGGGGTGAGTGGCTTCAGGACCTCTGGCAACATGGTTCCAGGTGGTGAACTTCTGAGGGTAACAAGGCATGCTGGAGTCCTTCCTCCACTGGGCCACCATTGTTGCTACTGCAACAATGGAAGTTGAATCTCTCCTAAAATCTTGTGTATGAAAGGCTGGGGTCCACAGGGTAGAGCTACTGGGAGATGGTGGAGCCTTTCAGAAGTGGGCCTTAACGGGAGGTGTTTAGGTCTTTGGGGGTGGACACTTAAAGTGTCTTGTGAGATTCTCTTTCTCCTTTGCTCCTTAGCCATAAGGTGAGGGGTTGTGCTATCTCTGGTTGTGTTCTGGCACATCCTCCCACCATGATGAGTGGCTGCAGAACCAAACGTAGTGAGCCAACTGATCATGGATGGGAGCCTCTGAAGCCAAGGGACAAAGTTTTTATTAGTTGACTATCTTAGGGATTTGTTATAGTAATGGGCATACAACTGACCCAATAGGTCTGCTCCTGGAAGTGAGGGTTGAGGAAGGTCCCACTGGTCTCCATATTTGACAGAGCCCAAAGAGCTTCCCTCACTGGTTCTCCAGACTGGGGAAGCAAAGGGTTGCTAGGGAGACTTAGCCTAACCGCCACCTGACTGCAGCAGAAGTTGGGAGACTACATTCTGTTGTCCCATCTGCACGCTGAGTCTCAGCTTTGTTTTCAACCTTCCCTGGAGACACACATTTTCACCTTTCCCCCATAGCTGGCAGGGGCAGTGACCTCCCATGTGCTGGGTAGACTTAGCTGCATTCTAAGGAATCAGCGAACCCTAAGACATTCAGCTCTGCTGCACACGTGTGTCACGGGAGCTTCTTGTTCATAGCTCAACTCCAATTGACTGGAATTGCATATGGCCGGTGTAAAGTGGGGCAGTACCACACTTTCATCAATGCCCAGAGCTTCTAAAGGCCCTATCCTGATTGGCTTTCATCAGAAGTGATGGGTCTGCTCTCTAGGAAGTTGCAACTCCACTGGAACATTCCATACAGTCTTCCAGACTCCACAGTGCCTTGGATGGGACCCTGGCTTGGTAGCGGTTGGCATTGCTTCCTATGAATTTTAGGCTTGGTTAGGGCTGGGAGGTATGCTTCTGACACAGGACGAAGAGAAACAAATGATTGTGGACTAACCTGAGCTCATAGCAGACTGAGAAAGGGCCATTGGTTATTGGTATCAGGGGCAGGAAAGAGGAATGTCTGGGAAGACTTCCTGGAGAAGGAGTCAGAGCAAGGTGAGAGGCAGGACGAGGGGTCTGTGGGAGGTACCCAGGCATGCCAGGTGCAGGTGCAGAACCCTGTTAGGTGGCCTCAAAGGGCATCGTGCACCAACACACATGTGCTGATTTACAAAGTTCACCTTTATGAACATCTGCTTGTTTTCTCCCCCGGCAAAGGAAAATAGTTTCAAACATAAATCCTGGAGTGGCTCCAGGGATGGCCCCTCCCAAGCCCCATGCCTGACTGCAGGGCCTGAGGGGGTAGACAGTGTGCTGCTTCCTGTGTTTATCACCGCCAAGCAGAGCTCTGGTGGCAGAGCTGACAGCCTGGTCACGTGGAGGTAATATACAGAGGCTTGGGAGAGGGCCCTGGAGAGAAGACTTGGTGTTTGTCCTTCAAATACAAAGTCATTCCATGTATTTATTTATTTATTTATTTATTTATTTATTTATTTATTTAGTGCATGAGGGCAGCTGCTGGTTTGGGGCGGGGGGGATGTGAGCACAGGACCTAGAAAGGGGGTGATGCCGAGAAACGTGTTCCTCTGCAGCACCCTGGGAAGCAGCATCCAGAGGCACCCCTGTGGTTTCAGCCTTGATGGGTACCAGATGGGTGGCGTCCCTCATCCGTTTATTTCCAGGACTGTTTGGGAGCTTTCACTCCTGGGACCCTAGAATCCTGTACTTCTGGAGGCTCTGTGATCACAGTTAAGGTGTCCCAACCCGGACCGGAGATGCTGTGGTTGATCCTGGGGACTCCACACACTCATCCCAGAGTCCTCTTTTTCTCCAGGGAGCCTTCCGTGGTCTCCTCACTGGAATCTTTCGTGTTGGATTCATAGGCATCAGAGTTATTTCCTTCCTCAAGCAGTTTGTGATTTTTAAGCTGCGTCGGTTCTGTGGGATGCTCACTCCCCGTGGAGGTGAGAAAGGTTCTAGTTCTCACTAATACTCCAGGGAAGCGAAGAGGGCTATGATGCAGGGACAGAGAGAACCCACCCAACCGCACTCTGTTCTGCTTTAACTTCCCTTGATAGAGAGGTCTCAGAACAAATCCCCCACTCCACCCCCACCCCCACCCCTACCCCCAGATATTTCTTCCCAGGCCTGAAATCCATGTGGTGAGTCTTCTGTCACAGACACATTGCCTTCTGGGTAAACCACCATGTGAAAAGCCTCTCTGGGGAATCCGAGGAATCTAAGTCCCCGTAGATTCTTGGTCACACCTTGAGGATTGCGTTCCCAGCTCATCTGGCTTGGCTGAAGAGCTGTGAAGCTGAGGGGTTGGGGCGGGGGGGAGCAGCTGGAGGAGACTGCTCCTCACTCTGAGCCAGTGTGCTCTAGAAAGTGCACTCTCTGTGACTGCGGCTGGCCCCTCTGCTGTCCATGATAGAGACCTGCGTCTTTACTCACTGCTACCCCCAGAGGTCCTCATTAAAAACCCATGATAGGAATTCTCTAGGAGAATGCTTCCCATTAGGTGATATAGTCCAGGCTTTCCCATGGTAGTAAGATCCATCTCTTCACACAGGCAGAGGTCTGGTCGTTAATTCTGCGAAATGTTCTCCCAATGGCAGAATGGGACATGGGCTGCTTCCAGCTTAGCATATCCACCTTCTGCACACCCACCACATGGGAAGATGCAGCAGGGTGGTCATTTCTATTGTAACCTGAGGCTAGAAGGGACACATGTCCCTTCTGATAGCTTACTGGTCAGGGCTGGATATGTGGCCTCATCTAGCTGCAGAGAGGTTGGGAAGTATGGGGAAATAGACCACGTGAAGTGTTAGGTGAGCGTGGCAGTTTCTGCCAATCTCTGACTCTCAGGGCCAGGTGGTTTGGGATACCTCAGGGCATGGGAAGATGGCTACCTGGATATATGAAGGGTAACCTGCCCCATGTTAATTGATATGCAGTAGATGGGATACTCTAGAAAACATTTTCGACCTACCTCTTCCTCCTCATCCCATGTAATATATAATTAACAGGTAACCTAGAGGGCCACAGCGAGTAATTGCAAGTCACACAGCATTGTGTCACAGAGCTGGCCTAGCCTGGGTTCCCAGAGCCTACTTGTTTAGCACACCTATTCACACACCCATCCATGGCCCATTCCTATGGGCAGCAGGGAGGTCAGGAAGAATGTATAAAGATCTCGCTGGAGCTATGTAGTTTGGGGTCCCAAGACGAGGCAGGACCTGGCTAGCATCCTTCCCCTGTCTCCATCCATCCTGGATGTGATGGCCAATTAGTCAGTGTGCACCATTTCCCTGCCTTAACAACCACTTTAGATGCAGCCGGCATGGGTGTGCATGACAGCCACGATGGACGACGACATTTGTAATTAGCAGAGACATCGGGGAAGGAGAAATGGGAAGGTTTTATAGTCAAGCAAACCTCAGAATTGAAATAACTCTGCTAATTGTGCCTGCGTGCTTATTAACATGAAGGCAGTTAGTAAATAACACCAAGTCTGGAGCTTCCGCACCCCATGCTATCTGGGGGCTGAGACTCACCGTGGAGGCAGCTTGCCCAGAGAAACTGAGCACAGGTGTGAGGCAAGCTCTGTTCTCGCCGCTTTGCCTAAACACATTCTGTGCCCATAGTTGTGGAGAAACTGAGGCACGGAGGGTGGAGAAGTAAGGGAAATCTGGCTTTGATACAGTTTTCTTTTCAGTACTGGGTGTTGAACCTAGGGTCTCAGTCATGTTAAACAAGCATGCTATCACTTTATCTTACTAATATTATACCAGTAAGTGTAATACTATACACATTATAATTAATTAATTAAAACACCAGGGAAGAAAGCTGGAGTCCTTTAGATTCTAGATCTGTGGTTCTCAACCTGTGGGTCAAAACCCCTTTGGCGAACCTTTACCTCCAAAAATATTTACATTTTAATTTGTAACAGTGGCAAAAATTACAGTTATGAAGTAGCAACGAAAATACATTTTATGGTTGGGGGTTCCTTGCAACATGAGGAACTGTATTAAATTTTATGGTTGGGGAGCATTCAGCTCGCCATGAGCAACGTATAAGGGTCTCAGCATTAGAAAGGTTGAGAATCGCTGCGCTAGACAAACACAAAGCACTGGCAACATCCCCCAGCCTTTTTTTTCCTTTTCCCTTTGAGATAAGGCTTCACCCAGTTACACAGGTTATCCTTGAACTCTTTCTGTATCCCAGGCTGTCCTTGAATGTGCAATCCTCCTCCTCAGCCTCCTGAGAAACTGGGATTATAGGCCTGTGCCACCAACCCTGATGTTCTTAACTGCTGGTTGAGAACAAAACTGGAGCTCTGTGTAGGGGAAGGATTTCTCCCTGGCATCCTAGAAACCCAGGGCGAACGTGGGAGGAACTCAGGGAGCCCGTGAACTTGGCCAGGAAGGAGTGTGTCTCCATCTCCACTAAGCTTGCAGTGAAATTGAGGATTTCGTTGTAGATGTGGGTGACCAGCTACAATAGAATTGCCAGAAGCCGGGCTTATCAGTAATAGAAATCACTGGTGTTACCCTGCCTTACTCCAGAGGTTTAAATATCCTAAGAAACAACTTTAACTCCTCACTGTTTTCTGAAATTAGATCCCACCCTTGAAAGGCATGCATGTGACTAAAATGTGCATTTTTCTTTTAAAACCCTACTGGGATGAGGAAATGGCTTCCCTTGCAACTGTATACATTGTGCTCTGGTCTTTTAAAAGGCAGGATTCTGAGAGGGAATCCACAGGCTTCACTGGGCCTGCAAAAGCTGACATAAGGCAAAAACAGGAAAGAGAGAGCCCCCACTACCTCTGGCCAGAGACCGTCGAACATGTGAAAGTGGCCCTGGCTGCCCCTTGCCCTGCTTTGTCTGGAGCTGCTGGCCTGATTCTTCTGCTGTGTTGTGTGTGTGCTCGCTAACCACCTGCCTGGTCTGCTGCCTCTCTGGCTCACTGGCGCTCTGCTCTGCGGAGCAGATGAATGGCAGGACCTCTGCCCCTAGGAAAGCCTCCATGGATTCTCGGTGGGGAGGGACTTCCCTAGGGCAGAGTTCCAGGTTAATTTATGTGTTAAGTACATGTTTGTGTGTGCACATGGATGTCAGAGGTCAATGTCAGTTGTCTTCCTTTATCATTCTCTACTTTCTGAGGCAGGATTTCTCTCTAAATCTGGAACTCTCTAACTCAGAGAGACTTACTAGCCAGTGAACCCCAAGATTTTCCTGTCTCTGGCTCTCCAGAGCTGGGATTACAGATTCGTACTGCCAAGTTTGGTTTATTGACATGAGTCCTGAGTATCCAAGTTCAGGTCCTAAGGCCTATGCAGCAAGCGCTCTTGCATGCAAACCATCTCACTAGGCCCTCTGGCATGGTCATCCTGGCTGTACATACATGGAAACTGAGGCACAGAGCAGCTTCACACTTTGCCCAAGATCACACAGTGCTGGAGCTAGGAACCACAAGCTAACTCTGATACCAGGGGCAGAGCTCTGACTCCCAGATCTGGGGCATGGTGTGTGAGGCAGTGCCCCAGCAGGCCTTGTACAATGCAGACACTTGCATAATTGAAGACAAATCCTGGCACAGGTGGGTCGGTGTTTCTGTTGATGAGCTGAAGTCACCCTGCTGCACAGCAAGGCTGCGAACACAGTTTACAATTCACTGGGCCCGACAGCTTCAACGTTCTTCATCCCTAGGAAAATGCAAACAATACAGGTTGTTTCATACTTTGCATATAAAGTGAGACTTTATTAATATCTTCATGTCACAGTGTCAGAGTAACATAATTCTAAATCTTATAAAACACAGAGACACCTGTTGCTAAGTGACTTGGATTTCCAACTATGTGGTAGGGCTAGACTATGAGCTGCCAAGGGTAGGGTCAGCTTCACATGTGTGTGTCCCCGGTGCCTAGCACAGTACCCAGTAGCAGCTCAGGAAGAGCTGTCCAGTGAGCACAGTCTGATCAAAGCCATGCTATCTGGTCCTCGCTTGGGGGACAGGGAGACTCCCTGGAAAGTGGTCGTGTAGTTTTGAATGTGAAATGTTCCCATAGGCTCATGTATCTGAACACTTGGTCCCCAACTGGTGACACTATTTTAGAAGGTTGTGAAAGTTTAGGAGCTGGAGTCTTGATGGAGGAAGTGGGTCGCTGTGGGTGGACCTTGAGGTTCTAGAGTCTGGCCCCACTTCCTGACCATGTCTCTGCTTTCTGTTTGGTCGAGCTTTGAGCCTGGCTGCCCCAGCTAGAGATGCCCTCACTACCATGCTGTCCCTGCCATGAAGGATGGTACCCTCAAACTGTTGCATGTAACTTTAAAACGCACGCTTGCTCCTTACCGAATGCCGGCAACGGCCATCTCATTCACTTCCCACAGCTAGCTCCGCCAAACCTCCAATGACCGCTCCACGGCTGTGCATTCTCCTGCCCACTTGAGTCGCCATGGATGGAAAACACCAGACAGCCTTCATATTTTTAAAACAAGCCAGATAACACAACTGCTGAGCAAAAAATATCCTGCCCCATCCCCCTTAGTCTCTGCCCCTGAGACCTACATGTCTGTCGCTTCCTATCCACTCCACATCGTCAAGTGACTCCTCTTCTCTCTCTCCTCTTCCTCCTCCTGGGACCCAGAATCCTACTTTATCCTTTGCCCAGCGATTGGCTTCTGCTGTCTTTGTTGACCTGTTAAAATGGGGAGAAAGTTCACATGGGATCACCTGGGTTTGTGATCTACTCCTTGTAGGGGCAGCCACTAGTGAGGAAGCAGAATTAGCATCAAAATACAAGCAGCACCAGGGCAATCCACAACATCAAGGTGGCCCAGGATTAAACCCTTCTCCCTTAAGTTGCTTCTTGTCAGGTATTTGGTCCCAGCAACAAGAGGAGTAATTGCTACAGTGGTACTTCTGTGGAATTTTGTTTGTTCTAGGTTTACCTTCACCTTTAAAAAGTGAGGGGAGAGAAGAGCATGGCAGCTGTTAGTGATAACAGGGTGGGACAGAGAGGGCCACAGCGGTGAGCAATGAAGGAAACACTCTACATAGGAGAACTACATTCAGGTGAGGAGAAGCTCAGTGCATTGTCCACCAGCAAGGATGACCAATTTCTGGGTCACTCAACAAAAATGGGGGAGGCGCTCCTCAGTCTCCTGAGTGAAATGAGGCTGGGGAGACTTGGGGACAGCAAGAATCAGAGGACTACCATCCTTTCTCCTTTGTAAGAACCCTGCTCATAACTACCCAAAACAAGGATAGTGTTTGTCAGCTTCCCTTGCAGCTAGCTACATCTGTAAGACTAAACTCTGGATAAGCAACAGAGGAAGAAATAGTGTGCACAGCTTCCAAAAGGTGTCCAGAAAGAAACTAGAATACACTTGTCTTCCTGCCAGCTGCAGCGCAGATGTAATGACTGGTAAGGGAGCAGCCACACTGGGTAGTGATGTGAAGTGAGGAAAGACACCACGGAGCAGCAAAGTGGTTGAAGCTCAAGGCCCTGATATGGAAGGTGCCAGAACAGTGAGTACTGGGTCTTCACTGGAAACATTACTGTGACTTACAGAGCTTCTCCCTTGCCCAGTGACTGGGACTCAACCTCTCTGTTAGCAGCTGCTGTGCTACTTAGTCTAACCTGAAGGGGGTGGGGTTAGATACAAAGGAAGAAGGCTGGCACTTCAGTTCTGACAGGAAGTGGGGTTCCTTGTTCCAGAAGTAAAGTATTTAGTGAAAGAGAAGATTGTTTGGGGTTTGTGATGTGGGGAGGGTGCTGTTCCTGACTTTGCTGATTGTGTATCAAGTGCCCTTGGGTGACTCTATCTCCTCATCTGAGGAACAAGAACAAGAGCCCCTCCTTCATGGGTTGGGAGAATGAGAGTTGATGTACACAGAGGGCCTGATTGGGGCAGGTGCTCTGGGGTCATGGGTTTGAGAAGCCAGGGACCTGAGCTCTCCCAGGCTGAGAGTCCCATCAGGACTCTTCCTGTACCCGCAGAGCTGAAGGACCCAAGAGGTGATCTGGGTCAATGGGGAGACTGGAAGAGCAGAAGGGAGCACAGGGGAAGTGGGCTTGTTAGAGGTGGGTCATGCATGCTGTACATATATGCATGCACGCACGCGCACCT
Source organism: Mus musculus (assembly GCF_000001635.26). Lineage (NCBI taxonomy): Eukaryota > Metazoa > Chordata > Mammalia > Rodentia > Muridae > Mus > Mus musculus. Next base: position 82,631,920 of record NC_000077.6, on the reverse strand, counting down.
GTGTGTGTGTGTATGTGTGTGTGTGTGTGTGTGTGTGAATGTGTGTGTGTGTGTGTGTGTATATGTCCGTGCATGCATGTGCATGTGTATGTGTGTGTAGCTGAGATTAGAGATCCGGATGGGATCAGAGGCTCAGTATGAACCCGTAGTACTTCCTGTTCTGCGTGACTCCAATTAAGTCCAAGGTCACAGAAGAGTTGGTAGGAGGAACAGGCCCCAGAACCAAGCCCTCTCTGCCAGCCCCTTGGGAGGGCCCCTCCCCACACCTCCAGGCCACCGCCCCTTCTCCCTCTTCCCAAAGCCTGTGTTTCCCTGATTAGGATGCTAATGGAGTGAGGGAGGAAGTGGGGGAGCTGTGGAGCCAGAGAAACACCCAGGATGGGGAGCCAGTGGCTAATTAAAGGCTCCATGTCAAAGAGGAATGCCAAGTAGGTAATTTCCATGCCATTTGAATAATGGGGAAAACGTTTACCATCTCTCAAGTTTGCTTATTGAAAAGAGAGGAAGAAAAAGAAAGGGAGGGGAAAAGGGCTGGAAGGGCAGCCACATGCTATTGAGGAGGTTGGGGGAGGGGAGGAGCAAGGAGAGGAAGGGAGGCACAAATGTAAGGGAGCCTTTTTTTTTGTTTTTTTTTAATTCATTCTTTGTCTTCCAAGGACTTGGAAAAAGCTTGGACTAGAGAGGGCAGCTGTGAGGCAAGATCCCAGCAGAGTTTAGGAAATCCCTCATGTGTTGCACTGCAATTGACAGTTGGCAAAAGTAACCCACATCCTTTGCCTCCCAGAATCCTTTGCCTCCTATAAGATGGGCTGTGAGGTGGGCAGAAAAGACATGGTGATGGTGATAATGATGGTGATGATGGGTTGATGATGGTGGTGGTGATGATGATGGTGGTGATAATGGTGGTGATGATGGTGGTGGTGATGGTGATAATGACTATAACGATTTGAGATAACCAAATGAGTTCCCAGGGATGAGAATGTACATCACGATGCCACATTTGCTCATCAACCGATTGATTCAGCCATTCAACAAAGCCATTTGTTAAGGACTGACTGTGTTACCAGGCCTAGCACCATGTGATAAAGATCCAAGGGAGAATAAGCCATAGTCCTGCTCCCAGGGAATTCTACAGAGAATGAAGGACAGGTAGAATCACCCACCCATTGCTAGGCATGTGAGTGCCAAGGACAGTGGAGAGCCTAGCCTGCTTTGGTGGCAGGGGCTCTGCAGAGGGGCTGTCTTTAAAGCGAGATTTCCAGTATGGTGTTTGTCAGACGATGAAGGGAAAGGGTGTGTTTCAGGCTGAGGGAATGGTATATGTGGAGGCATGAAGTCTACTGAGGGCTTCTCTTTCCCAGACACTAGCAAGGGCTTACTGTAAGAGGTGGGTCGAACTCATTTGGAGGAGACAATGAGACTACAGAGGCAGGTGTGGACAGACTGTGGAAGCCTCATAGATTTTATGTTCGGGCCACAGTATCCCAGAGAGTCACCAGATAGTACTGAAGGATATAGAATATTGCAAGACCAGGAAGCCCCTTATCTCTCTGGAGCCACTCTGGGACCCAGGCTTCCCCAGGGCCCTCAGCTGGGGCCTCTGAGCTCCTCTAGGTTCTGGACTCCCAGAAGCAGGAAGCCAGGTGATGGGTGGAGGGTCCCTGTGGCGCTGGCTTCCCTTCCCTGGTACTGACTACTTCTGTTTTGACTGTGGCCAAATAAATACCTAATCCCCACGCCCGCCATCCCCAAAAAAAACTCAAAGGAGAGATGTGTTTTAGCTCATGGTTCAAGCACCATGGTGAGGAAGACGTGGCAGCAGAGGTAGCCTACACTGATGGCAGCAGGAGTGCGGGGGCTGCTTGTTCACATCGCCACAGAGCAGGGAGCAGAGAACAGTGGATACGGCATTCTCTGGGCTCCTCCCCACCTTCTTTTTCTATGTATTCCGCATGGAAGTCCAACTGAAGACTCCCACGCTCAAGGTGCAGATTATAATCTCTGGAAATGCCCCACCTCCCAGAGCTGGTGTTCTCCTAAGTAATTCTAAATGCAGTCTGGTTGACAATCAAGGCTATGGCAGCCGTCTGCTGTCTTGATTTCTGCTGCTCTGATCCTCCACAAGCCAGGCTGACCTGGAGAAGCTGCCTCTCCTAGGGATAGCTGACATTTGGGGATGCCAACCATATGTAAATCCATATCCCATTCTCCTGCTTTATGGGCTTCTTCTGCTCCGGCACTGAGTACCTGGAGACAGTCCCTTACCCTAGGACTCACTGAGACAATTCCAGCAAGGTGTGCCTCAACCTTGTGCTACACACTCCTGTTTGGGGGTGGGGGGAGGCAAAGGCTCCTCGTGACTCCCCCTTACTCCCCTGTGCCCCGTATTAAATCTGATGCCATCTTGTGCAGCTGTGCTGACACACTGCTCCCCTGAGACCAGTGACAAGCTGTCTTTTCAATGACAATTGTCTCCTCACCTGCTGGCCTCCCCACACCTGAGTAAAGTACTACCTACATCAGTTATTTATTGACACTTTACAAGCCCAAAACAGTGTCTTCCAGTGACAGAAAACATCTGCCGACACTAGTGATTTCTATGGGTTTCTAACCCAAAGAAATCACTAACATCAGGGATGGCCCAGCTGTGGCCTCTGGTTTAGAGTTTCTCATGAAGTCCCCAATGGTGTGCTGGCCCAAGACTGAGGCCATCTGAGGCTTCTCTAGGGTTCTCGGTGTCTTCGTTAGGGTTTCATTGCTGCAAAGAGACATTGCAACCAAGGCAGCTCTTATAAAGAACATTTACTTGGGGCTGGCTTACAGGTTCAGAGGTTCAGTCTATCATCATCAAGGTGAGAACTTGGCAGGGTCCAGGCAGGCATGGTGCAGGAAGAGCAGAGAGTTCTACATCTTCATCTGAAGGCCGCTAGGAGAAGACTGACTTCCAGTCACCTAGTAGGAGGGTCTTAAAGCCAATGCCCATAGTGATGCACTTCCTCCAGCAAGGCCACACCTACTCCAATAAGGCTATATCTCTTAATAGTGCCACTCCCTAGGGCAAGCATATTCAAACCACTACCCTGCATCAAGGATGCCCAGCCTCATGATGGCCTGTTTACCTGACTAGCAAGACAACATTTGGAGGAGCCTGGGTCCTTACCTCAAGAACCTCTCTGAGGCCATTTAAGTGTCTTCACAACCTGGTGCTGGCTTTCCCTAGAGTGAGAGGGGACAGAAGTAGATGATCCGCTGGTGACCTAGCAGTTATATCGCCCACTGCTGAAGCAGGACACAGGAGAACCTGGGCACCCGAGGACACCACAGCCTTCATCCCAGAGAAAATCAGAGTGGCCTTGCAGTGGGACTGTGATGTGGGATAGCCTGTGCACCTCTGGCCTACTGAGCATGCTCTCTGTGGTATAGGAAGGGCTCAGCCCGCTTTGCCAGACGGGAAGGATAAAACCAAGCTCCAGGGCACGCGCTCCTGGCAGATGCAGAGGGCTGCATTTCTCCCTTCCCATCTTTAATCCCATTGCTTCACCTTCTTCAATAATTGCAGTTCCCAGAGGGCTTTGCAGCAAACAATTTGCATAACTGGCCAAATAAGCACCATTCTTTGCTTTAACTCCCAGCTTGAAATTTTCAATGAGCTTCTGCGTAGGTCAGCCACTGTGGGGTATCTTTTTCCTGTGTTACCTCCAAGTCACCCCCAAGTTGCCTGGGCAGCAGAACAGGTCCTGGAGTGAGTTCTGCTCACTGTCCTGAGAGTAGCAAGCCCTGTACTCTGATTCCCAGGGGCCAGTGTGTCCGGTCCTCTCTGTTCTCCTCCTCGAGTCCCTCTGTGGGATGTGTTGGACCATCTCTTGCCATGCTTGAATTTTCCAAATAAAAGCCAGTGAGAGTCTGTGGTCCCATAGCCAGAGTACCATGGTGGCCAGTAAGGTCTCTCAGCCCCTATGCAGAGAGCTCCCTATGGAGTATATCCATGGGTGACCATGGCAGTTCCACATTGTGGCCTCCACTTATGTCCTCCTGACAGGCAGGGCAGGTGACAGGAAGATAATGTGGGGAAGAAAGGGGAAGAAGTGGCGTGTACTAGCCAGATCTCATGGGCAGTATGAATACACATGTGTGAACATACACATACATTCAGGAACACACTGCACAAACACACATGTGCACACACACACATGAAGGGGTTGAACATGGGGAGTGTTAGCAACAGGTAAAAAACAGATCTACCCTTGCAAGGCTCTCCAGCCTGTCAGAGGAATAGAAGGTCTGGATGTGGCCACACCTAGTGTTGATTCATTGGATCCTGGAGTTGTTATGGTCCTTGAGGCTGAGAAGAAGGTAAAGGGGAAAGAGAGTTCCCAGGCAGACTCCAATTACAGGGCACAGAAATGGGTAGGGCCATGAAAAGCCAGCAAGGCCTGGGGCTGTGAGGCTTTCAGCTTGATGTCAATTGTGCTCACAGCAGAATGAGGACCCTGGATCTCTGGCCAAGGCATCCCATCCATGTCAGGGACCTGGAGAGTCTGGGACAGCCTGTGTGGTAGCCTCTTGGTCCCATCCACATCCCTCCTGCCAGATGAGGGAGACTGGAAAGCCTTCTCCTGGCCCATCCATCCCTGTAATTTCTCAGCCTTCCCTCCTGGCCCTTCCCCTCCCTTAATTGCCCTCCATCACGAGTTAACATCAGGAAAACTAATTTTGATCTTGGTGTGAGAAAACCTTAATCCCAATTGAAAAACAGAAAAGAGATCTGCTCATGCTGGGAATATCCTGCAGGTGCCTGCAGGGAGATGGCTTCTGAGTCAGGCAAGGATTGAATTTCTCTCCTCATCAGGCTAGAGCATCTCTGCTCCAAGGTCTGTCTGTGTTGGTGGCATTGGATGGCAGGGAAGGGGGGGTCAGAAAGTCAATCCTGTTGAGTGCTTATTGGTGTCTGGCTTGTGGCTTTGTGTGTGGTTCTGTGTTCTGGTGTGGTGGGGCACCGGCCTGGGCTCACAGCCAGGTTCATACAGCCTTGGAAGTTGGTCCTGGATGACTCTTAACTCTAGGTGATACGTGTAAATGGCAGAAGCAGGGGAAAGGTCTTGGCCCCACCCCTAGCTCTGTTGCCAAGCCCCTCAAGCAGCTGGCAGGGGCAGGGGCCCCACGGGGAGCCAGACTCACCACCTGCAGTGGGCTGAGCCGCGGATGAACACTGACACTAATTGGGGAGCAGCATCCCCGACATCCTGATTTCCTGTCTTGACTGCCTGGCCCAACAAAAAGGCTTTGTTTGATCTGGCTCCGTGACAGCATCTTGTCAGAATCTTCTTGTCTCCTTCAGCCCTGCTTCTAAGACTAAAGGACCCTCACTCCCTGCCACTCTCTGGTAGTCAAGGACAGAGATTGGAGTGCTCCTACAGAGCCAGCAGCTTGCTATGTAATCTTGAGAAAGTTGCCTTGGTTCTCTGGGTCTTAACTTCTCTACCCCATGAAAAATAGAGAATTAGGTCATCTATCTTTCTTCCCTCCCTCCCTCCCTCCCTCCCTCCCTCCCTCATGTCTGTCTGTCTGTCCGTCCTATGGGTTAAACCCAGGGCCAGCACATGAAGCAAGGGCTGGACCACTGATCTACAGTCCCAGCTGTCTTGTTACTCTTAATTTTGATAGAGAGGGTCTCACCAAGCTCCCCAAACTAGCTCTGAACTCAGTATGCACCTGCCTCAGCCTCTGAAGTAGCTGGATGCCAGGTTTGTGCCACCCAGTATGGCTTCCTTTCCATGGTAAGAATGGGTATTTTGGAGGGCCGTAGGAAGCAAAGATCTGGTCAACCCTGAAGCCAGGCTACAGAGGTGGGAGATGTCCTCCAGGAGACAGGGATTTATGTTAGAGAGATGCTATTTACGTGTATTTTACACTTCCTTCAAATGTGGAAATGTCCTGACACGCTGCCCTCCAGTGTGAGACACTGGCCTTGTCTAGGTGCTTGGTCGCCTTCCCAGAATCTTTGGAAGGCACTGTGGGGACTTGAGTGTAGCATTTTGTCTTTGAGGGTGATTCAGTTCGTTGCTAGGCCTGGAACGGCACGATGTGATTGACATCGGCTACTCCCTAAGAAGAGCAGCTAAGCATCTCTTTCAGAATCCCAGTGGAGGCAGCATAGGCATGCCCAAGGCCTCTGCTAAGGGACGACTTACCGACCAAGAGTGGGGGCACAATCCACAATTTGATAGAATGAGCCCCAGATCCAGGTGTGCATGGATCAGGGTTCCCAGGAGACTCAGAGAACAAGAATAGCAGGAAGACCAGTCCTAGAACTACCCCCCATGTCTGCTGTGCTTGGGGTGGTCTTTGTAGGCCCAATGTGATGTCAGATCAGTGAGTGCACAGAGGCCTTCAAGGCTGGGGCTTCACTGGCTGTATTTTTTGAGTAACTGTGTCTTTTCTGGGTGGGGTGAGAAAGCCGAGCAGGCAGCCCCCAGAGACCTTACTCCTCATACGCTAGCCTCTGGGACTGCTGTTAATTTGTAAGGAACACAGCATCACTGAAGTAGGCTGTGCTGTCAGGATTTGTGGCTGAGAAGTCTTTAAGGACCTGATTTATTCCATTTGTCCTTTGTCTGCTTTACAAGTGAGGACATTGACATTTGGAGAGGAGCAGGGCCCTGTTCAAGGTCATAGGGAGTCTAGGATCAAAATGGAGGGAGGTGTGTGATCACCAGTCTGGGTGGTACAAGCCTGGCATCCCTGTTACTCTTTGGAGCTGGAAGGGGAATGGTGAATTCAACTCCCAGCAGCTGAAACAAGTGTGGATGTTCTCCCATGCATCAAAGAAGTCAGGCACAGACTGAGGAAAATCACCATACTGAAGCTAAGTGATGGATAAGTTCTTCCTATGCCAAATTCTTCAGCCATTCTTAGCTTGGGTGTTTGTTCTCATGGCAGAAGACGGCTGCCTCTATTCCAGAATCAGCCCTGATGTTCTAGACAGGAAGAAGAGGACAGCGTGAGCAGGCAGAGGTATTCTTCTTGCTTGTGGTTTTGTTCCTGAAAAGGTGGCATCCGACGGCTTCTCCTCACTTGCTTTAGGCTAGAACTGAGTTACAAGTATGTGCTCACTCTTGGTTGCAAGACAGTCAGAGAAGGGACACGGGGGCCAGCTTGGGGAAAGCCACCCAGAGATGGCAGTGAATACCCTTCCTTCTAGGAACCCTGTCTTGAGATTCCTTAGCATTCCAGTGCTTTGGGGTGGGGTGTAGGGACCCACACAATTGTTTGGTTTAGGGGCAAAAGCTTTGCTAGGCAATGACGTGCACTCGGGGTACATGGGGACATAGGATTGGCTTAGAGTGCACAGTCAAAACCCTGGGGCTAAATTCTAATTCTCCTTCCTCCGAGCCAGCCCCTAATGAAAACATGTGTAAGAAATCTGCAGGGTTAATTTTGCTGGAAAAAATTCCAATAAAGCTCCATTAGATTTTTGTGTTAAATTAATGTAATGGATGCTTAAAAGCCATGCTAATTAGGATTTGTTATTAAGGGGAATGTCAGGTGGATGGGACTTGGCCCACAGCTGACACTTTCCACACACAATCTATGGGAGGCAGCCTTGTCTCGATCTGCAGACACAGCATTGTCTGGTCCCAGTGCCCAGCTCATGTCCTGGAATGTTTGTTGCCACTTAAGTTCATCTTCTGAGTCTGGAACATTCTTTGCACTGTGGGGGGGGTTTGTTTTTGCATGTTTGTACATTACCTGCAGCTGGGAGTGTGGCACAGGAGGGTAGCCTCTTAGGTAAGGATCTAATGACCCTCCCCAGCCCATCTCTCTATGCAGGAAGGGCAACAAGTGTAGCCTGTTGAGAGTTTCCCGTGAGCACTCACAGCTGCATGGAGGGCAGTGTTGTAGTATATAGACTGCCTGGCACTTGGGGGAACTCGGGGCTCTTGGGAAGCTGCAAGTCATAAATGGCTGGGCAAGCTGGGTATGACAGCATAAACCTGTAATCCAGGTACTCTGGAAGTAGAGGCCAGAGGATCAGGAACATAGGCTACACCAGACCCTGCATCAAAAAGAAAAAGAAAAAGTGGCTAGTGTGGAATTCCCTGGGAAGAGCCAGGCTTACCATTAATCCATGTATCCAAGCATCCATCTATCCACATCCATCCACACACCCATCCATTTATCTATCCATCCATCATCCATCCATCTGTCCACATACCCATTCAACCATCAATCTATCCATCCATCCATCATCTATCCATCCATCCATCCATCATCTATCCATCCATTCATCCATCCATCCACATACCTATCCAACCATCCATCCATCCATCATCCATCCATCCATCCATCCATCCATCCATCCACATACCCATCCAACCATCTGCATCCATCCACATACCCATCCATTCATCCATCCATCATCCATCCATCTATCCGTCCACATACCCATTCAACCATCCATCCATCCATCCATCCATTCATCCATCCACATATCCATCCATCCATCCATCCTCCATCCATCCATCTATACACCCATTCATATATCCATCCATCCCTCACTTCTCTGTATCCTTGCCCAGCCTATCCTTGAGGCTCAAGGAGATGAGCCTTTCTCTAGGAAACTGTCCCTTACCTGAATGGTGGGGACAGGGGTGGGAGGTGCTGGAGGATCACTCTTTTAGGATCCTGTCACCTTTCTTTCCCAACTACAGGGGTACTCATCCCCCTAAAAGGGATCAAAGCTTCTCTTTGAGGTCCCAAATGCTCAGGTTTGAGTCAGATTACATGGTATCCTCTAGGGATCCAGGGAAAGCATTTTTTTTTTCATGGTCTGGGCAGCAAGTTGGGAGAGGTAGAGAATCCTGGGAGCCTGGTTAGTCATCTGAATGGATCTCCCGACCCTAAAAAGGGAAAGAAGGAAAGGGCAGGAGCCCTCTCCATCTCCCCTCAAGACCGACCAGCCATCAGCGAAGCAGAAAGCTTTAAAAATCCCAGAGGATTTCTGAAACAAACCCAGTGGCCACTGGGATACAATAGCAGGGAGAGGAAACAAATCCTGGGGACAGAGGACAATTGGGATAACCAAGAGGCCTGCAAGTAGAGAGAGGGGACATGGGGAAGAGAGAGGCAGAGAGAGAGAGAGAGAGAGAGAGAGAGAGAGAGAGAGAGAGAGAGAGGCAGACAGACAGAGAGCATGTCTTATGGGCATCTGGAAGTGGAGTTAGGTCTGGACAGGGAGGGAAAAGAGGCCATATCCCAGGATTTGCTCCAGCTGTCTAAGTGTGGTCACCCATCCTTGTGGTCTCCACAAGCCCTAATTCTTTCTTGCTGTCAGGACTCAGATACTGGCAGCCTTAGTGCAGAGGTAACAGATAGTCCCCTGAAGCAGCACCTGGCTCACATTCTCACTCTTTTCTGCAGAAGGCAGCCTTTCATAGGTTATAGTTAACTCCTGCGGGAAGTAAAAGCTCACTGGGGGGTGTTTTCCAGGCAAAGAGGCAAGAAGACAATCCTTGTGAATGAGAAAGACCCCTCCCAGCACGGACCTTCTCAGTTACCACTCAGCATATCCCGTGATAGAAGGTCTTAGCATCCTGAAGTCCCTACCTGGAGATCTGAGACAAAGGATGCCTTAGATAACTTGTTTCCTCCCTCCAGCAACTGTTCCTAAGAAAGCAGCAAGGTCTTCAGAGTCAATCAGTGCTGATGGTTGACATGTGGTCAGGGAGGTATCCAGCAATCCGGAAGAGGTGGCCCTCTGGATCCAGCTCTCTTTGGGGGCTACTCAGCCCTTAGTCCTCTCTGCACAGTTCCTGGTTCATGAATTCTCTAATCCTCATAGCTGGGAGGTGAGACTTGCTGGGGGAGTCCCAGGAGCCATTGTGACACCCACACACCCATGGGTCAGGAAGAGAGGAGCAGAGGCTGAGGGCATGTCAGAGGGGCTCAAGCTAGGGTATGTAGAGACCAAGCAGGGCACTTAACAAAGATGAGTGAGAGTGGGGACTGAGTCTGCTCCCTCCCCTTGAGGGCTGGGATTCTCTAGATAACACCTGGGACGGAGTCCTGAAGTTCCTTCTTCACCCCACAACCTCACTTAAAAAAGATTTAGGGGCTGGAGAGTTGGCTCAAAGATTAAGAGCACTGGATACTCTTCCAGAGGTCCCGAGTTCAATTCTCATCAACCACGTGGTGGCTCATAACTATCTATAATGGGATCTGATGACCTCATCTGGCATGAACCCATATAGACACATTCTTGTGCATTAAAAAAATTATTTTTATTTTCTATGTATGGGTGTTTTGCCTGCATGTAATGGGTGTGCACCTTGATTCAGGTGTGTCCACAGAGTGCAGAACAAGACACCAGTTCCTCTGGACCTGGAGTCACAGAGGGTTGTGAGTAACCATGTGGATGCTGGGAACCAGATGCTGAGTAGTCTGCAGGAGCAGTCAGTGCTCTTAACTGCTGAGCCATCTCTCTGGTCCCCACAAGCCCTAATTCTTCCTTGCTGCCAGAACTCAGATACCAGCAACCCTCAAATGCCAGCGGGATCCTGTCTGCAGGATTGAATCCTGATGCCTTAAAGTAGAATGTACTGACCATGTTTCCTCCTCCGCTGCCGCCGTATTCACAGGCCATGTGGACACCGCTGTATCCACTCAACCGTTGCTTTAGTTTATAATTTACAAACTGGCAGCAGCAAGATGGCTCAGCAGGTAAAGGCACTTGCTTTGCAAGCCTAATAACCTGAGTTCCAGCCTACCTAATGGTTGAAGGAGAGCACAGACTCCCGCAAGTCATCCTCCGGCCTCCACACGGGCATCGTGGGACTCTGCACCCCACACTATACACACAAAATAAATAAAATTTGATTTTAAAAACTAAAAACATTATCAACTAAATTTTACAGTTGAGAATATCTGCAACATAACAAGCCAGTAGTATTTATTTATAACACATACCTAGATGGCGTGTCTGGGCTCTAATAAAGTTTATGTATAAAAGCAGGTGGAGGTCCGAGCCAGAGAGCCAACCATGGCTTGCCAACCAATCATTATCTACTGGATCTCAGCTCCCACATCGGAAAACTGGGGGTTCATGTTTCTTGTGGGGCAAGATAGGTCATCAAAGGAGTTTGTTTAAAAGGAAAACCAAGGGTCCTAGTGCTCAGGAGTAGAGCGGTACTTCACTCTGCCTCTTGCCATCGCTGTGTGACCTTGGGAAGGTCTCTTAGCTACACTGAGCATCATTTATCTCCTTTGTAAAGTGGGATGCTAGCACCCATGTCTCATGGTGTGTACAGGTTAGGTGACAGCACAGACTGCATGCTCAGTGGACGTTAACAAAGAGCAGAGTCCCTAGTCCCTGATACCTGCCTGTCACTGGACATTTGGTAAATCCTGTCCCTGCTCCAGAGCCCATGGGCCCAGGAACCCTCCTGGATGTGGGATGTGAACCTGCCATATATGGTCCCTCCCTTCTCCACCCAGTGCCCCCCTACCACACTGCTTCCCCATTTAACAGAACGAGTAATTAACAATGTTAATTCTAATCTCATTTGCTAATGAAGGCAGTCTAATTGCACCATAATTGGCAGCAGCAGCAGCAGAAAAACACAAAATAAACCCTGCGTGTGTAATTCAGTTTAACTTCTTTATAATTACCTAGGGGGCCTGAACTGGGTGGCTGGGATGGGGGTGGTATGAGGAGACTGGAGAATTCAGAGCAACCCCTGAGAGATGGAGAAGGGGGTTTAAAAACTCCCTTCTTGACCTCTCTAACCATCCTTCCAAGACCTTTGAGAAAACCAGTTTCCCTCCCTTCTCTCTCCTTCTTTGAAAAGGGTGTTCCCCTGCAGGCAGGTCTCTGGGCCTCTATGCCTTCCTGGTTTACTGCATTGGGTTTTCCTCCAGGTGGGCCTCTGCAGGAGGGGATGCTAGCTTCAGTTGTGAACTATCTGCTTGCCTCTCCAGCCTCACTTGATATCCAGTCCTTAGATCTCAGACCTGACCTTAAGTTCCAGCCTGGAAGGATTGGTCTGCGCATCATTTGGTTTCCATGTAGAACTTCCCCAACCTTGCAACCTATGGGAGCCTACTGAGGACCCCACAAGCAAACCTGATCCGGCCCCCTTACTCCACTTCAAGTGGAGGAGGCTGCTTAGATGGATATCCCATAATCCCACACATGCCTCTGTGCAGGCCTTTTTATGGCCAGGTTAAAGTTTTATTTATTTTTTTAAAATTTCATGTCTGTGGTGGGATTTGTGCCCATGCATGCAGGTGCCTGGAAGGCCAGAAGAGGGCGCCAGATCACCCTGGACCTGGAGTTTCAGATGTGTTGGTGCTGTGAACTTGAACTCTGGCCTTCTGAAAGAAGTACTGGCTTCTAACTGTTGAATGATCTTTTCAGCTCCAAGATGGATTTTATGTAAAAATTTGCAATGCCTGGCACTAAATAGGTGCTTGGCTTTACTCTTGAAGAATGACAGGTAGATGACTATGGAAAAGGTTCTGGAAGGGAGAGGAGTATGGAAAGCCTTGGGTGGTCTATAGTTCTGGTTTAGTCTGCTGTGTGCTCAGGACCTCACTCTGTGAAGCCAGAGGGCTAGTACTCCATCTCTTTGTGTGACACCACTTCTTCTTCTTCTTCCTCCTCCTCCTCCTCCTCCTTCTCTTCTTCTTCTTCTAAAGATTTATTTATTTATTTTATGTATATGAGTACGTTGTAGTTGTCTTCAGACACATTGCAGATGGTTGTGAGCTACCATATGGTTGCCGGGAATTGAACTCAGGACCTTTGGAAGAGCAGTCAGTGCTCTTACCTGATGAGCCATCTCTCCTGCCTGTGACACTTCTTTTTATTATCAGGGGAGAGAGGGAGGGGGAGGGGGAGGGGAGGGGAGAGAAGGGGAAATGGAGGGGGAGAGAGGGGAAGGGGAAGAGAGAGGGGAAGGGGGAGGGAGAGAGGGAGAGAGAGCGGGGGGGGGGGAGAGAGGGAGAGGGGGAGAGAGAGGGGGAAATGGGGAGGGGGAGAGGGCGAGGGCGAGGGCGCGAGAGAGATTGAATGATTAAATCCCAGGCTTCTCATCTTTGGAAGTTAAGCTTCACACCTCAGCCCCACCCCCTCTCTCTGAGTATGTAAATCCACACCTTCTCTAAACCCTAACAATCGCTCCGCTTTTGACCCACAGCAACATCTCAACAGCTTCCGCTGCCTCGTTTTGGAAAGAAATGAGTACCAAGGTATTTGCTCCGCTTAAGGGCCAATCATTTCCATAGCAACCAGCTGAGGCTTAGGCTAAGCTACAACCTGCTCTGGCTTAGGGGTGATGAGAAGGGACTTAGCTAGTTTGGGGTTAGAAGGCATTTGGTGCCCTTCTTCTGAGCCTGTAGTCCTCACCGCGGGAGACTTGGGTGCCAGGTCTAGGTGTGTTCAGCGGATCACGTGGTCCTTTGGTTTTGGTTTCTTTCCCTGTCTCACCTACCAGGACCACAGAAATCTGGGCGTTCATTCCTCGCCCCCTGCCTTCCGCTTGGCTCCTATTCAACACTTACTTTCCCTTGCTTAGTGCCCTTGTGTGGGAGCCGGCATACCTGCGATTACTTAGAGAAAGTTGAATGCCAAGCTGCTCCCAGGGCATTTGTGTAAAAGAGGAGTCTTTCCTGTGGGTTTCATACCTTTTTTTTTTTTTTTAAATCCTCTTTGTTCTGAGATTTCCCAACAAAGTGTCTCTAGTATTAGGTGCCACCCAACGGAACCTAGGGTGTGTAGATGTTTTCCTAATTGTCTTTGTGATAATGGTCACACTTTTGCCTCCTCTGGATCATCATTTCCTGAATTTCCAATCACCTTTATCCTGTCTTTCACGTTTATTCTTTCTGATATAAGTTCTAGTAATTTCCTAGATAGACTTCTCCAGCCCTTTAGTGGAATCTTTCCTTTTTTGTTTCATTCCACGAGTTACGAACAGATTCTTCCTAGCGTTTTTTGTTTTTGTTTTGATGTTTGTTTGTTTATACACTTAAGGGGCTGTTCTTTTTTTCATGGATGCCTCTCTTTGTTTCTCTGAGGATGATTTTCAGCATCTGATGTGTGCTGCTGTGCCTTGCATCTATTTAATCTGGGTGCCACCCCAGGCTTCTCTCTTTGTCCCCCAGATGCTGGGATCTGGGCACTCCATGTGTGCAGGCCTGGTGTGCACAGGATATGGGGGGCAGTAGTAGGGACCACTCTGGGTCTGATCTTTCGCACAGAGAGCCTCTACCACCAAACCCCAGCCCAGCAGGCCTGGTAGGAGGTGGAGAAGCTTCAAGGACTTGAATAGAGAGGGGAGGCGGGAGGGAGGTGCAGAGGGCTTTGCTTAAGGCATTTGTTTGCCTTCTGGATTTGAAAGCCTCCGACCCATTTCTCTTCTTCCCCTCTGCTGGAGGGTCCTCTGTTCCATATATCAGCCTTTATCATACACAGCTATTTTTTTTACCCTGCCTTTGATGTAGCCCTTGCTATCAGTGAGGCATGCCAGCCTGCCCCTGAGCTTGCTTCCCACTGTCCACTCACATCCCAGCTGCTTCAAGTGGTCAGCCACCTGCTTCTTAGCATCCAAATCTTGTTCTCAGGCAAAACCCTGTCGTTCTAGTGAGGCAACAAGGAGAGATGGAAGATGGTTTTCTCAGTCATGTGCAGCGATGTAGAAGCTGCACAGTCCTGTCCGACCTCGCAGAGATCTCCACAGGAGCCCTGGCTGTCTAGGTGGGGAAGGAAGTTTGCTCTGCTACACTTGGTCAGCAGTGGGGACCTACCTCCATAAGCAACTGATCTAGGTGGCTGTGGATGTGAGGCGCCCCCTCCCCCAGTGTCTCTGCTTCTCCATGCTCCCCACGTGGAGTTTAATGAGAAGCAAAATGCCACAGGCACAGAGCCCAGTGGGAAGGAGAATGTGGAATCGGGGCTGCTGGAGATGGCCTGGGTCCTGTGCACCTGTGGGAAGATCGCTTTGATGTCATAACTGAGTATGTGAAAATTAAAAGCAGAAAACCAGAGGCAAAGCCAGTTGCTGGGGGGATAGCATCGATGGAGGCTGGGCATGTTTTTCTCTTAACCATTCTTCTCTGAAGGCCTGGCATTCATGGTCATAGGCATGCATGTGTCTGTGTGTGCAGCCTGCATCCATGTGTCTGCACACTCCTACACAGGCATATTCACCCATGTCCTGTGTGTGTATGTGAGTGCCTGAATGTGTGCGAGCATGTATGGATACCTATAGTGCTGCTCTGAGGTTTTGGTCTGGGGCAGTGGGGAACACTGAGGATGGAGATCAGGCCTGCTAGCTGGCCTCTCTTTGTCTCTGTTTGGACTGCCAGACACACAAGAATGGAGTGTCTGAAAAATAACAGGTGCTAGCCAGATTGGGGTGGCACACATCTTTAATCCCAGCAATTGTGAGGCAAAGGCAGGCAGATCTCTGTAAATTCAAGGCCAGTCTGGTCTACAAATCGAGTTTAAGGAGAGCCAGGACTATACAAAGAAATCTTGTCTCCAAAACAAAACAAAAACAACCAAACAAAAACAACCCTCCAAACCAGCTAACCAAACAAAAACAAAACAAAACAAAACAAAAACACCCTCCAAACCAGCTAACCAAACAAAAAAAACAAAACAAAAACACCCTCCAAACAGGTGCTCAGTTCTCACTGAGTTGTGGAGACCAGGAAGGTGTCTTGGGGAGGGCCTGGTCTGGTTCACTGACAGTGAGTAGAAGGGCAAACATGCCCCTTTAATTCCCCCTTGCCAGGGCACTGACTCACATCCACAGACCCTACTCTTATGATGGAGACACTTTCTGAAAGGCCCACTTCCTTCTTCTGTCACCTTGTGGGTTGTCTTAGTGTCTTCTCCTGTTGCTGTGATAAAATGCATGGACAAAAGCAAGTTAAGGAAGGGAAGATATATTTCAGCTCACAGTTCAAGGTTCAGCTCATCATGGTGGGGGAGTCAAGGCAAGCAGGAGCTTGAAGCAGCTGGTCCACTTATCCCTGCAGGCAGAAGAGCAATAGGTGAGTGCTGGCTAGTGTTCAGCCCACTTTCTCCATCTTATATAAATGCAGGATCTCCAGCCTAGGGAATGGTCTCACCCACAGTTGACATGTGCCCTTCTCTGTCAGTTAATGGAACCAAGACAATTTCCTACAGACATTCTCAGAGACTAACCTTAATGTAGATAATCCCTCACGGGTGTGCTCAGAGTCTCATTTCCCAGGCGATTTTGAATTCTGTCAAGTTAGAAACAGTAACCATCCCAGAGGTCACGAGGATTTCAGTCTAGGAACTGGGATCAGGGTGAGGTGCTCCCACTTGTTTTAGGCTACACTCTTACTTTTGCTGAGTCTCTGTTCTTACCTAGAAAATGAGGTAAAAGTTAGGCACATGGGGCAGGTGAGAGAACTCTTGGAATAATATGTGGAAAAGACCTCAGGGAACATCAAGACTAGGCAAACACTCAGTTATTACTCATTCACCTGAGAAGCAGTCATTGAGCATTTCCTGTTGGGGACCCCATCCGAGGCCCTGAGGCCCTGAGGCCCCGAGTCACAACTGCAGATACCCATGGTGCTCCCTGCAGAGCCCAGAGAGTACTGGTCTACCTCGAGGAAACCCTGAGGTGTTTGTCAATGCTGTGAGAGGAAGTGTGAGGAGTGGATGTCTTTCAGGTAAGGGGGAGGGGATCTGTGCTTAGGCTAAAGCCCCTTCTCACAGAGAAACAGGAATCGCAAAAGCTCAGACTGAGACTGGCATGACTCAGTGTGTCTCATGGTCCAGTTCTAATCTAGGCCACATTATGCTCCAACCAATGTCTCTCCTGCCATGGGGGCAGCCAGGCCTGTGAGCATTCCTAATTCACTCTTGAACTCAAAAGCATTAAGTATCACTTTGTGCGGGCCCAGCTGCAGTCTTCTCACGCCAGGAGCCTAAAGCCTCCTATAGCCCATCGGTAACCCTCAGATGCCCACACCAGCTTCGGAGACACTCCCAGATTGTGTGAGTCACTGGAATTCTAGGCTGTTTCTCTCCTTCCAGGAAAATGTCTGCCAATGGCTTTTATGACACCAAGTAAAAAGCCCTCCCCACTTTGGATACTTTTATGTCAGCTTTAAAGGGTGGGCGCGAAAAGCGCGGACATCTCAATGAAATAACTGCCATCAGACCTGGGTCTCTTCTTCCTACAAGACAGAAATGACAAGCCAAACTGGAGGTGGCAAGTACCTCCAGGGACCTCATGGTGCCGGGCTTCAGGACCCATGCTAAACTTCCAGTGAAGGGAGGGGCTTCCCCACTGCTTGAGGAAGGGCTTAGCCTCCCTCTGGGACCCCTGGGCCCACATACCCAGCTGCTCGTTTGGCTTGACCAATCGGGGTTTACAATCCTAGGTCATGTGCTTTGCTGAGCACTCTGTGGTCATAGCCGTATGTTATGCTGAACGCTCAAGGTGGGGACAGAAAATGAAGGTCAGATCTGTTCTACCATGGCTGGTTTGGTCAAGTCTCCTGACCTTTTAGTGACCTGGTTTCCTTATGGGAATAAACAGTATATGCCCACTGGGGTTGGGAGGGGGCAATAAATAAACTGATGCTAGAAGACGAGATGGTTCAGCGGGTAAAGGCGCTTGCTGCCACTCCAGACAAATTGGACTTTGATCCCTAGGACCCGCATGGTGGAATCAGAGAACCAACTGCTTCAGGCTGTCATCTCGGCCATCTCATCTAAGCGATGGGGCAGCTGTGACCTGGTGTAATTGTTACTGTACTGTATGTAGCAAGCGTCCAAGCATCACCCTTTCCTCGGTTCTGGTTGGGTCTGTCAGCAGGAGATGGGAATTGGGAAAGGGCGCTGTGAGGTGCTCGCTCCTACTCCACCATGGAGAGCTTCAATATTCAAGGTGGTACAAGTGGCTGGAAACATCTGGAAGGTCCTCATTCGCTAGCTCATGCAGCTCCCGGGCTGGGACTCCTTTTTGAATGGCACATTCTGACTGGTGATAGGTGAGTCTGAAGAGAAAGTATCGAGAGAATGAGCAGGGGAACGGGGTGGGAACAGGAATTGGGAGGGGGGGGTGACTGGGGGGGGGTGCACGGGGAGCCGGTTTGTGATGGATGGGTGGGTAGGAGGAAGGAAGTGACTTCCTTCTATAACCTAGCTGCTGAGTGTCGCCTCTGCTGCCCTCTAGTGGTAGAGGCAGTGGCAAACCTGCCTAGGTTTAAGGTAGGAACAACTAACAGACCCAGCTTATGGGTTTGGATACTTGAAGTAAAAACGATACATGTTTAGAAAAATGCCTGGGCTATAGTATTAGTATAGTTAACAAATGCTAAATATTATGAAAAGCAACACCTAATAATTAAATGGTACATTTTATAACTAGTGAAGTATAAGTAAGTGAAATATTATTTTAGTTTGTGTTGGGGGAGAGGAGATGGTAAAGAAAGCCTCCAGGAAGATGATACATGAGTAGGGTTTTGGAGGATAGATAAAGAGTTTGCTATGGTATCTCTTCACACAATTTGGGTAGAGGAAGTAACTTGGACAAAGTCCTAGAGGGCTTGAAACAGTGATGCGTTCATGTATCCCTGGTGCTGCAGCAACATTTAGAGCCAAGAGCGCTGTCCAGAGCAAGCTGGGGGGAATCTTGTCAGCAGGACTGGTTGGGATTTTGTCATGACGGTAGCAAGAAGCTATGAAGGGTTCAAACAGGGTGAGTGACAGCATTGTAAAGGGGAGAAGGTGGTATCTGGGGACCAGAGGAGAAGCCATAGCACGGCCCCATGCAGTAACATGACCACCTACATGGTGCCTGTCCCCACTCCAGGCATCCAGGAGGAGGCAGGTCTGTCCATTGTTTTATTACATTTATTTAGGTATATATTTTATGTGCATGTGTGCAGGTTCATGCGTATGCACCACAGTGCCCATATGGAGGTCAGAGCACAAGTTGTAGGAGTTGATGCTTTCCTTCCATCCTGTGGGTCCCAGGCATTGAATTCCAGTAATAAGGCTTGGGTACAAGTACCTTTCTGTGCTGAGCCATCTTACCAGGTCCCAGATCTGTCAATTGTACTTCCTTTCACTGAGTCTGAGGACCCAGAGAACTGAAGTCCCCCAGCCTAGAGCTGGAGACATCATGAGCTGATGATGATGCTAGTCTTACATAATCACAAAAGGGGACAAAAATGGCCTTCTTCCTGACACAGGCTCTAGACAGTCCTGTATGTTCTTGCTGCATGGCAGACACTAGGTGGTCACATCTCAGCAACTAGTGGATGCTGTGTCTATGATGCATGAGGTGGCAGTGTGAGGGAATTGGGGCAGGACACAGACATCCTGCAGCGTACAACCTTGGGGTGGAAACATGGGTGCTGGAGCCTGGCTCTCTGGCTTCAGGAAGAACACTTCTTCCCTGTCCTCTAACTTCCTTGTCCTTGCATGGGAATTCAGTGACATATGTATCCTGAGTGTATGGGACATGAAGCTCAAACCCTCTAAAAACACTTCTGTTGTACCTGCTGAGAACCCAGGACCCTCATCTTCTTGTCACCCAGTAGCCCAGAGAAATGGTGCTGCATCTAGACCATCTGCCTCTTTTGACTACACAGTAGACTACACTTCCCAGAATCCCCAGGGTGGACATACAACCTGGATCAAGGCCAGAAAAATGGTGGCCACAAAGGAGATGCTGCCAACTTCCACTTTCTCCCTCTGCTGGCCAGTTGCAGAGGCACTAGAATGACAGGTCTCCACCAAGGTTTTGTCCCTCTGGGAACCCTTGGCAGTATCTAGAGATAACCCACTGTCATGATTTGTGGGAGTGCTACTGGTGGGCAGAGATCAGGGATTTGGCTAAATACGTCACTGTGCTTGGTAGGACACCTCCACAGATCATCATTTACCCCATGCCACTAGTGATGAGTCCCGGATTCTCATCTCGAGTGTCCAAGTCCCTTTGATGTGCAAACAGAAGAGCCTGTGTTCTTGAAGGGCTGCATGGAACACCACAGCTCATGAACTCTGCGCATTGCTAAGCCATTGGCTTCTCAGGCTGTGTTGTCAGAATCACTGGTGTTTCTTGCTTGATGACCACTTCATTTAGGAAGCCAAGACCAATGTGAAGAACTTGTATGTTTGAACTGGTAAGTCTGGCTCTAAAACCTGGGCTGGCCTCTGTGTTATAACTCCTGGTTCTAAGGAGAAGTGGGCCATCACTGTGCCTCCCCTTGTCTGCTTTCTGGGGGCTTCAGTTGAACAAACAGAGCACCCAGTAGGTGGGCAGACAGAGCACCTATCACCAGCATGTGGCTTACTCCCCTGCAGAGCCATGACTGGTGAGGGTGCAGGTACCAAGATGGTTGGTTATCTGGTTCTCCAGACCAGGCTGATAGTATCTCTACATCTGGGGCATCTGGGGCAGCCCAGGTTGGTTATCTGTGACAAATGCTTCTTTAAAAGGCTGGAAAGACACCACTCCTGCATGGATCCCTGTGGTGTCCTCTTCAGGGAGTTCCTATAGTCTGAGTATTCCTTTCAAGCCACTGGGTACTCCTCTTGCCCCAGGCTTGAGTTCGTAAGCAGGTGTCTGGAGGTGTCTCAGCTCCTTGTTAATTTCCTGGCTTGCCATCCTGAAAGTCGGAGGGCTGAGAGACTGCCACACAGGAAGATGGGGAGATAACAGTGTCTGCCCCGACTTCCCGCCTGTCAGCAGTCTGTCTCCCTCACCTCTGTCTACCCTCATCGTCTCTGTCATGCAGTCAGAGCCTTGACAAAAGGCGCTGGTCAGCCTAGTTGCAGGCAAGCTCCGGAACTAGAGGAAACCTAGGTGTCTTTGGTTCTAAGACTCAAACGTGTGTTTCTGAACATGTGTGGAGGTGTGCTTACCTACACTTCCCACCCTTGGTTGTAAACATCTCTGACAGATCATTTAGTCCAAGCCTCGGTAGCCACACAACTTGGCACCCTGCCAAAGGATCCCCACAGCCCCCCTTTCCTGAAGTAACTTCCAAGGGTGAGCCTGACACCCATGCCACTTCTCCAGTAGGTGAAAAGTCCTTAGGTTTGCTCCAAGTCTATCTAGCTGAAATCCAAGACCTTTGTCTGTAGGTTCTGGATAGAGATTACTGTCTTTTTACTTCTTAGATATTAATCTGCCAAGTAGCTGAAAAGAGAAAGTATACTCCCCTCTTACTGAGCTTTCTACATTCTCTTTTGCATTCGGAGCCCAACCCATGGTCTGTGGAGGTTGGCTGCAGGAGGGACGTACACAGCAGAAATGGCCTCACTCCTCTCTGGCCCTTGGATGTTTCTCTGGCCTGCTTTGAAAGCTCTGTGGCTGCAGAGCAAGCAAGAGTGTGGGAAGACTGGCGGACAGGCAGAATTTAACCTCCCTGGGTTTGAGTTAGACTCAGTACCCGAGTTAAGTAGCTAGATGGAGATTGGTGGCCTTGGAGGCCATTGAGGATGGACACCTCCCTCATGAGGGACCCCACCTTCCGTTCCCCTAGAAAGGAACACACAGCTGCTCCTCTTTAGGCCCCTGGGTCTGGAGAATGGAGTCCACCTCAGGCTATAGCTGGAGGCATGATATTCTCACCTGTTCCAAAGCAGAGAATGTCACATATTACTGCTCCTTCCTAAAGAAAAGATAAAGCAGCTGGGCTTGTCATTCACCCAGCCTGGAAGTCACCCTTCAGGACGGTGGATTCGCCTGAAGACTCTCTAAGGAGATGGGAGGAGTAATTATCCCTTTAATGAGATAATATGCTTATAGCACCCAGAAGCCCCACCCCCCACCCCAGCCCCAGCGGTTTATGGAACATCCATGCAGCACTGATAAACCTGCCTGGTTTCCCAAGTTCTGACTCACAAAGCAAAGCTTGCCTTTTCCCATCTTTCTACCCCCTTTCCTAAGCATGCTTTTGGGCACTCTGGGCTTCCTTGCTTTTCCTCTAAAGCTCCCTCACCCTCCTGCCATGCAGCTGCTTGCTGGACCTCCATGGCTCAATGGGTGGTTTTCTTGGACCCAAACTCAGCATGCATGGCTTTCTCTTTTCATTCTTCCATCTCTTCGTCTTCTGGCAGGCGCCAAAGTCTGCAGTTTGCCTGACCCCTTGCTTTTCTTCCAAACTAAATTGTCTTTGAGTTTCCTTCTGAGTCCATCTTTAAATTCTTTTATTGATGAGACTAAAACCCAAAAGGGAACCCTGAATCCCCTGGTAAAACTTACAAGGAGCAACCTGGAACAGGAAGCTGTTTCTTCCCCACTTTCCTAAGGAACCTTGATCTCACCCTAAGGTTTCCTAAGGAACCTTGGCCTCCCCCCCTCTGAATCTCATGGGTCGAGTGGGGCAAGGGCCAGAGGAAGGCAAAGACATTGCCTCATTTTCCCAAGTAGAGGCACAGGCTCACCCAAGGCATGCTCTGTCCAAGGTCTCATCCCAGTGAGCCTCATGCCTGGCCAATGGATCTCAAGATTAGTGCCTTCTCTCAATCATGTTGCTTAGTTCCAAGCTAAACCCCAAGCTTCATCCAGGGGCCTCAGACCTCTCCACTGCATTTAGGGGTCCCTTAACACAGAGGATGAGGACGTAAGGGGATAGGGGTGGAGAAGGCCCAAGCTATCCCTGGGGCTAGGAGGCCTGCAGCCTATTTTCCTGAAGGCTGCTAGGTTCTTAGTCTGCCTGCAGCTTCCAGATTGGCTACTGCCTCTGCTGCCCAGCATTACATAAATCCTCACAGGATCTGCAGACAAGAAGCAATTAGGAGGGAGGGAGGGAGGGAGGGAGGGGGAGAGGGGGAGAAAGGAGGGGAGAGAAGGAAGCAAGGAGGCTGAGAGAGAAAAACAGCAGGAGAAGAGAGGTTAGCAGAAGTAAGCCTGGGATCAAAGAGGGGAAACAGAGACAGGGGAAGGGGAGGAGACAGAGAAGTGAGAGAAGTGGAGGAGCTGTACACACTCACACACACACACACACACACACACACACACACACACACACACTGATAAATACACAGACAGATACACGGACACACAGAGACAGATACACATACACAGATACACAGAGATATACACAGACAGATACGCAGAAACACATACAGAGAGAGACATGCATAGACACAGGCACACAGACACATAGACACATACATACATACATACATACATACATACATACATACATACATACACACACACACAGAGACATCGACTCAGATAGATACACAGACACACTGAGACAGATACACATACATAGAGACATACAGACACATAGACACAGACATACATAGACACACACATAGATATACACAGATACACAGAGACACACACAGAGACGCAGACGGACAGACAGACACATACATACACACTAAGGGGAAGCCGAGGGAGAAAGAACTCAGAGCTAGACATCCAGCAATCCATGGGGTCAGGGAGATGGCTTTCCATTTGCAAAACATGGATTAAACCAATCTAAGGTAGAGAGAAGTAAGAATCTTGGAGCTATGAGCTAGGGTGAAGGACAGTTCAAGGATGAGAGAAAGAGCTATTCATTTGTATTTTTGTATGAGCTTAAGCTTTGCCAAGATCCCACAAAGGAGAGTGGACTCCGTTTATTGTCACCCACATTTTAAAGCTGGGAAGCAGATAGTCGGTGAAGCAAGGTGGGACCCCAAATCACTAGGCAGGAAAAGGCCCAGTAGGGTGTGCACCTGGGCCAGTCTCACCAGCAACTTGGTCCTCTGGTCTGTGGCAATGACCCTAGTCACTAAGAGCATAGTAGGACAGCTACCTGGTTCCTGTCTGCCTTTTCTGGGCCATGGGTAGCCTTAGAGCATCCGAGAATCCCAATAGGTTTTCTAAGGGGTGCCTTTTTGTGGTATGAGAACCAAGGAAGAAAGCTGGTCTTGCCTCTTCCTTTTGTGTGTTGGATGCTCCCTGTATCCCTGAACTTACTGCCATGTCTGCAGCCTGCAGGCCCAGCCCTGATTCCACAGATGGCCTACCTTGAAATGAAACCTAGTGCCTTGGACCAGAGCCAGGGGCCTGGGGGGAGCAACAGCAACCTCCTTCTCTCCCTCCCTCCCTCTCCTATTCATTTTTCAAATGTTATTTATTTTTTAAACATTCCCTCTCTCTTATTCATTTTTCAAACGCTCGCTATGTGCCAGGCAGCTGTTCTAGGCATCGAGGACTACAGCAGTGTACAAAACCGATAAAAACTCTGCCTGGAGGAATTTACATTTTAGAGGAGAGAGACAAAAAATAAACCAGCAAAAAATAAATACAATGTGTGGTATTAATGATGATAAGGGCTGTAATGAGAGACAGGCATGAAAGGAGAGATAGGGTACTGGTGGGGCAGTTTGGAAACAACCCTTTGGACCCCCGCTAGGCTGAATGTCTTCCTTAGTATATATGCATCACATCCATGTTTGTAGTTTCCTGTTTCTTCCCACTTCCTACCATCACCAGGGGATCATGGAAGGATTGTCCCTCAGTACTGGCAATTGCCATCCTGGTCTCTGTAGAGGGACATACCTGAATGGGGCTGGTCTCTGGATACCACATCTGTGCTGGCCTCTCCGTCCTCTAGAATTCTTCAGTGACTACCAGCCTCTGGGGAACTCTCTAATTCCCCAGTAGCTCTGGGACATCTGTGAAGTCTCTGCCTGGTCATCTCCTTTAGTCCTTGAGAACCTCAGTCAAGAGTCTTCTTGCCCTGGACTTGGTGGAACCTGAACAACACCGCTTGCTGACCCCTCTGTCCAACGTCAGCCATATTGGCCTCCATCAGCTCTTGGGACTTCTCCAAGTGCTGGGCTGAGATGGAAATGGGGTAGAGAAATATCCCCGTGGGAGCAGATGCAGGGCAGCACGTAGAGCAAGGTCAGGGCCATCATGGCCACCCAGGGAAGACCGACTCCAGGGACCAGGGCACCCCTTCACAAGGGGTGGTGGGTAGTGCTTGCCTCTGTCTCTCATCTGAAGACAGTGCCCCTTGTCAGCCTCACTGCTCTCCCCCCCCCCCAACTTGCCTGAAGGAGGAGGGGCAAAGCCAGGGAATAGACTCTGGGAAAGTAGGGTGTGGGGCACAATGATGCGGGACACGCCCCTGGGGAGTGGCAATTCAGAGGGCTTGAATATGCTTTTCCCAGTGCTCACAGCAGGCGCTGGGCTTTAGGGAAACACCAGGATACTGCTCAGGGGGTGGGGAAACACAGTCTGAGATGTGGGGGGACTGAAGTTGGGGTTCCCTGGCTCATGGGACATCTAGTCACCGATGGACTGCTGGAGTGCCACACAGAAGAGTTAGGAACCTAGGATTGGGGGTCCATGGGCTGTAACGAGGTGGGGACCATTGGGGCCCTCGGGCTGAGGATGATGACAAACCTGAGCTGGGTTGGGGGTAAAGGGGAAATGGGGAACTCATCAGTGAAGGTAAGGTAGCGGTGGTTGTCTAGAAGCACAGAGAGGCCTTCTATGTGAGACTTAGGCTGTGGCCCTGTAGGTGAAGGCCTTCTCCATGCTCCCCACGGAGGTTTTGATGAAAGAGACTGCCCATGTTTATCCATACCGTTTATTGACTGTTCATACCGTTTATTGACTGTTCATTGTGGGTGCATACCAACTTCTCAGGGTGGACCAGAGATTAAATACCTTTTGCAGGGAGCAATGTCCAGGAAGGGAAACTTACTGGCTAAACTCTAAGGGCCTCTAGGTACCTCACTGGCATGGAGAACTCTGTTTTGAGCTATGTGACAAATGTGGGGAGTATGGACACGTGTTCTAGGCCAGGGAGCAGGGAGCTGCCTACCATCTTAGGTGGATGCCCCGGTGTCGGGAACTCAGACACGGTCTACCTTACCAAACTTCTTGGCAAGATCCATTGTTCCACTGTAGGGTGCTTGTCCCCAAGAGCAGAACAGGTTGATCTTACGCAGGAACATTGATTAGACAGCTCCATGTCCAGACTGGACACTCTCTGAGCAAGTCACTACCCTGTCCCCAAAGGTGGGCTAGGACCCTCTGTCTTCAGCAACCATACTCTTCCCAGTAGCTACAGACACATCTAGAAAGTCTGGGGACTGTCCTGGGCTACCAGGTCTCTCCTGCAGAGGCAGGGCACCACCTTCCCTCTCTCCATCTCACTGCTCCTGAGTGTCCTGCACAGACCAGTGGAGGTGGCATGTGTCATGTGAGAAGCAGCCAGGAAGATGTGCCCTCCCTTCCGGGGACATACACACTCAAAACAAGTGCATTGTGTCCATGACTAAAGAGAAACCAGACCTCAGGCCAAAAAACCTGCTTCTCCCAAAGGCAGGATTTCTCTGTGAAGCCCAGGCTGGCCTTGAACTCCCGATCCTCCTGTCACGGGCTCACCAGGTATCATAAGCATCTGCTGCTACATTGGACTCCATTCTTCATCTTAAAAAAAAAAAAATCTGTGTTCAGGGACCATAGAGTTCTGAACTTAAACATGTCTCCCCACTCTTATAGAGTCTTGGAAATCAGGGCAGGGTGACAGTGGTTATAAATAATGAGGAAAGTCAATGCTGGCAAAAGACACTTTTTTCTGGGCCTGTTGTCAGGCCCTGTGGCTTTGCCTTGGCTTGGTTAAGATATCTGGCTGCATTCTGTCTTTGCCTCTCTAAAGTGTCTGAACCCCTGAGACCCTCCCATTAGGTACTGACTTCCTGCAGCAAGTTAGAAGTGGGGCATAGCAAAAGAGACCCCCATGCTTTCCTGAAGAACTGTGCTATTTTGGGTCCTGGCTTCTCTTCTGTGGCTCCTTGTGTAGGGGGCTGGTAATTCTGAGTTTGATGAGAGGCTGGGGACCATGGTAAACTCTGTGTGTGTGTGTGTGTGTGTGTGTGTGTGTGTGTGTGTGTGTGATGCCTGAGAGGCAGTTCTGGAATCAATAGGTGGTGAAGCCTGGGGCTGTTTGGTTCTCTCAGGGAGAAACCCCAGATGGTTTCTGCCTGGTTCATTTCTCCATCTTGGCTTCCTCAGTGTAGCCTTGACCCTAATCTATTTCCTGCTTCCTAGAGAATTCTCTCCATTGCAACCATGGTCTCTGTGAGCTCAGCTCCTCTGGGTAGAGACCCTTTGCTTAATAGATGTGGGGCTGCTAGTCCTGCCTCTCTTCCTGACCCCTGGCCAGAATAAGCATGGGGACAGATGGAAATGTCAGATTCAGGGAGGGATGCTTCCATCTTAGACCCTGGTTACAACTGCCTGATTGTGGGAGGCTGGGCTCCCTCAGGGAAGCAGGGGTGGAAAGGGATGTCTTCTTGCGATGTTGGTGACCTCAAATGATGGCGCACAGCTTCTGCCCCAGAGCCACCTGGCTGTGCACTACATACCTTAGAAGACAAATGTCTTCTACAGACCTTCAGATCCGGAGCTCTTGGGCACGTGCCCAGAGATCTGTGTTTTCATAAATCACACCAGATGTTCTGTTTCCTGTGAACTTGGCCTTGACCTCTGAAGGACCTCTGCTACGGACGTTCTCCCAACCTGACTTCTGAATGTTTCTTCCTTGTACAGTTGTGTGCTTCGGGGCTATACATCAGTGTCAGGGGTCATGGGAGGTTCTGTGGCTAGGTCTGAGAGGAAGCCTAGGGGTGATGGTCACTGTCCTTGGAGATATTGCATGAGGAGGCAGATTATGTTGGGTAAAGGACAGAGCACTTCCTAAACAACTACCTGCTGCCCAGGCTCCTGCACTCAACAATGGGGAATGCGAACCTCTGGGGATGGGACCTGGGGAAGGGGTCCAAGGAGGGGCTGGTGCTCTGTGCTCTCCTGGAAGACAGAGAAGAGATTAAGCTGCAGGTGGGAAGAAACCTGGTTTGAAGATATTTATGAAGGTTTCTTTCAAGTCAGAGATGCTGGACCGCCACAGGAATCAGGTAGCTTTGCCTGCCCGGGGTTTAAAACAGTTTACACACACTCAGTATGCACTTACACCCATCTGAGGGCACCTGTGTGTTAGACTTCAGACGTGTGCAGAGGCATAGATGAGTGCATGGGTATTTATTTTGTCTGGGTATATTTTCTTTGAAACAGGGTCTCACGTAGGTTGAGGTTGGCCTCAAACTTGTTCCATAGAGGGAATGATGTCTAAGTTCTAATTCTTCTGCCTGTATCTCCTGGTTGTTGAGATTACAAGCACATTGCCTGTCTTTCATATGCAGTACTGGGAATTGAACTCAAGGTTTCCTGCATGCCAGGGAAACACTACCAACTACGCTACATGTTTTAGCCCAGAGTACATGCCTGCCTGTGAGACAGGGAGCATGTTTGTCACATGCACAGATACATGTATGTTTCCCACACATCTGTCTCAGCCTCCTTTTCCTGGCTGTTTAATTCCTCCCCAGAGCCAGAGTCTCCCTTTGCACTTTCTCGAACGGTCTCTGGAGTGAGAGCCTTGTTTAATCTCCATTAGCTCTCTTATTTCCTGCACCAAATTAAAAGTGTGACCAAAAGTTAATTATTCTAATTCAATTTGGTCCTAATGTGGTGTACGTGGGGACAGAGAGGCCTGGGCGGAGGTGAACGAGAAGTGGGCAGGAGAGGTGGCTTTAGTTTTAATACGTCTTAATGGCTCCTACAGGGAAATGCTGAAAGCTTTTTTTTCCTTTGTGATTTTCCTGCTGTGTCCCCGGGTTCACTCTCTAGATTTTCTAGGAATTCCAGGGTGCTCTTGGGAACTTGGCTCTGGGAAATATTTGAGGAGATAACAGGCTTCAATAGAGGTGGGGCGGTCCGTGTGCGTGTACATGTGTGGCACGGGTGTGCAGAGGCGTGCTTGCTGAAGGAACACAGCCCGGACTCCATTCCAGAAGCACGCAGATAGAAGAGCCCAAACCTCCCTGGTGAGAACAGGCTGCAGAGCTCCCCGCTGAGTGCTTAGCCTTAGACAAGCTAAGAGATTACTGTCTCTGCAAGGATTGGAGAGCAGCCAGCTCGCTGTGCCTCCATCTCCAATCTTTTTCAGATCACCTCTGACCCGGCTTCTCTTCGCTTGGATCTCTCTGTTCATTCCCCTTTCCTGCTCAGGAATACAGACTTCAGAGCTCGCTCCAATCTAGCTCTCCAGGCTGCTGTGTAGCTCAGTGGTCGAGCAGTTGCCCAGCATGCATAAGGCTGTGGGTTCGATTTCTGGTCTTACAAGGAAATAAAAAGGCTTAAGGTGTCAAAGCAGATTTCTCTAGTAATCATAGCCTCCTCAGGCTGTTTTTGGACCCTACATGTGAACAGGAACAGGAGTCATGGTAAATCCACATCCCTACCACCCTCCACCTCAGGCTCAGGCTCTCCAGGAGCTGACAAATGGAGAAGAAAGGACGGGGGTGGGCTGGCCTGGAGGCTTTCCCACTTCTATCTGGACTACATGCTCCTCATCCTTGTTCACAAGCTCCCCCTTGGCTAACACTCAGCTCCATGGTTGTCTAATTGCAAGGCAGGCTGGGAAACACCAGCTGTGGCAAGTCCAAGAGGAGCAAGCCTGTCTCTCTCAGCACATCACCGAGGGCATCTTTCTCTAAAATGCCAAGGTCTCTTTTAAAGGTGATGCACAAAAGGTATTTAAAAAAATAATGCTCCACTAAGTACTAATAAGAATTTGCCATTTTTAGACACTGAACACAGTCTACATGGCTCTGTGCTAAAAGGGGCTCCTGCCAGCTCTGAGACCTGAGAGGATTTGCTCTCAGCTAACTGCCGAGCTCTTCTGGACTAGTAACTCATCCCATCTCCACATCTTCCTGTCAGGCCCCTCCAGGGCACCCAGGACACACCTGCATGGCGCAGCTTCAGCACTCAAGCCCCCTCTGTCAGTGGGGGTTCAGACTCTTGAGTTTCCTTTCAGATTGGCAAACGAGGCTTGGAGAGGAGAAACAAGCCCCCAGCATAGCACAGGCCGAGGGGACCAGAATCTTCTGAATGCCTGTCTGCTGCTCCTTCCTACACATTTGACCACGAGCTATCTTTTAAGAATACAGGAAGACATTTAACACACTTGGCCACACACGTCAAAGAAGGAAAAGATACCTGGAAGCTTGCCGGTTTTCCTTTTGCAACATTTTAGAAGGCTCGTGCCCTAAGATGTTTCCTTCCCTTTGTGCTCTGGAGGAAGATTCTGGACAGCTGAGGAAATGCTGGAGAGTGTGTGATGTGTATATAGTACGCATACATAATGTGTGTACAGTTTGTATGTGGATTGTGTATATGATGTATATGTGAACTCTCTGTGTGTGTGTGTGTGTGTGTGTGTGTGTGTGTATGTGTAGTACAGATGTGTGTATTGGCAATAGTGGCTTGGGTAAGAGCAGACTTCCAGGTGGAAATGCCCCGAATGACCCCAGGCATCTGTCTTCTTGGTTCACCTTGTCTGTGATGCTTGCTGTTTTTGTTCAGGGCAGTCCCACTTGGTCCCACATTGGGGTTTGCAGACTTGAGTTGGAGCTCTTCATGTGACCTGCTAATCATCTATTTTTCTCTCACGGCTAGAGTCATCCCATAAAACAACTTCGGGGAGTTTTGTTCTCCCCTCTGCTGCTTCCCCTGGCTCACTTCAGTGTGCACATGAGGCATCCAAGGGCCAATTCTGCCTCTGTTTCTGGCATTCCTGCTCTTTATACAGAAAAGAACAGAGATGCCTGCTTCCTTCCGGGCACTGAATACAATTTGCTAAGACTTTTGGGAAAAATGGTGTTGTGCCTAGGGCTAAGGCACATCCCACAGGGCTCTGCTAATTTGCCCTACATAAGGAAAATAGTGTAGACTGGCTCGGGGTCAGGCCCGCCCACCAACTCCATAGGACCTTCTTCTCCGAGTCTCAGTTTATGCTCTGAAGATCTGGGAGAGTGGGACCAGAGTTTCTCCAGCACATTTTAGACTGAAAAGAGACAAGCTCTAACTTTGATAAAGAGCTGGGCTTGCTAGGTAATAGAGGTACAGAAGATTCTGGGACTTGGAGATTCCCCCCCGGGGCATCTCTTGATGTTTTCATACTGGATGACAATAGTGGACAAGCAGTGGCAACAGCCATGGCTTCATGAAGTCAGGGCCAGCATGGGCTAACACCCCTCAGAAACATTAGTCTGTGTTACCCTGCTGAGCAAGTCTAGCCACCTGGCCAAAGCATTGGCAGAGTATGGAGAAAAGAAATGGCAAAGGATGGATGTGGATTTCAACAGTGCTCCCAGGACCTGCAACAGTGCTCCCAGGACCTGCTATAGTGGCTGGCACTTCTGTCTCAACACAGGGGCTCACTCTGTAGTCCAGGTTGACCTCAACTCCCTGTCCTCTGGCTTCAATCTCCAGATCTTAGTGTGCCGCCACGCCTCATGGCACCATTGCCTTTATCAACAATGCTCCTGCCT
Source organism: Mus musculus (assembly GCF_000001635.26). Taxonomy (NCBI): domain Eukaryota; kingdom Metazoa; phylum Chordata; class Mammalia; order Rodentia; family Muridae; genus Mus; species Mus musculus. The sequence continues at coordinate 82,600,494 of NC_000077.6, read as the reverse complement.
TGAAAACCCAGAGACAAAAGGACCACGTGTGGGGTCTGCACATGACAAGGGGAGGTGACCTACGGCTGACTTTACTTCCCCATGGCAGGCAGGTTGCCTCGGTGATGGTGATCTGTATCCGTTTTGGACCATCTAGGCAGGTTGCCAGCACCTGACTGCCAGCATTCCATGGGCTCTCTGTGTCTTCTTCTACGTCTCCGGCTCAGAGCTTTCTCTGTTCAGGTTGTACCTGTGCATGGAGAGGATGGAAACCAGATAGCTCTGGGTGTGGCCCTCCCGGGGTGGGGCCAATAGCCCAAGGCAAAAGCCCCTGCCCCCTTTTTCCAGTGCAGTCACTAGGAGTTTGTTCTTAAGGCAGTGCTGAGGTCCCAGGACTTTCTACACAGGTCTTTCCACAACTCCATTGTCGGCGCGCTCCGTGTGTGTGTGCTCTCCTTCTGTCTCCCCAGCCCCCTTTGCCTGCCGCTCCCTTTGGCCTCTTAGGATCCATCATCTTGGTGTTTGTTTTGAGGAGGATCCGACCTAAGATCCTGTTTTTTCCTCCCTTGAGTCTACATAACCCTCCTCAGACTCGAAGCCATTCTTCCCAAATTCTTCCGCAAACCAGTGGGCCAGATGAGGATCCCTCTTATTATGAATATACTCCCAGGGCCTGATGAGTTGCGTGTTGTGCTAAGAAAACACACTCAGTAGATATTTATTAGACAAATGTCCCCCTCCGTGGAATGTCCCCCTGGGGAGGGAGGAGCCACTGAGGGTGAGTCTCTCTCCCATCCCACTGGATGCTGTGATCTTGCAGACACTGGAGCCAGCTCCCCGTGTGGAAACACAACTCCATTATCTGTCACATCAGCCAGGTGATGCACCTCAGCAGGGGTCTGGGGACCCAGGTCGATTTAATGCAGCACACACCCCCTCTCCGTCTCTGGCTTCACTGATCTTGTCCCTCCCCCAGCCAGCCACATTAAGTGAGTAAGTAATGAAAATGGCTAGAAATTGAATTTTATGAAAAAGTAAGCCGCAGCTTAGAGAGCAGGCAGGAGGAAGGAAAGGAGAGGGGTCTGGTAAGGAGAGGGAGGAGGTGGTGATTCCTAGGGCTGTCAGGGGGAATGGAGGAACACCGATTGGCAAAGAGAGTCGGGAAGGATGCAATTCAGTTAGGTGGGATTTTTACCCTCTTCCTCTGTTCTGACCTCCCCACCCCATCCTTCCTCTCATCTATGGGTATTTTGTCTTTGTATTCGGGAGATGGAGAAGGAGAAGAGACTACGGCAGAGAGGCAGCAGGGGGGAGAGAAGAGATGTTCAGAGCACGGAATAAATTACTCTGCCTGCAATTCCAAGAGCTCAGAGGCTGGAGTGAGCAAGGGCAGAAGGCATGAGTGAGGCACAGGACAGGTGAGGACTGGTCACCCAGCCCGGATACCACCCATTCCATCACTATGGCCTCTCCAATGGCCTCTCTAATCATTCTGGGCCAAGCAGGATGGGTGAGCCATGCTATTGAACAGACTGGTTAAAGTGTAGAGTAAGCCAGGCTGGGTACCAGTTGCGGGGAGGAGGACATATTTGTCACACATCCTCTGATGTGTTCATGCAGTAAGACTGTCCTTATTTGTCGGGGGAGATGCTTAGCCAGTCAAGTGCTGGCCACAGGAGATGCTTAGCCAGTCAAGTGCTGGCCATGGGAGCATGAGGGTCTGGGTTTGATTCCAAGAATCCACGTGCAAGGGCTGGACTGGGTGGCACTCACCTGTAATCCCAGAGTTGGAGAAGTGATGAAGACAGGCAGGTTCCCTGGGCTCTCAGTCCAGCCAGTTTAGCCTACTTGGCAAGTTCCAGGACAGTGAGATGTTCCAGGACACAGAGAGATGAATAATGGCAGATGAATGACATAAAATGTTGTCCTTTGCCTTCCACCCACACTGTAGGAAGTGCACACATCGCATACATAAACAGTCACAGACACAGATACACATGGGGTGTGTCTACACGGAGATGCACCCCATTTCTGCATACCAGCAACCCCATTTTCAAGAAGAATCAAGTGAGATTGGAAAAATGAGCTGAAGCTTGGATTTGGATCCACACTGTAGCTGTGCCACTCCCACCACCATGGGGGTCTGGGGCGTTATAACTGTGGGCAGTTCAGACCCTTGGCACGAATTGATTGCTTTCAGCTGGCCAACCTTCTTCACAAGCCTTACCTGTCTTCCCTAGGGTCCTTTGCTTTTGTGTTTTCTTACAATGCCCCTGCTCCCCTTCACTGACACCTCACCCCACCTCACCTCCATTTGCAAACAGCTAAGTGGAACTCAGCTGGAGCCTGATGTTTGGTGATGATGAGGTTCCCAGCAGGGGAAGGGTTTGATGTGTGAAGACAGAGACCAAAGCAGAAACATTAAATCTTTCTGCTCAGAGCTGCGAGAGGGCCCTGGCAGGCGCCCTGAGAGGGCAGCGGTGGAGAGAGCCACAACCAACAGAAGCCTCAGGGGGTTAAATGCCAGGCAAAGGGAGGCCCACACAGGGCTGATGGGATAATGGAAGGGGGTGTGAGCCTGTCTATTGCTAGGCAGACTGGATAATGGGAGCACAGGGCGGAACTCAGGGCGCCTGGGAGGCTGGGTTCCGCTTGCAGCTTTGCCACTGGGTCATGGGAAGGCTTTGAGCTTCACAATCAGCTGTTTAAAATTAATTTGTTTGTGTGTGTATCTGTGTATGTTGTGTGTGTGCTCACACATGTAGGGGACAGCATTGACTGTTTTTTCACAGGGGCTAACCATTTCTCTCATTTTGAGACAGGGTCTCTCCCTGGCATGGGACTTATCAAGTAGGCTAGACAGGCTGGCCAGAGAGCCTCGGATATATGGCTGCTTCCTCCTCCCTGGGATTACAAGTGTTTACCTCCATGCCCAGCTTTTGAAAGCATGGGTTCTGGGACAGAACTCAGGTCCCCATGTTTGTAAAGTAAGCCCTTGTTAAGCCATTTTTGTTTGTTTGTTTTAATGTGTGGTGGCAGGGGGTGGGGTTACATTGTTTTTCATTCAGACTAAACCAGGCTTTAATTAGCAGCTATTCCAGGAACAGGACTGTATTTTAGCAAAGGTCTTACATTTAGAATGGTCCTGGGGACATATTTACCCCACCACGTACTCAGCAGAATGGACCAGTCTGAACCCGGCCTCCCAGGCTTCTTGTTCTAAAATGGGAAGAGATGGCTGATAAGGTCAGGCAAATATGAAGGACTGGGTAAGGTACATCACGTGGGTAGCATCATGTGGAGATCTGAGGCTGAGCTACGAAGCAGGAACCAGGTTCTCAGTAGTAGCAGAAATGGGAGGAGAAACTTCCAGAAGGTAGAATCTGAAATGTACAACAGGAGAGGGTGGAGCTTGGTGCATTTGATAAACTCATGAGGCTAGAGGCTGAGAGGTGGGTGGGGCTGGAAATAGCCCATGAAGCTTGGAGCTGCCAGGATCTGGGTTGATGGAGCTGTCCAAGGTTCCAATAAGGAAAGCGCACTAAAGCACAGGGCAATCTTTTTACCATAAGGAGAGCAAGAGGGATGCGTAGGATGACTAAGGTTTCAGGGTGGAGTGTACAATGCACCACTCTGCAAACACCCCAATCACTCTTTCTCTGGCCCCTGTGCCTTGCAACACATCAGTTTTCCCAACCCTTGTATTTCTTTTTCTTCTAAATACTTCATATCATCTCTCTTCACCGGTGTCCGAGGGAGCTAGGGACAGGAGAGATATTGTCTGGCACAGAGCAGCAGAAAATAATGAATCTTACTCCTGATAAGGAAGGCAAGGAGCTTGGTGCTCAGGAACCACTCACTCCCCTCTGCTTCTGCCCACTCATGCTGCAGCAGGGTCTGAAAGCAAGATATCACTACCCAAGGCCACAAGGAAGAGAGCAGCAGGGAGAGTCGTGGGCCAGACCTAAAAAGGCAGGGAGGAGCCAGGGAGGGGCGAGCCTTGATGACTGCTGGGTCCATGCAGCACCAGGCAGAGGCTGAACACAGTGAGGGACTATATGCCACATGCCTTCCATTTATTTTAGGGGTTCCATAAGGCCATTCTCATACTATTTGAGTGTACTCCCCACCACACCCTTTCCTCCCTTTCCACCCCCTTTAAAAGTGTCTGCTGGAGCCTAGTGTGGTGGTACATGCCTTTAATCCCAGCACTTGGGAGGCAGAGGCAGGTGGATTTCTGAGTTCGAGGCCAGCCTGGTCTACAGAGTGAGTTCCAGGACAGCCAGGGCTATACAGAGAAACCCTGTCTCGAAAAAAAAAAAAAAAGTGTCTGCTGGCGCTTGCTTTGGCAGCACATAGACTAAAATTGGAATGCTACAGAGAAGATTAGCATGGCCCCTGTGCAAGGATGACACACAAATTTGTGAAGCATTCCATATTTTTTTAGTCACAAATAATATAAAATACTTTGGTGTGACTCTAACTAAGGAAGTGAAAGATCTGTGTGATAAGAACTTCAAATCTCTGAAGAAAGAAATTGAAGATCTTAGAAGATGTAAAGATCTCCCATGCTCATGGATTGGCAGGATTAATATAGTAAAAATGGCTATCTTGCCGAAAGCAATCTACAGATTCAATGCAATCCCTATCAAAATTCCAACTCAATTCTTCACCGAGTTAGAAAGGGCAATTTGCAAATTCATCTGGAATAACAAAAAATCTAGGATAGCAAAAACTATTCTCAACAATAAAAGAACCTCTGGTGGAATCACCATGCCTGACATTAAGCTGTACTACAGAGCAATGTGATAAAAACTACATGGTACTGGTATAGCGACAGACAAGTACACCAATGGAATAGAATTGAAGACCCAGAAATGAACCCACACACCTATGGTCACTTGATCTTTGATAAGGGAGCTAAAACCATCCAGTGGAAAAAAGACAGCATTTTCAACAAATGGTGCTGTCTCAACTGGCGGTTATCATGTAGAAGAATTCGAATTGATCCATTCTTATGTCCTTGTACAAAGCTCAAGTCTAAGTGGATCAAGGAACTCCAAATATAACCAGAGACAATAAAATTTATAGAGGAGAAAGTGGGGAAAGGCCTCGAAGATATGGGCACAGGGGAAAAATTCCTGAACAGAACAGCAATAGCTTGTTCTATAAGATCAAGAATCGACAAATAGGACCTCATAAAATTGCAAAGCTTCTGTAAGGCAAAAGACACTGTCAATAAGACAAAAAGGCCACCAAGAGATTGGAAAAGGTGATTTACCAATCCTAAATCTCATAGAGGACCAATATCCAATATATACAAAGAACTCAAGAAGCTGGACTCCAGAAATTCAAATAACCCCATTAAAAATGAGGTATAGAGTTGAACAAAGAATTCTCAACTGAGGAATACTGAATGGCTGAGAAGCACCTAAAAATGTTCAACATCCTTAAGTATCAGGGAAATACAAATCAAAACAACCCTGAGATTCTACTTCACACCAGTCAGAATGGCTAAGATCAAAAATTCATGTGACTGCAGGTGCTGGCAAGGATGTGATGAAAGAGGAATGCTTTTCCATTGCTGGTGGGATTGCAAGCTTGTACAACCACTCTGGAAATCAGGTTGGCGGTTCCTCAGAAAATTGGACTTAGTACTACCAGAGGATCCAGCAATACCTCTTCTGGGCATATACCCAGAAGATGTTCCAACTTGTAATAAGGACACATGCTCCACTATGTTCATAGCAGCCTTATTTATAATAGCCAGAAGTTGGAAAGAATCCAGATGTCCCTCAACAGAGGAACAGATACAGAAAATGTGGTACATTTACACAATGGAGTACTACTCAGCTATTAAAAACAGTGAATTTATGAAATTCTTAGGCAAATGGATGTATCTGGAGGATATCATCCTGAGTGAGGTAACCCAATCACAAAAGAACTCACATGATATGCACTCACTGGTAAGTGGATATTAGCCCAGAAACTTAGAATACCCAAGATACAATTTGCAAAACACATGAAACTCAAGAAGAAGGAAGACCAAAGTGTGGATACTTAGAATGGGGAACAAAATACCCATGGAGGGAGTTACAGAGACAAAGTTTGGAGCTGAGATGAAAGGAAGGACCATCCAGAGACTGCCCCACCCAGGGATTCATCCCATAAACAGCCACCAAACCCAGATACTATTGCATATGCCAGGAAGATTTTGCTGATAGGACCCTGATATAGCTGTCTCTTAATGAGGCTATGCCAGTGCCTGGCAAATACAGAAGTGGATGCTCACAGTCATCTACTGGATGGAACACAAGGCCCCCAGTGGAGGAGCAAGAGAAAGTAACCAAGGAGCTAAAGGGGTCTGTAACTCTATAGGAGGAACAACAATATGAACTAACCAGGAACCCCCAGAGCTTGTGTCTCTAGCTGCATATGTAGCAGAAGATGGCCTAGTTGCCCACCAATGGGAGGAGAGGACCTTGGTCTTGCGAAGATTATATGCCCCATTATAGGGGAATGCCAGGGCCAGGAAGCAGGAGTGGGTGGATTGGGAAGCAGGACGGGAGGGGAGGGTATAGGAGACTTTCAGGATAGCATTTGAAATATAAATGAAGAAAATATCTAATAAAAAAACTCAAAAAAAAGTGTCTGCATTCACATGATCAGTACTTAGCACTTTATTTAGCTCCCAAGTCTAGGGCCCTAGGTGAAAGAAACTATGCAATATTTGCTGAAGATAATTACTAACAAAATTACATCCTCTATCTAAGAATTCGGGGAGGGGGATAGAGAGATGTCTCTGTAGTTGAGAGCACCAGTTGTTCTTGGAGAGGACCTGGGATTGGTTCCCAGCACCCACATGGCAGCTCCCATCCATCCAGGTTGAGGAAATCTGTTGCCTTCTTCTGGCCTCTGTGGGCACTGCACACATATATTGTATAGAGATACACATAGGCAAAACATTCAAACATATAAAATAAAAATAAATCTTAAAATTTTAAATTTTGATTACTTATTTAGTACATACGTACGTGTGCATGGCAGGAGGGGGAGCGTTTGGTTGCCACAGCAAGTGTATGGAGATCTGAAGCCAACCAATGGGAGTAGGGTTTTTCCCTCCAACACTTGGCTCCTGGAAATCAAACTCAGGTCATCAGGCTTGAGGGCAAGCATCCTTGCTGTCCAGTTGTTAAAGAGGTACAGGGAATTTGGACTTTTTAGGTGAATATCTTTATTCACCTGAGCAGTAAATGCCCCTTCTCTCTGGAGCGATGCCAAATATACCCTCAAGGTCAGTAGATCACCAATGAGTAACCTCTTAGGGCCTCCCCCAACCGATTTGATACCTGGATAACAGGGTCTAATGAGGACAAAACTTGCCCAACATGATGTCCGTTCTTACATAGTAAAAGGTACATTTTCTAACTTAGATTGTATGCTAATTAATCTTCCTCAACAAATTGAAGGTGGGGGTGGATTTAGATTCACCAGAGAGATTTAACTCTGACAGAAAAAAGACCCACCCTGCATGTGGGCAGTGCTATTCCACAGGCTAGGGTTTTAAACTGAACAACAACAAAAAAAATTAATTAAATGCCAGAATTCACCTCTCTCTGCTTCCTGATTTTGGGCACAGTGCAACCAGCCTCCTCAGGCTCCCCGCTGTGGGGAGAGGTGCTCTTACAGCTGTGTCTGCCCTGCCTCGATACAGATACACTGTGCTCTCAGAATAAACCCTTCCTTCTGTAAGCTGTTTCTTGTTAGGTATTAGGTCTCAACAACAGAACTAACAGAGCATCTACCATGTCCTCTGCCCTGCAGATGCAAAGATATATTTAAAAGCCACAGTGCCCGGGAGAGTGCATGGTCTGAGGTAGGGAGTGAGCAGTCCCATGCCCCTAGGACATAGCATGGTAGTTATTAGAACTTGCACAAGGAACTCCCAAACAAGCATAGAAAAGGAACATTGCTAGAACAGTGTCCTCTAACAAGCCCAATCTCAGTTTCCTGTGGTCTTAGCAGATAAGAGGCTCCCTGGTGCTCTGAGCCCCATCCTTGGCCAGTGGACCTGGATGAGGGTCCTGGGGCTGGAGACCATCACTCTTTACTGGGACCAGGGCCTAGGCAGTACAGGTAGCGGCCTGGGCCGCAGTTGGGAGAAGAAGGCTGCTTGGCAATTTACAGCAGCTCTCTGGTGTCTAATTCCACCATCCCTGCTCAGCGTGGCAGGGCCGGTGAGAGGATGGACGAGCTGTTGTTATGGACCTAATGGTTGCAGTAAAGCTTGGTGTTCATAGTGTTAAACAGCCCAGCCCACCATGCTCAGGGCTGTCCTTTAGCTCCATGTTGGGGCTGGTAGCTGTAACGGCTGGCTGGCTTGAGATGGGGTGCCCAGGAAACATCGGTCCTCCATGTCAACTCCCGAGGTTGCAGAGGGGCCTGAGTGGGGAAAGTGACCAGGGATGCCAACCCTTTTCTCTTGCTCTTCCTGAGCACCTGATCACATTTGCATCTCCCAAGTGGAGGGATATGCTCCACCTAACGGGAGACTCTCAGGGAGCAGGGCCTGTCGCCTGACTGAGGACATCTCCAAGAGAAGGCTTTATCTCCATCATGGTGCAGGCAGGGCTCATTGATCTCGTGGTATCAGCATTTAATTGGCTGGACTGACAGTAGCTGCTCAGTGGGAGTGGAAGGAGCAGATGTCTTAGTTCCTGGGTGGCATTATGGGCAGAGGACACAACCTGGGCAAAGGACAGGAGGTTTGGGTTGGGGGAGAGAGTAAGCTGTTCACAGTAGTGCTATGGAGGAGAAGGAAGAGTGTAGGATGAAGACCTTTTGGGTTCTTGTCCTGCTCTTAAGCACTAGGGTCTCTGTTGGGATGGAAGGGAGAGGCTGGGACCCCATCAGACACTTCTTAGATACCTTTGACTTCTCCCTTTCATTGTGATTCCTCCCAGGGATGGAGGAGGGGAAATTGGGATCTCCAGTTCAAGGACCAGCCAGCTACTGTATATCAGGGGCGGCGCCATTTTACTACTATTTGGAAAAAGAAAGTGGTGGAGATAATTGTGTCTTGTTGGGCATGTGGTCAGAACATCTTTCTGCTTTGGAAGAAGAAACATCTGCTCAGCATGGTCCACAGTGGGTGCACAACACAGTCAGATGTTTAAGTTTCCTCCCTTCAATACCCACTGGAACATCTCTTCCTAACAGGTGACCATGCATAATTATGCCAAAGGGTTTGGGGCTAGTCCCAGAGGTTGATTGGGACAGTTCTTGGGTCTAGGAAGGCAGACAGGAGGCTGGGAAGGTATGGACCTTCTAGGAGCACTAGGCAACGTGGAACAAGCACCAATTTAGAATACCACCACCACGTCCTGCTTAGTCTTTCATAACCACCTCTTGTCTGCCTCCATAGCTGCTCCCAAGTCACTCAGCCCTGGCATTTTGTTTTCTGTTTCACTCATGGGGACTGTCTTAGTTACAGTTTCATAGCTTTGAAGAGACACCATGACCAAGGTAACTCTTGTAAAGGACAACATTTAATGGGGGCTGGCTTACACTTCCAGAGGTTCAGTCCATTATCATCACAGCAGGAAGCACAGGTGCATCCAGGCAGTCAGGGTGCTGTAGAAGGAGCTGAGGGTTCTGCATCTGATCCAATGGCAGCCAGGTAAGACTATCTCCCAGGCAGCTAGGAGGAGCGTCTAGAGCCCATCCCCACAGTGATACACTTCTTCCAACAAGGCCACACCTACTCCAAAAGGCCACACCTCCTAATAGGTTCACTCCCTGGACCAAGCATATTCAAACCACCACAGGGACTCTAAGCCTTGGTTTAAGGCCAGAGGCCAACTGATCATGTCCAGGAGGGTCACTTGCTCCAGAGCAGGCAGCCACCTCCTCCATCACTCCATTAACTTGATGTCCAAATGCGTTTAGTTTGCACCCTCCTCCTTCATGGCCTCAATCTGCAATTTCCCCTAATTAATGATTGCAAATTGCTAAGTAACGAACCACTTGATGGTGCTGTTAATAATAGTGGTTGATAGTGGATGAAGACTGGGGTGTGGGAGGGAATGATCGTTAGTCTGGGGTTGAGGGACTCTGTGTTGGGGGCAGGCCCAGAAGCTTACACAGAAGGCAAGGTAGCAGTGAAGGAACTGCAGGCTCCATCTGGTCCTCACCAAGCTGGAAGATCGGAAGCTAAGTGACTCCCATGGCTGGTGGCTCCAGGGTCCTGAGTAATGTGGTTGGGAACTCTGGGAGATTAGGTTAAAGTTCTTCCTAGAGCTTGCTTAGGGTCTAGCCAACTAAAGTAGAGAAGTCATCCACCAGACACCCATCTTGGATGGCAGGGTGTGTGGGGCAGGGGAGTAGCTGCCTAGACCATGAGCAGAAACTAAGAGTAGATAGATTCCAGGTGCTTAGGGTTGGCCCAGGCCATTAGGAAACACCCACACAACAGCTGGGTTCCAAGGCAGATGGCAACCATGTTTAATGCAGCCTGGCTTGTGGGTGGGAGGGGGAAGGGCAGCTGGCTTCTAACTGGAGGAAGCAGGGACAGCTCACAGAGAGAATACTCTTGGAACTTACCATGAGGAACAGCCGCTCATACCAGCTCCAACTGTTCAATGGGCCTCCCAAAGTCCTCCTGGGTCAGGACCAATGGTAGCTCTCAGACTCTCAGCTGTGCTCCACGAAATGCAACAGCATTTACCAGCTAGCTCTTTGCAGTGTGTGTGTGTGTGTGTGTGTGTGTGTGTGTGTGTGTGTGTGTGTGTGTGTGTGTGTGTGTGTTTCAATGTCTCTGCTATCTTTGCTCTCCTGTTTTCTCAGCTCATGGCTTCCCATCCCCTCTAGTCTCCAGGAGACTGCTAGACATCTGTAAGAACTTGTTCACACTACATGTGAGCTTGGCAGTTCTTCAAATGACCTTCTTAAGAAGTGGCTGGGGAGAAGGAGACGCTGACCTCTAGCCAGATCTCCTGGAACCCTGGGCTTGGTGGAGAACTGGGTGGGATTTAGCACTTTGCTTGGTGGATTTCAGTGCAATATCATTCCGTAGCTGTTAATCCTCCCGCATGACTGTTGGATAAGTTAAAATAAATCTCTAGAGATTGCTTGACACTAAACAACTTTTGGTGGAAGGAGAAGAAAAGCCAAATTGAATAATAAGCTGTTTTCTGGTTCCTTCCTTTCCCCAGCCTTTGTGAGTCCACAGCCATCTTGCTTGCTTATAACTAACAGGGGAAATCTATCTGCACTTTCTCACTAAAGGCCTTGTACCCAAGCCTTTCTACTGTTCCTGTTTGGTCCCCAGAGCCATCACTTTAATGGTGACATCACATTACCATGGTCACCACTCTTTTCTCTGTCATCGGATGTTTGGGTAGTGGTGATATTTCCAGTCTCCCAAACCGTGTTGGCATCAACATCTTTGTCAAAAGAGTTTCTTCCTCCTGCCTGGGTCTCTCCTTAGATTATTTCCCCAGGGATTTATTCCCAAGAGAATTTCCAGGTCAAGAGGCAGAAGAGTTTTGTAGCTCACATCCCACACTGCCAGATGGCTTTTTGAAGTCAGCGCTGTCCCACTTTTAGCTGGGTGCAGAAGGAAGGAACGTGTACTATTGGCCTGGTGCTTTTCTTCTTGGGATTAGGGTTCACCAGCAGTTTGCTGTGTGACCTTGAGCAGGTCAGACCCTCTCTCTGGACCTAGATTTTCTTGTCGATAAAGTGAGGGAGGTGGGTGAGGTGATCTTAGGTCTCACCTGTGACAGGGCTTTATGAGATACTTCAATGGGGACACAGTATTAGACACTGGGGTCTCAGACAAGTTGGATTTATGTCCCTTCCTTCAACAGGGAAGACACAGCTCAGCTAGTTATGCAAGTTTGTGTGTGTGCGTGCGTGTGTGTGTGTGTGTGTGTGTGTGTGTACATGTGTGTGGGAGAGTGCACATGCCTCACAGACACTGGAATTACAAGTACCCACAACTGTGCCTGACTTTCATGTTAGTGCTGAGGCATGAGCTCAGGCCTCATGTTTGTACCTTATGTGCTTTACTGAATGGGTTGCCTTCCCATCTTGCTGTTTGGTTCTGAGTGGATGATGTGGTGTGTGGAGTCTGCAGCCTCAGTCTGGAGGTTCCAGGTGGCAGTTAGCACCCACTGGCTCCTGTACACTTCACACTTGGAATCTTTTGTCTGATGGGCTACTTGGTAGGTGCTCCGAATTTCATCTCTGGGCATAGGAAAGTATCTGGGAGCCTGAGAGAACTGGATTTGAGTGCAGCCTTGGTGTTTGTCCACTCTGTGAGATTAGGCAGGTGACTTGATTTCCTGGAACCTTAGTGTTTTTCTTCATCTGTGAAATGGGAATAAAACCACTCACCTTACAAGAAGTTTCCCAAAAGGTAAATGATAACGCATATAAAATGTTCTGATGGTGCCTGGCTTAGTGGAGTCCTCATTAACACAACAGTTTCCACAGACCTGTGTTCTTGCAGTCTGCCTTGGGGCCTCTCAACCAAGGTATGCATGGCTATCTCTGCTATCTGCTCAAGGATCTGGAAGGGCCTGGCTTCCTGCCTTTTCTGAGTTCTACCCACATGCTCATTTGACTGCCAGCCCCTTTCCCCTGGGCTGCCTGGCCCCTCATGGTCCTCTTGGCTGCCGTGAAGTTTGGATGGTATGAGGCCAGAAGGCTAAGTCCCGGGACAAGACAGCCTGCATGAATTCTCTCCCTCAGTCCACCTTAGGTTCTGCCCACATCTCTGCTTCGTCTCATCCTTTCTTATAACCCCAGGACTTCAGAAATAGAGCTACTAAAGTCTCCCCAGTACCTGGAGAGCCCTAACATTGCCACAGATCAAGTATCTGCCACGTGGGCCTTTTGCTTATTCCTACCTGTGCTCTCATGGGTCTAGTCGCTAGACCTTCACCTCCATGCATCACCGTGGCTGGCAGGTCTTCTCAGCAATGCCAGCTGCTTCCTCCACCCACTCAAGGAGACCTCCCCGGCAGGGCAGCCCTACCCCTGGAGATCGGGCCAGGGACCCAGGCCCAGAAACTTCAAGGTCTGCAGGTTGGAAGAGGTATCTTTAATCTAGACAGGGAGCTAGCTAGGCAAGGGAGTAAGGAACAGCAGGGACCCCACTGTCTCTTGCTGGCCCTTTGAGAAATTGCTAATAACATTCCATACTGTCCTGTGATGCCCCAGCATCCTGACAGGTAAAAAACCTGACACCATATCCCTATATCTGTGCCCTCCACGGATGGTGATCCCTAGAGGTAAGTTGTCCTCTTAAAGCACTGGTTCTGAACCTGTGGGTTGTGCGCCCCCCCCCCCCCCAAAAAAAAACCACCTCACCAGAAAACACAGATATTTACACTGTGATTCATAACAGCAAAGTTACAGTTATAAAGTAGTAATGAAATAATTTTATGATTGGGGGATACTACAACATGAGGAACTGTATTAAAGGGTCGCAGCATTAAGAAGGTTGAGAACCACTGTCTTATAGCTTGCTATTTCAGAGACAGCACTCAACTTGGGGACCTACTTATGGTGACCTGCTTCTCATGAGACATGCCTTTCATAGGTGCCCACCTTGCACTGGGGACTGAAGGCCCAGAAGACATTTTCAGTTGATTAGACCCTGGAGCATGCTGGGCCCTATGGCTATCACCTGTTTGGTATGTGGATTTCCATTGGGACACTCCATTTGTTTTGTATTGCCCAGGTGACACTGGCAGAGGTTGGTGTGCAGAGCCTGCAAAGGGTGAATAGTAACTTTTGGTTCTATGGCGTCCAAGGTACTGGTGTGCACAACTGGGCCCAGCTCCTATTCAGCCTGCTGTAGTAGCATGATGGACTCAGAGCCACACACTTCCAGGGCTAGGGTGGGCTTAGGTGCTCAGTGTATACTAAGCCCAAGCCCGCTCTCCTGACGCATTTCCTTCCCCAGGTGGTTCTCTTTTCCCTTCCCTCTCTCCCTTCTTCCTTCCTAAAGAAAGGCGAATTCAAACAGGATTTCTCAGACTGGCCCCATATTTCTTATCCTCCTGCCTCAGTGCTAGGATTAAGGGCATGAAATACCACATCTGGCTCCAAGGAGACCTTCCTGACTTGGAGTTGAGGGTTGGTTCCTCACCCACCTCTTTGTACCCCACTTTCTGTTTTTCCCAAGCAACCTGAACTGGGGAAGTCTGTCCCAGAAGAGACCCAGGCTCCTGATCTCTCCGTCAGAGCCACAGCAGATGTGAACACTCAGGAAAGAGATCCAAGCTGCCCAGCCACTCAGGCCCTGTCCTGTGGTCTCAGTTTGCCCATCTCCTGGGTCTTTGGCCTTCCCAGGAAGAAGCAGAGCCTTCATTCTGTGATCAGGTTGGCTGGCGTTATGGTTTTGTCCTGGGGTTAGGGTGAAGAAAAGAATGGGACCTCAGCACCCCTAGACTCGCCTTTCCCCCCCCTCTAAGGAGCCCAAGGCATTGGACTCTCACTCCTAAAACCCATCTTCCCAAGTACAGGAAACAAAGCAATTAGCAGCCTCTTTGTTCGGGTGCTAATTAATTGGTGTTTTCTGAGCGCACCTCCTTCCAGGTACAGCCCATCATCTCTGGGGCGCTGGCAGGGGAAGGCAATTAGACCCTTGTTACTGTGCAACTAATTATGGCTTGAAAACTGCTCAAGGAGGCTGAGAGGGATTCATCTGCAGCTCCAGCTCAAGGGAGGAACTTCACTTAGGGGCAAGGACTGAAGTGAGCTAGGTCTGGGCCCCAGAGGAAAAGGCCTCGGAGTCCAGGTAAGATTACACACAGGTAGGTCTGGGCACCCCACACTCCCACTAAGGAACTTAGCAGTTCCTACCAAATCAAGATCAAGCAGCATACTTCATGTTCAAAGCTCCCTGCTACATGCCTAGACCTAGCTTTCCAACATCATCTGTCATAGCTACTCACGGTCTATGTGTTCCTGGAATACACAAGTGCTGCCTGGATGGACTTTCTGGGTCTTTGTTGCCCGATTCCCAACCTTTACCATCTCTCTGTGTCTGCTGACAATGGATTCCCAAGCCTTCCCGAAGGCAACAGGGTTTGGAACTTGGTTACTTCAGCTCCCAGAACATCAGTTTTGATCCCATAACCCCAGGTAAAAAGGACCACAAATGTCCAGCTTGGATGCTGATCCTCTGTGTCCCTCCCATGTTCAAGTCCTGGTCCTCCATGTTTGCTTCATTGAGACAGCCTTGTGTGACCTGGGTCAGGGGTTCACCGGACGGTACATTAGTCTCCATCCTTTGTCTTCAAGAGGGGAGGAGGAAGAAGAAGAGAAGGAAGAAGAAGAGGAAGAGGAGGAAGAGGATGAGAAGAAGGTTCTTTTTTTTTGTTGTTTTTTGTTTTTCGAGACAGGGTTTCTCTGTATAGCCCTGGCTGTCCTGGAACTCACTTTGTAGACCAGGCTGGCCTCGAACTCAGAAATCTGCCTGCCTTTGCTTCCCAAGTGCTGGGATTAAAGGCGTGTGCCACCACCGCCCGGCGAGAAGAAGGTTCTTAATCTCACTTGCCCCTGTGGATCTCCTCCCTCCATGGTGCGATTTCTCTCTGTGAGCATCTGCATACGTGTACATGTGTGTGTGTGTGTGTGTGTGTGTATGTGTGTGACTGTATTTAAGTATATGTTCCTGGTTTAGGCAGAGTTTGACCCAAGAAGCTGCTCTATGATATCACATCCAGTCTCTGGGCCTCAGTTTCCCTCTTTGACACTCAGGCATTCCTCCTGTATCCATATTCGTTGAGATGTTGCTCCTCTGTTGAACGGTACATCTTCCTCCCACATCCTTCATTCCTGTTCCAGCTCCCTGCAGTGAGCAGAGTGAATTAATTAGAGAGTTAATACAGGGTGTTCTGAAGCATGTTGCTTCTTCTCCCACCAGGGCCAGCCCCTACCCTGCCTGTCCTCCCCAGGGGCTGTTTGTGTTTGCTGTGGAAAGTGGCTCCTAATAGAAGCTAATGTCCCAGAACGGTGGTGCTGCCTTTGGGATCGCAGACCCGTTACCTCATGGCTAATTGGCTGGTGGTTGTGAAAACCTCATTGTGGTTCTGAAGCGACAGCTTCAGGGGGGACTGACAGCCTCACGGCTTGTCCATCCACCCTCAACCTCCTGTTGTCCATCAGACATCAATTGTCCTTAGGTGTTCATCAGACCTTCAAGAAGGAGCTGGGGCTATGCTGGGGGACGTGTGTGTGTCTGTGTATGTGTGCATGTGTGTGTGCGTGCTTGTATGCCTATGCATATGTGTGCATGCATGCCTGTGTGAATTCATGTGTGTGCATGTGTGTGTGTGCGTGCGTGTGTTTATGAAGCACCATTTGTCCCCATGTGTGATGGTTGACCTTGACTCTGTGTCTAGACTGGGTTTGGGGTAGGAGTCAACTCTCTGAGGACCCTCACTTCAGTGCTCAGGGATCTGGCTTGGGCCTGCCAATAGGGCGAGTTCTCTAGTTTGCAGAACAGCAGCATCTCTTACTAGCCAATTTTCAATCCATCCCTTCCACTATGAGTGACAGTGGCCCTGGCTGGCAGCAGGGGAATGACCGAAAGGGACTGGGTCCATGGCTGGTACCTGGTTTCCCTGGATCTCCAGGGTTCCATCTGCAAAGACCTCTCCCTAGGTAGCTAGCTGGGAATGAGCTGGGAGAGCCTCTTTCACTTGCTTTTCAAAACCTGCAAGCTTGGAGCTCCTCCCACCCAATCACTGGGCCCAGTCAACTGATCGGCACACAGCACACACTTCTACTGAGAAATCTACGTATTGCTCATCTGAAATTAAGTAAGTATCCTTAAAGAGGACCAACCTGGAAGATGACCTGCTTGAATGGACATTCTGGGGCCGTGTACTTTGTCCCCAAATGTGGCTGGATATGTCTTGGTTCCATAACAACATTGTGGGATGGTGAGGATGTATGGCATGGTTTCTTTTTTCTTCTCCCAAGGGGCTTTCACAGATCTCAGAAAACCGTGGCTCAGGAGCTCCCCTGGGCTCACATAGCCACCTCTTCCCAGACTGGGTCTCTCCCTTCCTGGAGTCCACAGGCCTAGTACATCAGCATTTGCATGGCAGATAGGCTGGGAGGTGAATAAGCTCATATGGGTGGGGTAGGAAGGGAAGGTCCAGCCTTCCTGATGCAGTGGTCACCGGGAGAGGCCTGGAGCCTAGAGCCACTTCTCTAAGTTTGGCTTGTCAACCTTATTTTAGATGCCCTCATCCTAGGACAAGGGACTCACAGAGAGAAAGACACAGAGCACTGAGGGCCTGAGCTTCCATGTCCTCTCGTACTTCTAGACTGGCACTGGGGGCCAGATGGAGTTGTGCATGGTGGTAGAGTGAGGTTTCTGGGTCAGCGAGGCCAGGGCTGTGCAAAGAGTTCAGATTTCTCATCCCACTGCAGCCCCAGGAGACTCTGCAGCCTGGACATTCTACTCTTGAATACCTGCTCCTCACCACGGTGCAACTTTCCTCTGACCAGTGTGTCTCTTCACACCTTCACCCCTTTCTTCTGTGGGCTCCTCCTTTTCTTTAAATCGTAGACAGGGCAGGTACATGCAACCTGACCTTAAACCCCCGGGCTTACAATAGGTATTCAGTGACCATTCAGCGGGTGAAGGAACAGGTTTGTACCTCTAATCCCGTCTCTTCCCTTATCCCTCCAGGCCTCTCCTGCTCTTTTCCAGGATTCTACACTTTCCTCAGTCATCCACCCCATGTTTCTTCTTAAAGAAGAGCTTCCGTATCCTGCAGCTTCCTGGCCAGAGATTTGGGGTCAGATCTTCCCTTTGGTTTCCAACACAGGCTACCAGGTCTCATGACATGGCCTCACTTCTTACCTTTGCTCAGACTCTGGTGGCTCACCATGATGGCGGCCGCTCCCCTCGCCTCACCTTTTAATGCACACTTGATTTTGATCACTCCCTCATTTAGCATCCTTTTTTCAAGGTCTAGTGCAGATCTGTTCGGTGTGTCCTTCGTGTAGCTGTGGTGATGGGTCTCCTCTCTCCACCCAGGCTTCTTCCTACCCAATCCAGCCTCCTGACCCTAGCCATTCTGAACAGACTCCCTATGGTCCCAGGAACTTGCTGTTTCCTCCCTACTACAAGACCTTGGCAGGTGCTCTTCCCAGCTCTTCCAGGGAGCTGTCTGACTTCTGGAAATGTACCTAATGGCCTGGAAGCCTACCCTCTGCTACTCCTTCCTCATTCTCAGCCCCATGTCCTCACAGGATTATACCCTAGTTTATGTCACCCAAACCCCTCTGTATTAGTCAGGGTTCTCTAGAGTCACAGAACTTATGGATAGTCTCTAGATAGTAAAGGAATTTATTGATGACTTACAGTCGGCAGCCCAATTCCTTACAATTGTTCAGTCGCAGCTGTGAATGGAAGTCCAAGGATCTAGCAGTTACTCAGTCTCACGCAGCAAGCAGGCGAAGGAGCAGGAGCAAGAGCAAGAGCTAGACTCCCTTCTTCCAATGTCCTTATATTGTCTCCAGCAGAAGGTGTAGCCCAGATTAAAGGTGTGTTCCTTAAACTCGGAGATTCAATCTTCTGGAATCCATAGCCACTATGACTCAAGATCTTCAAACCAAGATCCAGATAAGGATCTCCAAGCCTCCAGATAAGGGTCACTGGTGAGCCTTCCAATTCTGGATTGTAGTTCATTCCAAATATAGTCAAGTTGACAACCAGGAATAGCCACTACACCCTCTATGGTATCGCTGTGCCTTGGGTACTGAGAAAACCACGCCTTCCTTGAACCGGACTGTGTCTGGTTCATCTCTTGTGTTTTCCAAGTCCAGATCTGGGGTAAGCTGGAGAGCAGAAGCACATAGTAGCTTTGAATGCAGCTCAGAAGCATCCTCCCCAGGGCCACAGCCAACACAGGGCTTTTGAGCAATGCAGCCGGGTCCGTGAACCTTAAACGGCCACTGATTTCCCAGTCTTAGTGTGAAAACGAGGACATAAGTGTCTCATTAATGCCTTTTAAATGTTCACTCTGCATTGAAAAGATCACATATTGGATTCATCAGGTTAAATAAAATATCTTTAAAAATTAATCTCACTCACTTATTTTAACTTTTCAGGATGGGGGTTGGAAATGTAAAATTGCAGATAATGTCTCTTGATTAACACCTACCAGTGAGCATTGATCTTGATCTAGCCTTCCCAGGTTCAAATCCTTGCTTTCCTATGCCAGACAGCCTGGGGCAAGCCAATTAATGGCCTCAGTTTCCCCATCTGTAAAACAAGTATAATATTAGAATCCTGTTCCCAGGCTTGTTACAAAAATTAGACCAGCTCACACTGTGGGCTTTGCAGATAGGAAGGCTAATATAAATATTAACCATAGCTTACTCTGATTAGTCACACAATTAATATTTGTTGAACAGAGCATTGAATTTCTAAATCCTAACCACCTCACCCCACCTTATTCCCGCTGTAAGCATTTATCTGTCACCCAACATTTATTCAGCAAATATTTATTGAGACACTACGGTGCACCAGGTTCTGTGATTGACACCACAGGCAAAGAAGATTTCGTCAATCAATTAATGGGTTCCACGGATCTTAGCTGAGCTCGGCTTTTGGTGCCAGGGATGACTATAATCTGGGGTCTACACAGGCTACACATTCGCCTCGGGATGGGATGTCAATCAAGGCATGTAGAGAAGACAATACTTAGCAAGAGTTTGACACTGTAGGCTGCCTGCTAGGATGGGGGACCAACAGGGTAGGTAGAAACCAGGAGCAGGGAGGAGAGGGTGCCAGGAGATGCCTTGGGCAGATCAGATGGAACTCTGGGAGAGGCTGGCCAGAAAGAAGGAAGCTGCTCCAGGGAGTGGAGAAACATCTTCCCTGTCATCCATCAGATTTGGAGCAGAGAGAGCTGGGTCATGGAAGTTAACCGGAAAAGCACGGACACATCAATATCAGTCGAGCCGGCTGATTGTTCCTAAGCAGACAAGCCAGCTGGTTGATTGAATTTTTCACTCATCGTTAGGGTGCCCAACAGAAATCTAGGAAACAGAGCCCTCCAGCCAGCAGCCCGGGCATCCCTGAGTTTAGGCTCCCAGACAGCAGTACCCCTCTAGGCCTTCCTGCCAGACTCTAACACCCAGCCTTCATGGCTGGCAGTTTAGTGCACAGCTGGTAAGTTAAAAGCAGTTTAGTGATAATTCCACCTCGCACTGAAGACTTCCAGGGACTGTTAATGAATTTAAATGCCGGGGATTTTCTCTGATGCCTCATTGCATATGCTCCTCACATTAAGATGCTAATGAGGGCTCTAGTGGATGGAGGCACTGGAGTCTGACCAGGGACGGTGGCCTGGGAAGGGTTGCTGGCTGGTCAGGGCTTTTCTAATTCCTTATCAGTGCTGGATCAGTGACCTCTCAGAGTGGGTTAACTGGCCCTAACCTCCTTAGGGTTGGGGGATGCACTCAGCTGGGACTGAGTCAATGCAGTGCCTGGAGCTGAGGCTAATGACGTCGGCAGTCTTAGTGAGCAAACAGGGGAGTTGCTGTGAGATTCCAACTAAGGCCTGGGATTCCATCCAAGAGGCTGTGCCTCACGGACCCAGATGGATTGTGGGTGAAAAAGACTTCAAGTCTGAGTTCTTGAAGACTAAACTTCCAAGAAAGCGCTGAATTCCACCAGGATAAAAGATTGCCCAAGAGGCAGGTGGCACAGAGTGACAAGGTGCGTGGACACTGGGCAACTGGCTGGGATGACAATCAGGCTGCCCTTGAGGACATCAGAAAGGGTAGTTGGCCTAGAATCCCCGTGAGGATGGGAAGATGGTGTGTGGCTTCTCTTCTTGATAAAGGCAAAAGAAAGAGACATAAGAGCCAGGCAGTGGTGGCACACGCCTTTAATCCCAGCACTTGGGAGGCAGAGGCAGGCGGATTTCTGAGTTCAAGGCCAGCCTGGTCTACAGAGAGAGTTCCAGGATAGCCAGAGCTACAGAGAGAAACCCTCTTTTGAAAAACAAAAACAGAGAGAGAGAGAGAGAGAGAGAGGGAGAGAGAGAGAGAGAGAGAGAGAGATTAAGGTTGTAGAACAAAGAAGTTGTAATGCTGATTTTTTGGGGGTGGGGTGGGGGGAAGGAGCAGGCACCCTGGTTTGAACCTTACATCTGCCACCAAGAAACTGTGGGACCTCTGGCAATGAGATACTGAATCCTTTTCTGCCTCAGTTTCCCCATTCGTTAAACAGTGATACAAATAGTTAAGTATCTGCCTTGCTTGCCCAGTTAATCCCTTGGATTAGTGATGAAAGCTGCAGGTCTTCCCCAGCCAGTTTTCTGGCTCTGCTTATGGAGAGCAATCTGAGAGGAGGTAAGCCAAAAGGTGGGCTCCATGCCTGAGAGCACTGGGGAAAGGGCTCTGATAACGCAGCTTCATTTCTGCCGACTCGCACTACACACAGTGGGGAGAATCTGCCGGCTCCCCTAGAAACCATTTTCCTGGGTTTCCTGAAAATCCACCGACAATTTCTGTAAATTTGTTTAAGGATTAAATTAATAAGTCTCTTCTCCTTGGCTGCCATCAACACATAGAACCCTGTGGTTCTCTGCTCCCACAAGCAGCTTCTGAGGCTGCATGTGGAAGAAGAGAGGCCGCTTCAGAGCCTTGCTGTACCCAGGTAAACCTGGGGGGGGGGCTCCTGAAGTGTGGATGCACTGCCCTGCTCAGCACCCACTTGTAGGAGCACTGTCGAGGGCGGCACCCTGGCTAGCAGCTGTGTGAGAGCCGATTTTTGTTCTTCCTCCTCGGATCAGGGCTCTGGATCTTCCTGTCATTCAGAAAGCTCCTTCCGTGGAGGGTTAATATCTTCCCCAGAGATGCTTTGGGAGTTCCTCCCACACTGCCAGGATTCCTCACTATCCGGGATACTTCCCAATGGCATAGGATACCTGTCATAGGGTAGAGGTAGAGGGTTCGATAGATTCTGAGACCACTCTGTTCTGGAGACCTCTGTGAATGACAACACCCTGGTAAGTTCAGGAGACAGAAAGAAGCCTGAAGGCTAACTGGCCTTTCTTGGATCCCTTAGGACTGGCAGACTCCAGAGGAACAAAGGTAGAAAGGTTATTTAAAAGTAATAGAAACCTCTTAGTTCAAAGATACCATGTCATCTTCAGTGCACCACCCCTCCATGGTGGGTGTGCATGGGGTTCAACATCTTTTGGGGTCCCACTGGTCACTTTTCTGGCCTTGGCTGTCTTGAGAGCCTCAATGTTCCCCATTTTCTTACTCAGCTCTCTCAGCCTGGCTCAGGAAACCCAGGGGCTGCAGTTTAGTGGGTCTGGCTGAAATAGGGCCGAGAAGACCCTCCTTTGCAGTCCCCTGCACAGGCTGAGAGCATACCACAGTTCTCAGGGAAGTTCATCTTCTCTGTCTTATGCCTTTTCTGCCTCCTGCCAGCAGGTGAACTTCTTGCAGAGTAATTGAAACTGGAGGAATGGCTGGCCAGATCCATCCTGAAGCTGTGTGTGCAGTCTCTGATGAAGGGCCACCAGGTTAATGCCTCACCATTCAGCATGTGGGCAGGTAGTGGCAGGGACCTCCTGTTCTCTCACCATCCCCAGCTCACACTTTGTCTGGAAAGCTGCAAAGGAGAATCTGGGAGGTTGGGGTCCAGAGCCCATCTGTCAGTTGAGCCTTGGCAACCCAGCCACTTAGCCTTTTCTAGAGAATGCTGAAAGAGGGTACAAAGGGTCAGGTCTAGCCTTCCTGCAGAAGTTTTGGGTGGGCATTCAGCCTGAGCTTACGTGCTTTCAGATACATAGAGCGGCCCACCTCCCCACTGCACAGTGGACAAGTTCTACCTGTTAAATTCTCCCTACTAAATTAAACCTGCCCTGTGATAACATCTATCCACAGCATTTCTGGCCTTTGGAGATGTGCAGATTAAAGCTCATTTGTCTTCTGTGGCTGGCCATCAAAGATTTAAGGCAGACTATTGCTTCCTCATTGAAGAACGCCTTCCCTCTGCTGTTCAGAGTTCCCCTAGTTTGTTTTCCCTGACAGACAGACATTCCCATAGACCCTGGAGTCAAAATATCTGGGTCTCTGATTGTTCTCATAGCAGCTTTATATGCTGTTAAGCATAGAAGCTCAAGTCCCTGAGACTCAGCTTCCGGGCCTGTGAAATGGGTACAGACTGGAAAATGTCACCCTTTGGGAATGGGTCCAGATGACTAGCCAGCCCAGTACGAGATACAGAGTCACATTCTTCAAGACTGATGCCCTCTCACTTCCTGATATCCAGAAAGGCTTCCCATCCCTGCTCCTGACCTTAGACAGTCCAGCTCACCTAGTCAGACTTTCCTTTGTCCTCACTGTCATTCATGAATGTAGGGTAGCATGTGTGGTCTGAACACAGCCCCCAGTGATGGCACTAAGCTTTCTGAGCTGCTGCAGTATGGTGTCTTCTTTGTCTGGCTTGGCCTTGATGGGAGGATTCTTCAAGGGTGTGATGGCACTGTGACCTCCTCCTGCTGCTCCGAGAGCCCCTGCAGTTCAGCAGGCACAAGGTATGTGGCTGCAGAGCTATTTCAAGGCTTCCTGTTTTGAGGAGGAGGTTTTAATTATCCCTAGAGACGTGACTGAATTACAGGCACCCCCCATGGGCACACAGCACGAACTGCTCATGGAACTGTACCCTGGTGAATTACATGGTCCTGTGGAAAAAGCTCAGGCTGGAGAGTGGAGTTAGAGATGCTGAGAAGTCTCAATGGCTTCCAGGCCTGCGTGCCTGGAGATTGCAAGGCTCAGTCAGTCTGCACTTGGGAAGCACAAGGATGGTAATAGGTGTGCTTTCTTTCACTAATCTTATCCCACTCACTTAGGTGGGCCATGCTGGTGGTGATCTGCTAATTTCACTGTCTGAATCCACTTCTCTTAAGCAGGTTGTTCTTTAACTTGCAGCCTTCCCATCAGAGCCCTAATGGATATCCTGCCTACTAATGTCTTAACTCCGGGTGAGCCTGCTCTATAGCAAGAACTCCACCTCCTCCCCCCTGCAGTGGAAGACTTAATGACTGTAGTCTCATCTTACGTTCAGTCCTATTTGGATCTGCTTCTCCAGCCCCATGAAGCTGAGCTGATTTTGAGACACATTGGCCTACAGAACGAAGCTTCTGGGAAGGATAAAGGGTGAGGATCAGGACTTGGGCTCTTGGGCTTGTTTCATCTTTGGCCATCCTAGGTGAGGTCCTAAGGCTACCATGGACAGCAACCAATGTAGTTCCTAGGACAAGAAGCTCTGAGAAGGATACTGAGTCTGCCCTAGCCAATGGTCTGTGTCACTGTTGCAAGGGCAAGGCTAGCTCTACCTTCCAGGTCAGCAGACCCTACAGCCAAACACAGCTCCGTGAGTGACATGAGGGTGGGGGACCTCAATAGCTACCTTGCTGGCTTGTAGAACTGGATGAAAGAAGAAACCATAGTTGCTTGAGTCAGTCAGTAGTTTTCAGGGTAGTAATGGTGCCCAAGACATCAGGAGACAGTATGGGTGGAAGCTGTGTTTGAGCGGAGGACCCTAGGAAGTGCTTTGAGAGAGTGGAGGTGGTAAGGCAGAAGATTGGTAAAGGCAGGTATGTGAGGGGTAGATTTGAGGGTATCTATGACACCCTCCATCTCCTAGGGAAGGGACCAAGTATCAGACTGATTATAGGAAGAGGGAAAGAGTGGAAACTTACCCATTGAGCTCCAGTCTCACTCTCAAATGTCTATTGGAAGCCATAGGTGCGCTATATTTGTTTGGTCTGTCTGTACAGGGGCATAGTCAGCCTGGGGCTAGAAATGGCATACAGATGGAGGCACCGGAAGCTGTGGATACACCTGCAGGTGGTTTCTGGAGCTGACAGAGGAACATGGCAGTAGTGTGCATTTCATGGGCTTCAGAGAATGGGAATTTATTGAGCACCCACTGTATACCTTCTATAGCTTCTAGAGCACAGAGATGATCAGGAAAGGGCAAGTGTATCTGTCCTTTGGAGACCTCCAAGGTAGGAAAAGCCCAGGAAATTTCCATGGCACAAGGCTGTCATGTATGGACAGTTTTGTGAGCAAGTGAGAGACATGTTTTATATTCATCATTACTATAGGGATGTTGCTATATCCATCATCACTATAGGGATGTTGCTGGTCCTTTGGAGAGGGAGTAAGGGCACTAAAAGATTCATCAATACATAGATTCATCAATACATAGGTTCATCAATACATAGATGGCCTTCTGTGCTGCAGAGTTACCCTTTATCCACATGAATTTCAAATAGTTTGGTCGATATTCAGGTAGGTGACAACCTGTTGCTAATTGCTATGACCAGGAACCTAACTCTGTGGTTTATAAGGAAACATAAGGTATTTATGTTAAAAATTCAACACACACACAGAGTTTCCCAGGAATGCCACCACTATGCAAACTGAGAGACAGCTGCACTGGGCACCTCTGCAGACTAGTCCAAGAGTTATGCAGCATTCCCGGAAAATCTGCATTTATGAGGGCAATGTTGTTTGTGTCCACTGAGCCTCGGCTGCATTCGGGACAGGGTCCTTGTCCCTCCCAGTGACGGGACAGGCACAAACCTCTGCTTCCTCGCAGTCCAGCGAAGTGAAGCCAGAACGTTTACATACTGAAATACAAATTTTAGTATAGATTATCTGCACTAGACTATTTCTTTCTATCATAGCCAGGACATTATGTTGATTCATTTGCTGCTGATATGTCTAGGTCGTTTATGCTAGATATGAATGTCATCTCAGGAAGGCAGAAGACCCTTTGCAAATGATTTGTTACCAACGTGGGAGGGAATCCGACATGGCCAAGAGCTGCCTGGCATTTCCAGCTAACTTCACTGCCGCTCAGCGGGTTGGGGCTTTGGGGTTGGAGAGAGAGTGGAGACAGGGATGGCTTAGTGAAGGTAGGAGTTACAGGGCAAGGTCGGGGCATGCTTCACAGGGAAGTGATGTGTGAGCAGGTCTCAAAGGTCAAGTATACAGAACATCTGTCACCTTAATATGGGTCTAAGGACGATCTTGGTACAAGCCAGTTACATGAATGGCTTCTTTGTTTTATTTTGAAGGCAGGTTCTCACTATGTAGCCCTGGAATGTGCTATGTAAGTTAAACTGGCCTCAAACTTGCATCCATCCTCCTGTCTCTGCTTCATGAATGCTGTGGTTAGAGGCATGCCCATGGCGACTGGTTCTGTTCCATGATTGTGTTTGTTGCTTCACAAAAGAGCAAAGGGCAAATGGATTTCAACAACAAAGATGATGTAGCTGAAAAGTAGGTCACCTCCTTTGCAAACCTCTTTAGACCCTCTGCTACATGAAGGCTGTTGTAGGCTCTGCCAGTTAACAAGATATGAACATGGTGGGCCTGAGAGAGAATGAGACAGACTTTCTCAGGAGGAAGCAAAGCAAACAGGAAGACAGGACATCCCAGCCTCCATTCTGAGGACACCTGTAGAGGTTGTGCTGTGCACTCCTGTCCTCTACCCATGGGTGCTGGCAGCACTCCTTGCCTAGATGTGATATCCAGATGTGTTTCTAGATATTTCCTAGGTCTCATGGGGGACAAAATGACCTCCAATGAAGATGGCTGTTGCAAAGTAATATGACTATATTAGGGACTGTTAGTACTATGAGTAAGATAACTTGGGAGATCGGGTGAGTACGTGCCTGGCAAGGGTGGTAAGGGCGTGTCTGAGAAAGTGGCTCTGGAGACAAGGCCTGGAGACAGGACAGCCATGCTTTAATGAGAAGGGAGGGAAACTTCCTTCCTTCCAATCCTCTGTCACTTCTGAAGGTGTAATGCCTCTGTGGTGTGGGGAAGCCTCAACAGGGTGTGAGGTAGGAATGCTTATCTTACCCACTTCACAGATGAGGTAACTGAGGCACAGAGGAAGCAGCAAAAGCAGAGAGGCCTTGAGGTTGGCCAGATAAAGGTCAATGTGGGAGAGCAGAGCACAGCAGGTGTTGGGGAGGTGGGGAAAGAGGCACTGGGGGTGAGGCAGGTCATACCAGCCTTGCAGTTGTATGTACTGGACTCTGCATGGGTGGCAGTCATCCCCGGGCAGCTGAGTCCCTCTCAGGAAACCACAGGGAGCTGAAGAAGAGCCACCTGGTCCAGCAGGGGTCATGCCTTGCTTCTGGGAAAAACAGCTTACATTTGACTCCCTGCCTGGGACAGCTGTGTGTATCTCCTGTGGGCTCTGCTAGGCTGTGGTGGTATCAGCAGTTCGGGTCTCGCTTCCTTCTTTCCCTACTGGTAGATCCTGAGAATACATCATCTGAGCAAACTTCCAACACGCCTTTTGCTGTCATAGGTAGGGTCTCTCCAGGGAACCTGTTGGGTGGCATAACATAGTGTGCCATTTGGTTCTGTTTTGGTTGCACTGGGAAGCCATTGACCTAGGAAAGTCATGCATAATTCAGGCCAGCACATAAGTGAAGAAGGGCCATGTGAATTCTAGAGTCTCTGGAAATGGGGTTCACATGGAAGGTTGGAGCTGGTCACCCTGAGACTTAGGAACCAGGCAGAGGAGCTAGAAAGGAGCTGAAGTGGCCCTGAGGAGGAGGGAGTCTCTGGAAGGGAGCAGCCACTGAGGCGAGAAGCAGTGACATCTAAGAGGTGTGTCCAGTACTCCCTAAGAGCTCCACCAGGGTGGAGAGACTTAGCTGAATCCAGGGGAAAGGCAGAGTCACTGCACAGCGGTTAAGAGGGCCGTGGTCTTGCCTCTTGGATATCCACCTCCTTCTTCAGGTAGATCCTCTTAACCCAGTCTCTGGTCTCATCCTGAATTCTTCCCTGCCCCCAACCAAGGGATGACGCCTGCAACAACTGTGGGCACCTGGGCCCCATCCCAGGCTTTGAGATGAAAGACAGTTGGGGCGGGCACTCACATGGCTATGTCACAAGTGAGTCACACGTGTCCCCTAACCTATCTCCAGCCCTGCTTCCTGCCCAGGTTTGGAGGGAGCCCTATGACCTTTCCTGAAGTCCCATGAATCTTCCCTTGAAGAGGTATGTTTGGAAATAGCTTCCAGACTCCAAACCCAGCATTGTCTGCTACACAGAGCCTCAGTCTACTTATTTGGTCTGAGGGCATTTTGCTGTTAATTGAGAAATTTCTTTTCTGCTCATTGCTTTCAGGCACCATAGGATTCATGCTCAGGTTGCTGTGGAGGGCATGGGAAAGGGATATTAGAAATGTTTAGTCCCTGCCTACTGGCTTGAATTCATGTCTTTAGATCAATTCCAGTTGCACCTAGTTCCATGGCTCAGAGTTTAACTGTTAGGATGGAAAAAAACAAAACAAAACAAAAAAAAAACCTCTTCCTCTTGCAATGTTAAACTTGGTCCTATCGGCCAACCACACCATCTGTAGCATATTATGAACTAATTAAAAATAAACCTGTAATTACCTTGTTAATAGAGCAATTATATTACATTGTAATTTTTGTGTTAAATATTAAATTGTTAAATGTTAAGATGTAATATATACCACATTTTTTTTGTAAGCCAATTTTGGCAGAATTTTCATTGTTTTAATACAATGGCAAGCTTGAACAAGTGGCCTCAGAGGGACGCTGTGGTCACAGGATCTTCTTCTAATCCAGTTGGAATGCTGGTTGGGAGGAGGGAGCAGTTGTGTTTATTTCTTGTGATTCTTTTCAATTACTTTTTCCTGGCAAAGAGCTGTCCTTCGCCAGAGCCTGGAAGACCATGGGCTATCGAAGAATTTATGAAGTCAAAGAGGAAGGAAGCCAGCAAACAGAGCAGAGGCCTGACTCTGCAAGTTCTCCAGGGGTTCTTGGATCGGGTCAGAGGTCAGTTGGTAAAAAACTTAAGCTCAGTGTGTGAGCGTGCTCTCTCTCTCCTCTCTCTCTCCCTCTCCCTCTCCCTCTCCCTCTCCCTCTCCCTCTCCCTCTCCCTCTCCCTCTCCCTCTCCCTCTCCCTCTCTCTCTCTCTCTCTCTCTCTCTCTCTCTCTCTCTCCTGCAAGATGACACCCAGATAGTCACGGACTGGGCAGGGCTCAGTTAGGGCAGGAGAGGTGACACATAATCAGAGTCTGTACCAAACAATCCAGGGGCTTCCTGGAGACAGTCGTCTTCCTATCTCAGGTGGGCCCTGAGAAGACAGTAAGACCCTCTTTTATCCTTGCTTCTCAGACATATCTCAGTCTCCTCTAGCTTACCCCTACAAGGTACACCACTCCTGCCCTTGCTAGCCTACCCCACCCCCACCCTGCCCCCAAAGAACAAGTGATACCCAAGGGAAAGCAGCTTCACCTAAGACTGAGTCACTGCTCTGCCAATCTCTTGTCTCCTTACCAGAGAGGCTATTGAGGCCAAGAGACCTCCCACTCTGGTATTTCCTCCAGACTCCTCTGTCACCATTTTGGGAATAAGATAGGGAATAAGGCTGTTAGATACCACACAGGCTCTCTTGGAGTTTTGGGTCTCCACAGGGTAAACATGTGGGGTGCAGGTTCCTCTAACCCATGACCGATCTGTGTTGTGCTGTCAGCCCTCTCTTGAGAAAAGTGAAAGTACAGTGACAGATGTGACCTCCACCCCCTTTCTCAGATTCTCTTACCAGCTTTGGTTTTGGAGGAGGAGACTGAAATCAGAAAGGGGCAGTGACCAGCCCAAGATGCCCAGTGGGCTCCAGAAGTCCTGTCTACCCTCAGTAACATCTGTGTGCTTGCTGGCCTTACCTGCTGAGGGAGGAACCCAGCAGCCCCAGTGAGGTGCCCCACCCCCTCCACTTGCCTCTGCCTTTCCTCTGCCTGTACAAGTCTTCTCCTGCTTCTTGAAAGACAAAACCATGGACCCTAAGGCTCTACTGGAGTCTAAGGACAGTGATGAGACTGTCATAAAGCACCTGGCGGGTACAGGGCTCAGCCACAGCAATGTTCAGTGCATCTAGGTTAGAGGTACGCAGTGAGCATTGAGTCATCCCCTCAGATTGGTGTTACAGTGGAAGCCTTATGAAATTGGTTCAGAGCTACCTGGGTTCAAGTCCAGGCTCTGCCACAACCTGGCTGGGCTTTTGGGTTGGAATATGAAATGTCCTATAGGCTTCTGAGGTGAATGGGGGGAGGCATTTTGGGAGGTTCTGGGAACTTTAGGACGTGGGTGGGACCCAGTAGGAGGAAGTAGGTCACTGGAGGAGTCCCTGGCCTCTTCCTTCCCCTCTGTTTCCTATTCACAATTAGGGGAAGATTTTCCCTTACCACACACTTCCTATTCTATGCCTATGGCTACAGCCTGACATTCTTTCAGACCACAGGACTGGTAAACTATCCCACTGGGTGGTCCAAGGCAGTAAGTGATGCTCCAGGGACTTACTATAAAAGGGGAAACATTGAACTGAACTTTGTAACTACACAGATAAAAGAGTGATCCTTCCCAGTGCACAGCAGGATCTGGCAAAGAGAAAGAAACCTCTGGTTAAGCTAAGACCTGACCCCACAGTAGGAATAAGGGGCATGCTAATTTGTATCTTTTAGGCACAGGCTCATTTGTATCCATTCTTCTCTGGAGAGGCAGGCAACACCCTCCTAGTCTTCTGGGACCAGATTTACTGCCTGCCACTTGAGCTTTAAGAAGGCTGCTTTCTTTGATCCCTTACTGGGCTTCTGGGAAAACACACAATGTCAGTGGTCAGTGGTGTTGGGGATGGAACCCAGGACTTAACTCTAGGCAAACATGGAGCCACTCAGTCCCCACAAACCAATTATAACACTTAGGGTAGACTATTATGGTCTGGGTTCTGTGAAAGGAGCAACATGGTCCCAATAGAGCCTTTCTGGAAGTAGTTGGTGTTGGGATCTGAGCTCACCAGACCTGCCCAGGCTCAGACGCCATCACTCCCTGGACCAGGTTCATACTGAAAAGACTCTGGCTGCTGTGGTCCCTGCTTAGCAGAGGTGTAGTTCTGAGAGTGACCCCTATCTTTGTCTCAAGCAAGCAAAGCTGACTGGGGAAGCACAGTGGAGCCTGAAACCACAACAGCATTTACTGGGTTTTAAGTAATATCTTCCAGGCATGTTGGCTTCTCAGAGGTTTCGACGTCTGCCTTCTCAGAATCGGTATCCTCAGGCGATGCTCTCTACTCTGGCTTCCCGTGGAGCAGCTGAGCAGCAGCAGGAGATGGAAGGAACATGGGCTGCAAAGGCAGGATGCAGTGACCCTAAGAGAGGGGGGCACAGTGTTGGTGGACAAGTGAATGAAGGTCGCCTCCAGGCACACGGAAGCATCTGGTTCATCCATCCAAATGAACCCAGCCTCTCCTCTGTGCACATACCTTGGTGAATACCCATAGAATCAATGACCCCCACATGACCGGTCCCCAGCCAGCAGGCGGCTCTGTACACTGGGAAGAGCATCAGTAGCCTGCAGAGGAAGTTTTGTAAAATGCATACACTTTATGGATATAGGGCAGCATACTGCTCTTCTCATTATTTTACAGCCCATGATGTTTACTGGAAGCACTGTCCACCATAAGGCAAGAGGAGGGAGGAGCTTAGCACAGGAAAGCATGAAGAGAGATCACTTTAACTATTTGTCTCAGGCTGTTTCACACACACCACCCCATGCCCTCTGCATAATACCCTTTCAGTGTAAGAATTAATATCTGCCTTTTCAAGCTAGGAAGATGGTTGAGAGGTGAGCTCCCCAGAGGTCACAAAGCAAGGCACTGAGTTTTGGACCAGATCTCCCTCAATGGGTTGGATCTTAAGAGCTCTTGCTCAGTCTGGTGCATGGGCAGGGGGTAGCCAGTTAGTCTTAGGAGCAAGGCTCCCACTCCTTAGCACAGTCCAGAGTTAGCCCAGGCGAGGGTCAGCAGCAGGCAGCTGGCAAATCAACTGTAGAATGAATGAGTGACTGAAGGAGAAAATGATTCAGGAGGCAGGTTGAAAGGGAAAGTCTCCCAGGGGTAGGGGAGACCCCATGCCTGAGTTCCCCCTCTTCCCCTCCCTCCCTCTTCCTTCCCTTCAACCTGACTCCAAGTGGCAGATTTATTAGTTTTAATTAACAGCCCAAATGCTGGGAAAACGTCCAAATTCTAGCTCTTGCCATCACTGGGTTTCCATGGGAAATGGAGGGAGGGGGTTGGTACCAGGAATAGCAGCAAGGAAGGGACTGTCAGAGAGACCACCTCCCTTACCTGGACCCAGCCTTGGAACCTGACCTTGGAACCTGACCTGGCCTAACACAGCTGGGGCTGGGGCTGGACTAGGGCTTTCATGGCTGCTTGGAAGGGTAGACCCAGGCCAACTTGGGTCATGGTGACCTCTATAAGTATTGTTGCTATTCTGGACCTCGGCCAAGCCACAGGACATCTCTGGGGTTCTGTGCCGCTCATCTGTAAAACAGAGGGTAGCTGGAAGCCTTGTAAGGGTCCTGGTAACTTGGACTTGTGATTCTAAGTTCCTTGTAGATCTTTTAGCGGGCCAGCATCATCTCTAACTCTTCCCCTTTGGTGACAGTGGAGTCCTCCCTTGGGCTCTGTGCCTTCCAGGCCAGAAGCAGTTCTCCATCCCTTGTCCAGGTCCAAGGCTCATTGAATAGGATGGAATCAAGAGCACTTGTTTGAAGTCCGTCGATCTCAGCTCAGCCTTGACTCCAGAGCCCCAGCGGAAAGGGCATCTCAGGCAAACCTTCGGCTGCACACAGGCTCAATGCCTGCTGCTTCAGTGTGTGGAGCAGGGGAGTGGAGACAGTGCAGAGCAGGTGTGATAGTGTCCTGCAACCCTTGGATGGTCATCAGCACGAGATCATAACCGTGAAAGTTAGGAGCCACCAGAAGGGCTTTGCCTTCCCTGGTGATGGGGGTGGGAGGCTCCTCAGAGCACCAGGCAGAAGGGGAAGCTTCTTCAGTGGACAGTGACGAGCAGTAGCTGCTGGCAGCAATCCCAGAGGCTGGCCCTGTGAAGGAAGCTCTTTAGATTTCAGTCCTATGCCTTCCCCTCAGCTCAGGCCCCTTACGCTCAGCTCGGCTTTCTTTCATGCTGGGCAGAAATCATGCAAAATTATTCAGCTAAAATCATCCAGCAGGAAAGATACCATGAGCAATCATGGTTTGCTGCTGGGAAGCTGTGGCCTTAACTTAGGCTGGGCAGCGGGAGCCGGGGCTGCGGGAGGCTGGCATGTTTCAGTAGTTTGCAGAGACAGAAGAGGCAGGGTCCCTGCCGGGTCTCCCCTCATCCATGCTCAGCCCAGAGCAGGGAGGGGAGTGGGATGGCCAGGTAGTCTGGCTCCCTCTTAGTGCTGGGCTTTGTGGGTACTGTCAGCATGGGCTCCAGGCTTTTCTGAGCTCCAGCTCCTTCAATCTGGAGTCACTGATCTGAGCAAAGGGATTTGGGTCTTCAAGCAGCACATTTCCATCTGGGAACTGGGGCTGAAGGGGAAAGGAGACAGAAGAAGAAGAAGTAAAGAAGGGAAAATAGGAAGGCTGGAGCAGAAGAAAGCTGGGGAGCTGAGCCTGAAATGCAAGTCCCTGCTAGGCGCCTGCGCCACGCTGCAGCTTACCTCTTCTGATATGGCATTTTTCCTTCCAGTTCACTCTGCCTTCTTCTTGAAGGCATACCACTGACTCCCCGTAACCATTTATCTTCGCTGCCTGCCATTCCTTAGCACCCTGTCCCTCCACAGACAGAGCGGGAGGGGTGGGCAGGCTGAACCCCTTCCTTGATTCCTGTAATGGAACTGGACACCTAGCAAGAAGAAAGCCATGGGGCTGGACAGCACCCACCCCCATTCAGGGTGCGCTTCCCAAGGCCTGTGCTGGGAACCCTGGGCATGACTTCACCAATCCTAGAATGGCACAGAAGGCTCAGGTCCCACCAGTGCCCCACTGATCCTTCAGAACTCCATATGAAACCCCAGGAGGAAAAAAACCCACTTGGCTTCTGGAACCATTTCAAGTAAGGCAATAAGCTCTGTGGTATGGGCAGACTAAGTTCAGGGGACTCTGAATTCTCCCCTGCACACAGGAGACCCCCAGTCCATTCACTGACTGTGCCAGGGTGCTAAGCCAATGAAAAGGCACAAGGAAGGCCATCATCAGAGCTTCCTCTAGGGTTGGGCTGGTCTCCATCCAACCAGCACCCAAGCACTCCCGTCTCCTTCCTGTTATTTTAGGATGTGGCTGGGCAGTCTCATTCCTCCACTCATAGTGAAACCAAGGCCCTAGAGCGGTGGGACTGTGTTTTGCTTTCTGCTTAGTTCCAGGAGGCTAGCCTCAGTACAGATCAGAAAAGAGGCCGGCAATGAAGGTTGGGAAGGGGACTCCCTGGGATGAAGAGGTGTCTGGCACTGCAGTGGAACACGTGGACACCCCTGGCAGGCAGTTATCATCATCCTGTTTCAGGGACCTGGGAGATTCCCAGGGCGTTCACTTTACACAACTCATTAAGCTTCCCATTTATGGGTTATTCAATTTTTGGTATTTGTGTTATATTTCACAATAAAAAGGTTTAAAAACTCTAATAAATCTCATAGAAACCAATTACACATACAAAGCATTTGTGGGAGCCCAAGAGGCATGCAGGCAGCCTCACTGTGCTAAAGCCCCAGTCCTTCTCTCTGCTGTCCCGGGAGAGAGGCAGGCAGTGGATAGGACATCTGCTGAGAGACCCACACTGCACCAAGAGTGTGGTGGGCAGTGTGGCCCTGGGCCAGGGCTGGGAAGGATGCCGGAAGGTCATGGCTTCCAGCAACCTCAGCTTGGAGGCTGTGTCCTTGAGTCTGCCACATCACTGCACCCCCAGGGTAGCTTTCATTTGGGGTCTGTGATCAGGGTCTCCTCCAAATGTGCATTGTCTTCCTGCAGAACAGGAGGGCCAAGGTAGGGGCATCATTTCTAGATTCTGTTCACTTAATTGAGTTGAGAACTCTATAGTTCCAAAGTGATCATCTTTCCTTCCCAAGATCACGAAGCAATCAGTGAAGATCAGAACTAAGAGCCTCTCAGGCAGATAGTCCTCCCACACCCCCTTGCTCTTGGCCAGGTCCCCTTCAGGACATAAGGCCAGCTTATCCTGGGAAGGATGTGTGGCTCTCTGTTGTCCGTGGTGATACAGCGCCGACCCCAAACACTTGTGACTTCTAAGTTTGCTGAGATTTAAGGCCAGTGGCGGCTGGCCTCCATCTCCCCAGGCTGTGGGCAGCAGGAGGGGTGTGATTCATCTTTCCTCTCCTGGTGCTTAATAAGAACAGGGCTATAAATGTAACCGGCCGTTTACGAGCCCCACCGGCTACAGCCTCTTCTGTCAGATGTAGCAGTTGTATGGGCTCCCCCAGCCTGATCCTCGGCCCCTGGAAAGAGGAAAAGATGCTCTTGGGCCTTTCCACCTCCACCCTTGGTCCTGCTGCTCCAATTCCCTTAGAGTTCCTTTCCTCCCTGCTAAAGGAGTGTGTGTGTGTGTGTATGTGTGTGTATGTGTGTGTGTGTCTAAGGCAAGCCTAGCCCCTCTTGACACCATGAGACATGGTCAGCCCAGAGAATCTCACATCACACACAGGAACAGTGAGCATGCTCTGTGCTCAAGCATTGCCAGAGGTTTTGCAGGTCACAGGTCCTCTACTGTGAATTCGAGCTCTGCTGAAGGTGGGCTTCTGTAATAGCCCTGCTGGCAGCAGCTGCAGAGGACAGCAAAGCCTCAGCTTCTGCCTAGAAGCAGGAGGAGCCGGCTACACCGACTGCTTTTGTTCAGAAGGGCCAGGAAACTTGAGACTAGCCATCAGAGCTGTGTAGCAGCTGATCCCACTATCCATGCACAGAGCTCCACCTGTGGTTAGCTCCCTGAGTCCACCATATCCTTTTCCCCTTCACTGTTATGACTGCATAGTGGGGCAGCCTATACGTGCTGAGGGCCAGTCATGAAACACACACCTGCTATTTTCAGGAGGTGGGCTCCTTCCCAAACCCTTGAGCAGCTCCCACCACCTCTCTGAGCACCACCCCGATCATCTACAAGACAAGAGGAACAGCGCCTACCCACCACACCGGCTGGTGATGCTTTGTCGAAGACAGACTGAGACAATTGGCATGCGTCGCCCACACAGAGCCTGGCATGAATAGATGCTCTGTGCTTGTGAGTTTCCTTCCCTCTTACCTGGGCCACAAAAATAGAGGAGGCATTTGAGGCGTGGTGGGGGGAAGCCGCACAAAAAGGAGAGCCTACAAAAGACACAGAATCTGGGAGCTGGCCAATCAATGCTGGCATAAGCAGACCCGGGCTATCATTGCTTAACCGATTTTGCAGGGAAAAACATCAAAGGACGGCAAGAAATGAAAAACAAACAGAGCAAAACCAATACTCATTTATCTAAAACTAGTTTGCTGTCAAGGAGGGGCCGGTGCCTTTGCCCGAGGATCCATCGATTACAACTGCAGAGAGAGAGGTGACAGGCAAGAGGCATGCTCCCTTCCTCAGATTTTACAGGACAGGGAGAAAGACGAGGAGAGTTTCTGGTGAAGACTCAAGAGAGGACCGCAGGCAGAGGAAAATAAAGATGTCAGGCAGCTCTGGGAGATGTGCGCTCTTCTTTTTGGCTGCCAGTGTTTCACCCAGTATACAGAGGCATTCTACATCTGCACAAAAGTTGGGGGTCCAGCAAAGGAGAGCCAATCATTGGCCCCCACAGAGGCTGCCATGAGCTGCTGAGCATGCTCTGTAGTGCACAAAGCCCAGGGGAAAGTGGGGACTGAAATGTAACCCATAGCTCATTCTGTAGCAATGGTTCTCAGCCTTCCTAATACCGAGACCATTTAATACAGTTCCTCATGTTGTGCTGACCCCTGAACACAAGGTTATTTTGTTGCTTCTTCATAACTGTAACTTTCCTAATGTTATGGGTCATAATGTAAATACTTGATATGTGACCCCCAAAGGAGTCATGACCTCCAGGTTGAGAACTTCTGCTCAGAGCACGATCCCTGATTCCCCAAAGAAACAGCTGTATTTCCCCTCTGCCCCCACCTCCTGCTAGCATGTGCAAAGTATCCTGATGGTTAAGGTATATCTTAGTTAGGGTTTTTATTGTTGTGAAGAGACACCATGATCATGCAACTCTTACAAAGGAAAACATTTAATTGGGGCTGGCTTACAGTTTTAGAGTTTTAGTCCATTACCATCATGGTGGGAAGCATGGTGGCATGCAGACAGACATGGTGTAGGAGGAGCAGAGAGTTCTACATCTTGATTCGAAAGCAGCAGGAGACTGTGTGACATATGAGGCATAGCTTGAGAATATGAGACCACAAACCCTGTCCCCACAGTGACACACCTACTCCAACAAGGCCACACTTCCTAATAAGTGCCACTCTGTATGGGCCAAACATTCAAACACATGAATCTATAGGGGCCAAATGTATTCAAACCACCACAAGGTGTTTCTGTCTCTGAATGATACCAAGAGAGCCTCTGCATGGAAGATGAGCTTGTTTGGACTCTGGGACATGGGGAGGGAGCTCATCCCACTGCAGCCCACCTGTGTCTCTTGCCGAGATTGAGCTGCTCCAGGGTGAGGTAGAGTCCCCATCTTCTGGAACTGTCTATCTTATCCCCAGCTCTGGACATTCAGGAGATTAGCTCTAAAGAAGGTATCTCGGCTGGAAAAGAAACCATGGCAGGGGGGAGCAGGAGAGGAAGAGGAAGTGCTGGGTTGGGGGGTGGGAGGGAGGGTGGAGAACAAGGAAGAGATGCCAGAGTTAATGCAGAGTAGATCCTGCAGGAGAGCAGAAGAGGGCATCGGGCCAGGAGAAGAGAGCCAAACTGGGCTGGAGAGCAGCTGGGTAGATTCCCCCAGAGGAGAAGGTGGGGAGCCCAGAAATCCAGAGGCCCTTGCAGACCTGGAGTTGGGAAATCTTGTGGTCTGGGATCCCCTGAAGTCTGTGTAGCTGTGTTCCTTCCTCCCTAATCCTGAAATATGTTGGGACCATTCCTCCCGGTGTGTGTTTGTGTGTGTGTGTGTGAAACACTTGGGGTGAGGAGCTGTGGGGGGTGATCAGGTCATCAGGCTATGCCAGAGTGGGAAATACTCTTACCAGAGAGGCCCTGAGGGCTGGATGTCCCTTCACCAAGAGTGGACAAGGCAAGAAGTCACCGTGGGTTGTAGCTGGGCTTTTTAAAAGTCCCTAAGTTCACCGGCTTGACCTTGGATTTACTCTGTCTTGCTAGGAAACAGATTTCTGTTGTCTGCGTGGCTCTTGGTTTATAGTGTTTTGTTACTCCAGCTGAAGCCCCTATTTGTGTTCCTGGAGGCTGCATTTATCAGCAAGCTTGGACCACTTGCCCCAATGTTCTGGTTAGTTTTGTTTGTTTGTTTGTTTTTGTTGTTGTTGTTCACTTGATAGCTATGCAGGGGGGCGGGGGGGGGAGGGGAAGGAAATGTCAATTGAGAAAATGCCTCCATCAATCTGGACTGTAGGTAAGTTTGTAAGTCACTTTCTTGATAAATGGTTTATATGAAAGGGCCCAGACCACTGTGGGTGGTGTTACCCGTGAACAAGTGGTCCTGGTTTATATGGAAAAGCAAGTGGAGAGAGTCATGGGGACAAGCCAGTAAGCATTGTCCCTCCATGGCCTTTGCTTTAGTTTCCGTCCCTAGGTTCCTCCTTGAGTTCCTGCCCTGACTTCCCTCGGTGATGGGCTGTGATCTGGGATGTCTGAGTCACATGAGCCCATTTCTACCCAGTATGCTTTCGGTTGTGGTGTTTTATTACAGCTACAGAAAGCAAACTAGGACTCTCACTGTGCCTGATAAAGGAGCAAAGGCCTTTTGAGTCTCCAGTTCTCCTTGCTGTGTATTACTAACGAGGGACAGGGGTATGAACCATCCTCGGGCTTCCTCTGCATCTCCTCCTTCAGAAGAGCTGAGAACATAGCAGCTCAAGTTCTGTAGCATGCAGGCCTAATGGGTTGGTCAGAAAGGAACGCTCTCTGGGCTCTGGAGACAAGGTATGTGGTAAACAATTCTGGCAGGCTATGGGCCAGTCCATGGGGCTGTCTACAGGGCCAGGTGGAACCCAGGGCACCACCTAGGAGTAGATATACTCTGACCCCAGGCTACCTAGGGACATCCTAAGTCTGCCATCCATTCACTGTGTATCATGGGGAAGCGGCTTAACCTTTTTGAATCCCAGCCCCTTCATAATACCAATATTGTCTGCCTCAGAGATGCAGTGATAACAAAACCAGTCTTTACAAACCAAGTGCTTTCATGAGGGTCTGGCACAGAGCATGTAGCAGTGGGGATTTATAGATATATCTTTCCAGAACCTTCCATACGCTCTCTTCTCTTCCTCTGCTGGTTTTTTTTTTTTTTTTTTTTTTTGCTTTTGAAGTTTACCATCCAGACTCCAAGTGGCTGAATTCTCAGAATGTCCATGTTGTCCCACCTAATGAGATACTTGAAAAAGTCTGTGACCCCATTTGTCCCAGAGGGCTGGGCAGTGAAGGAGCAGGCTCTAGCTCCAGCTAGGATAGAGTTAGCACACTTTTCCCTCCCCCTTTCACTGAATGAGCCTGAGAGCCCTGAGTAGAAAGCACAGTGTCTGGGTATAGATATCCCTGACAGGGAACAGATGCACTTTCTCTTCTCCCATCTCTTCTGCTCAGCCCTCATGTAACCCCATGTAGCACAGGTGTAAACAGCCACAGTGTGGCTAAGTCCCCAGGGTAGGAAAAAAAAATCCCTTACAGTTACAGTTGTGGCTCCATAAAGTTATTTAAGAGCAGACCTACACAGTCTTTCAAAGATTTTGAAAAAGAGCAGAACAACAGACCCTCATTCAACTCCCAGATGTGACATTGTATGGCATATACACAGATGCGAACAGCTTTGAAATCACACTGATGTTGAAACTACAGCCTACAGTAGGCTGGCTGGAACTCTTGACCTGAGCCCGACTGGGTTGTTTGCATGCTCCATCAAAAACATCAACCTCCTCCATAGGAGTTAACGAAGGGCAAGAGCCAAAATGTCCAAGAGTCAATTAAATTTACCTGGAATCTGAAGTGTCCAGGAAAATCTCAGCATTTATGGGAACAGACAAAGGACACTGGCAGCAAGAAGCCACAGATGCTGAGCCAGCAGGCAGAGTTTTCAAGAAGAGTGTTTATAAACATGCTTCAAGAATCAAAGGCAGAGCTGGGCATGGTGGCACATGCCTTAAGTCCCAGTACTCCAGAGGCAGAAGCAGGTGGACCTCTGAGTTCAGGGCCTGCTCTTGGTCTACACAGTGAGTTCCAGGATAGCCAGGGCTACAAGAAGAAACCCTTTAAAAAAAAAAAAATCAAAGGCCAACAGTCTTGGTTGGTGAGATGGCTTACGGGGAAAAGGTGCTTAGCACTAGTCCTGAGGTCTGAGTTCAATTCCCAGGACCCTCATGAAGGAAAGAACTGCCTCTCACAAGTTATTTTCCGACCTCCACCTTCAAGCTGTGGCATGCATGCATGCAAGCATGCACACACACACACACAGACACACCCACGCACCCACCCACCCACACACACACACATATACACATACTACATTTAAAAAAGTATACATTATGTATATAGTATTCTGCTTGCATGCCAGAAGAAGGCATCAGATCCCAGTATAGTCGTTACGAGCCACCATGTGGTTGCTGGGAATTTCACTCAGGATTTCTGGAAGAGCCAGTGGCTCTTAACCTCTGAGCCATCTCTCCAGGCCCCCACACGATACATTTTTAAATGGTAAACATGCTTAAATTAAATGACAAAAGTCTCATCACAGAAACAGAAAACTGAAAGATGAATCAATTGGAAACCTCAGAACTGAAAAGGATAAATGGAAATATCTCACCACATGGCTTCAACAGCAGCGATTAAACGGCAAAGAAGACCATGAACTTGAAGATCCGTCATTAGAACATACCTAGAGTGAACAACACAGATAGAAAAGACTTAATAGGAAAGACCAGACCTTGCGAGCCACGAAGCACTATCAAAGGGCCTCATGTTTGCGCCATCAGAATCTCAGAGAACAGGAGGAACGACTAGTTCACAAAACAAGTCTGAGGAACTAGTAGGCAAAAGGGTCCCAACTTTAGCAGAAGACATGGATCTATAAGACCCACTGAGCCACAGAGCATCTTCACCCAGAGAAATCTGCACCAAGAGACATCAGTCAAACCATGAGCATCAACCACAAAGACAAATCCTAAAGCAACCAGAGAAAACCCGACACATCGCTTACAGGGGAACCATGGTGCAGGCGACAGATAATTTTTTTTTTTAAACCAGCCATTATGGAGGTTAGGAGGAAATTGGAAAAAAATTTAAATGCCAAAAGAAAAGAATTGTCACCTCAATTCTACATTCTGTGGAAATGTTTCTTAGGGATAAAGATACTCTCAGATGAAGAAAACTTCAGAGATCATCGGTGTCGTGTTCCCTCTAAAGGTTGAACTGGGTCAGAGGGCAACTTGGAGGAGCATGAAGAAAGAAAGAGCAACGGGGGTGGCCAATAGTTATGTCTGGGAAAACATATAGTCTCTTGGGTGCTTTAAAATGTTACGCAGTTAACAACAAACAGTGTAACACTGAATTTTCAGTGCGTGTGCTGCTGTCATTTATAGGGGGATTTATGGCAACAACCCATGAGGGAGGGCAAGTTTCCACATTCCCTTTGAGTTGTGATTTGGATGGTGAAATGTCCTCTGCCAAGCTCATGTGCTTGGTGGCACTACTAACCGAGAGTGGATGATGAGGGCTCTGACTTTATTAGGGACCCAGCCGTCGATAGAGTCACCACTGAATGAATTAGCGGGAAGTAGTAGAAACCAGAAGAAGGTGATTGGAGGAAATGGATTCTGGAGACAGAAAAAGATTATTGTGCCCCTCCCTTTGTTCTTTCTATCACTGTCCTGACACCACTAGTAGGCAGTTTTCCTCTGTGCCCATGCACAATGACATTTCCCTCCATATCAGTCTTAGTTGGGTTTCTATTTCTAAAATATTGTGACCAAAAGCAAGTTGGAGAGGGAAGAGTTTATGTACTCTTATACTTCCAGGTAACAGGCTGCCTCTGAGGAAAGCCAGGGCAGGAAGCCAAGGAAGAAAGCTGGATGCAGGAACTTCTGCAGAAGCCACAGAGAGATTGCTGCTTTCTGGCCTGCTCCCTGTTCCCCATTGCTTGCTCATCCTGCTTTTTTATATCAGCTAGGATCATGGAAATGGGGTGGTACTGCCCCTCACTGGGTTAGGCTTTTCCACATCAATCATTAACCAAGAAAATGCCCGACACAAAAGACACCGTCAATAAGTCAAAAAGGCCACCAACAGATCTTTACCTATCCTAAATCAGATAGAGGACTAATATCCAATATATATAAAGAACTCCAGAAGGTGGACTCCAGAAAATCAAATAACCCCATTAAAAATGGGGCTCAGAGCTAAACAAAGAATTCTCACCTGAGGAATACCGAATGGCTGAGAAACACCTGAAAAAATGTTCAGCATCCTTAATCATCAGGGAAATTCAAATCAAAACAACCCTGAGATTCCATCTCACACCAGTCAGAATGGCTAAGATCAAAGATTCAGGTGACAGCAGATGCTGGTGAGGATGTGGAGAAAGAGGAACACTCCTCCACTATTGGTGGGATTGCAAGCTTGTACAACCACTCTGGAAATCAGTCTGGCAGTTTCTCAGAAAATTGGACATGGTACTACCGGAGGATCCCTCAATACCTCTCCTGGGCATATATCCAGAAGATGTTCCAACTAGTAAGAAAGAAACATGCTCCACTATGTTCATAGCAGCCTTATTTATAATAGCCAGAAGCTGGAAAGAACCCAGATGCCCCTCAACAGAGGAATGGATACAAAAAAATGTGGTACATTTACACAATGAAGTACTACTCAGCTATTAAAAAGAATGAATTTATGAAATTCCTAGGCAAATGGTTGGACCTGAAGGGCATTATCCTGAGTGAAGTAACCCAATCACAAAAGAACTCAAATGATATGTACTCACTGATAAGTGGATATTAGCCCAGAAACTTAGAATGCCCAAGATATAAGAT
Source organism: Mus musculus (assembly GCF_000001635.26). Taxonomy (NCBI): domain Eukaryota; kingdom Metazoa; phylum Chordata; class Mammalia; order Rodentia; family Muridae; genus Mus; species Mus musculus. Next base: position 82,557,365 of record NC_000077.6, on the reverse strand, counting down.
ACAATTTGCAAAACACATGAAACTCAAGAAGAACGAAGACCAAAGTGTGGACACTTTGCCCCTTCTTAGAATTGGGAACAAAACACCCATGGAAGGAGTTATAGAGACAAAGTTTGGATCTGAGATAAAAGGATGGACCATCTAGAGACTGCCATATCCAAGGATCCATCCCATAATCAGCCTCCAAACGCTGACAACATTGCATACACTAGCAAGATTTTGCTGATAGGACCCAGATGTAGCTGTCTCTTGTGAGACTATGCCGGGGCCTAGCAAACACAGAAGTGGATGCTCACAGTCAGTTATTGGATGGATCACAGGGCCCCCAATGGAGGAGCTAGAGAAAATACTCAAGGAGCTAAAGGGATCTGCAACCCTATAGGTAGAACAACATTATGAACTAACCAGTACCCCAGAGCTCTTGACTCTAGCTGCATATGTATCAAAAGATGGCCTAGTTGGCCATCACTGGAAAGAGAGGCCCATTGGACTTGCAAACTTCATATGCCCCAATATGGGGGAATGCCAGGGCCAAAAAGTGGGAGTGGGTGGGTAGGGGAGTGGGGGGGAGGGTATGGGAGACTTTTGGGATAGCATTGGAAATGTAAACGAGGAAAATACCTAATTAAAAAAAAAGAAAAAGAAAACGCCCTACAGATTTGCCTATAAGCAATTTGATGGAGGAGACATTTTCTCAGTTGAAACCCTCTTCCTAGACAACCCTAGCTTGTATCAAGTTGAAAAAGAAACAAAATAAATCAAAACAAAAACAAATAAAAACTAGCCAGCACAATACCCTTATGCTATGAGATGAGCAGCTTCCCCCCATGCTCTCTAGGGGTGGGGCATGGGGAGGGGATGGAGGGGTGAACAGAATTCCTTTATGTATCTACACCATTCGTGGGCAGCTTTCTTCTGTGTCCTGACACCAGGAGCTCAGCATCACTCTTCCACTCTTGTCCACCATGATTAGCCTATCTTACTATGGGACTAGAAGCAATGGCTCCAGGTCTGCAAGGGCTAGCACCCCAGAAACTGTGGCCTAAATGACTCTTTCCCCCTTTTAGCTGTTTCCTTATGTATTTCGTCACAGTGACAAAAAACAATGCCCACAATTTGGAGGTGACAACATAGTAATTTTAAGTGGGAATATAGGAGTTAAGTGTGCACATTGTGGTCCCTACAAGAAACACCCGGGCAGGGGAGTGAGGGGACCCACAAAACAGAGGTAGTGAAAAACACAGGTAAATTAAAATAGAACACAAATCACTGTTCACATAACCTACAAGAAATCAGGAAATGAGGAAAAAGAGGAGGGGAAAAAGACTGACAGAACAAAACAGGAAACTGATAAAATGGAACTCAATGCAAGCATCAAAAATTGTATCAAACACTAGTGTTCTGACAGTGACGTCAGTGTGAAGACATCAGAGGGGGACATTAGAAAGAAGCTGCCCACAGGACAGGCACATGAAGCAAAACACTGTAGGCACCTGAAAGCACAGAGAAATATATACCATGCAATGCTAATTATTGTGTTAAGACTGAGAGTCCATATTAGCATCACATGAATACAAGAATAGCCGTGTGGTGGTTTGAATAAGAATGCTCCCATAGGGTCATATGTTTGAAGGCTTGATCTCCATCCCCAGTTCGTGTCCTGAGTTGAGATCCCAGGAGGTAAGGCCTCTAGGTGGTGAGCTCAGAATAGACTTTTCTAGAGGATAAAAGAAGATGCAGTCACTTGAGAACCAGAAGAGTCCCTCCCACCCCTGGCCTCCATCCCTTCCCTGGATGCCAGACCTGCTGCTACCATAAACCTGGGCTCTCCTAGAGTTGGGAAAGAGAGACATTTGCTCTCTATGGCACTCAGTCTGTGCCTCTCTGTTAAAGACCAAACTTGAGACACGTGAAAGCAATCAAAACATACTCAGGATCAGAGAGCTACCTAGAAGGAGCCTACAATTATAAAGATTGAAGTTGTAGCTATATAAAAAGAATTCTTACAAAAAGTGAATCTCCCAGTCAAAATAGTTCTCCTGCAAACGTTGGCAAAGATTTTTTTTCTTAATGTGTAGAAGAGTTCTTCCAACTGTCTTCTAGAATATAGAAGAGAAAGGAAGACTTCCAAACTTAATGGAAGCATCCAAGAAAGAGAAGCAGAGATCAATTTGCCCCATGAACACACACAAAATTACCTAACAAAATATTAGTGAATTGTTTCTAACGGTATATAAAAAGCATTTCACACCACGACTAAGAATGGCTTATCACAGGAGTGCCAAGCTGGTTAAATATTTGAAAATTAAACAATGTAGGATGCCATAATACAGCCTCAGTAGAGGTTGATTATATTAATGTAAATGATTCTACTAACTAATGCAGGAGACACACTTAACCTTGGCAAGTGAGAAAACTCTCAGAGGCCGGAGGGACCTTCCTCACCCTGATAAAGGGTAGTTGTTATTAAAAAAAATTACGGTCTGACATCTTGTGTTACAGATGTAAGAACATAATAGTGAAACAGAGTGTTTCTCACCTAAGAGGAGGCTAAGACTGTTCTCCTGCCCCTGGGAGTGCTGGCCAAGACAGTTAAGGCAGGGAAAGTAAATAAAGGAATGCCAATTGACAAGTAAGAAGTTACATTGTTCCTATTCACAGAACAAATGTTTGTTTCCATAGCTTCGAAGATCTGGCCACTAAGCTGCAGTTTAAGACAAGACCGTTACAGGACACATGCCCCAGGCCATTCTATTTCTCTACACCCGGAACAAAAACTGGATGGTCACTAAAAAGATTTCTAAATGGCATCATTTAGAGTAGCTCTGAAATGATGAAAGATGGGGTATACATTTAGCAAAAGCATGGACTGGTTTTGTATACTGAAAATTACAAAATGCTTATGAAAGAGACCAGCGAAGGTCTGTATAAATGGAGAGCCATCAGGGGCAGCCTACATAAACAAAGGCAGACATGTCAGAGGAATCAGCATGATAAAGATGTCAGCTTCCTTCAATCAGATCTATCGATTTAAGACGATTCTGGTGAAAATCCAGCAGGATTTTTTTTCCCCTTTAAAGGTCTAAACAAACTGCTTCCAAAATGCATTTGGAAAGAAAGGCAAAGGAATTAGATAGTCAAAACAATTTTGAAAAAGAAGTTTGTAAAGCCCACAAGCTCCAATTTGAAGGCTTATTATAAAGCTGCTATAATCAAGGCATCGTGGTATTGGCAGAAAGAACAACTGGTATGCAGAGAGTGATTGCTGATCAATGCACAGGGAAGGAAGTCTGAAGCAGACCTAAGCGTGTAGGATTCGGCAGAGGTGGAAGGGCAATTCAAGGGAAAAAAGGATAAGCCCCTCTCCATCAGGAACGGAACACTGGAGAACCAGATCCACAAAAATGACCCTAAGCATCATTCTGTATGCAAAAATCCACTCAAGACAGAGGATAGATCCAAACATAAAACACAAAACCTTTAGAAAAGGCCAACTGTCATTGAAGGGCTCTTGTAGGCCCAAGCATGCTCTGGCAGGCCTCGTCCTTCCTTCTCCCCCATTCCCCCTGCCTTGCTAAAATTGTTAGATTTCATTCCTAACGCTAGCCCCCAAAGGCCACTTTCTCCTTCTAAGCCTGACCACCAAGGTCCAGCTATCAAAGTATTGAAATCCAGCAATCAAAAGCTCCCTTGTGGTTAATCTAATTAACATGCCCAATTAAAATCAAGCACCTCATCCTAACACAGGGTTTCCCTCTGTACCTTTATGAACTGCCATTTTCCTATGTGCCACGTCTGTCTTCTCTCTCTATCCAGAGGCAGTCTTTTGCCCCTCAGGACAAATATCCCTTCACCCTCTCTACCTTGTTCCCTTCTTCCTCTGTCTCCTGTCTTTGTCTCTTTTTCTCTGCCCTTTGTCCATCTGAGGAGAAGAAATCTCCTTTGTGCTGAGAACTTGGTCCTGGGGTGTGCAGTGGTTTGAATAGGTTTGGCCCCCATAAATTCATGTGTTTGAATGTGTGGCCCATAGGGAGTGGCACTATTAGGAGGTATGGGATTGTTGGAGGAAGTGTGTCACTATGGAGGCTTTGAGGTCTCATACATAAGCTCAAACTATGCCCAGTGTGAGAGTCTCCTGTATGGCTGCCTTCAGATTAAGATGTAGAACTCTCAGCTCCTCCTACACCATGCCTGCCTGCATGCACTCTGCCTTGCTTCCTGCCATGATGATAATGGACTAAACCTCTGAAACTGCAAGCCAGCCCCAATTAAATGTTTTTACCTTCATAAAAGTTGCCTTGGGGGCTGGTGAGATGGCTCAGTGGGTAAGAGCACCCGACTGCTCTTCCGAAGGTCCAGAGTTCAAATCCCAGCAACCACATGGTGGCTCACAACCATCTGTAACGAGATCTGACGCCCTCTTCTGGTGTGTCTGAAGACAGCTACAGTGTACTTACATGTAATAAATAAATCTTTAAAAAAAAAAAAAGTTGCCTTGGTCATGGGGTCTCTTCACAGAAGTGAAACCCTAACTAAGACAGGGTGTCTGGTGCTGATTTCAAGGTCTTTTCAGTAGTAATGTGAAGCCAGGGGGATCCCAAATGAAATGTGATAAACAGGATGTCATCAAGATAAGCTCCCACTCAAGGAGTGAGGCTGCTAAGGCACTGAACGGCAGGCTTTAGACCTGGGGGGAATGTTTACAAATCTCATATATGAGAAGGGACTTGCATCCAGAATACACAAGGAGCTCTCTCAAGACTCAAGATAACAACCTAACAGAAAAATGGACAAAAGACTCAAGCAGGTGCTTCGCCAAAGGGAACTCATGATGTAAGTAAACACACAAAAAGATGCTCTACATCATTAGTTACTAGGGAAACATAAAGCTACAGCAAAGGCTGTCACATATCTATCAGAGTGGCTAAAATAAATATAGACAATGTAAGTGCTGACAAAGATATGGAGAGACTAAACTCTACATCCTTTGTAGGTGGGCATGCAAATGGTTTTTACAGCTTCCTATTAAACACACATCACACCCCTCAGCCAGTTTATGTTGAGACAAAGACCTGTAGGTGAATGTTCACTGTAACTTTATATAATGCCCTCTTCTGAAACTGTAAACAATCTTATTGTCCTACAAAGGCGAGTACCCAGGACATACCCACATAATAGACTCCTCCTCCTTAGCAATGAGAGGAAATAAATGATTCACAAAATGTGTGATGTGATTCTCAAAGGCTTCATGGAGTGACAAAAGCCACACAGGGTTTCTCTCTGCGTGATGACATGTATTTCCATGGTAATTCTAGATACGGCAAAGAAATAGTGATTAAGAACAGGCTTGTGGTTCTCTGGGTGTGGAAGTCGGGGAAGATTTTCCTGCAAGGGTTAGCACATGGGAGTTGCTCTGTTCTACCGTGGTGGACACAAGAATCTGGTGAAAAGTCACAGAACTGTAGGGGCTGGAGAGATGTCTCAGTGTTTAAGAGAACTGGCTGTTCTTGCAGAAGACACAGTTTGATTCCCAGCATCCACCTGGTGTCTCACAACTGACTGTAACTCCAGTTCTAGGGGATTCCAGTGCTGCCTTCGGGCCTCTGGCATTGCATAGACAGGCATATAAGCCATCAAAGCAACCAACCAACTAACAAAAGAAACAAACAAATAAACAAAACCCAAAAAACTCCTACACATAAATTAAAATTAAAAACTAATAGAACTGTAACAGCAAGAAAGCCAAATTTATATTATGTTTAACAACTTTACAAAAGGGAAAACTGAGAGTGTTTTTGTTGAAGTGATTTTTTTGAGTTTTTGGCTGTACCACTTTGTGCTCCTGGTGAGTCTCTCTTTCTCTCTCTCTCTCTCTCTCTCTCTCTCTCTCTCTCTCTCTCTCTCTCTCTCTCACACACACACACACACACACACACACACACACCAGTTGATTTTAAAATTGCCTTGGCTAATTCAAAGGCTAGGCACTCCTAAACCTTCTCCAGGGAAGTGGCCAGTGTCCACTTACCCAAAGTCTCACATGGTTGGGTGGCTTTATCTCTTGCTGCTACTGCATCCTTCTTCTTTCTGGTCCTGGCAGACTGTCTCTGTGTCCTACCTATGCAACTCCACACTCAGCCATTGGCTGCTGGCATATTTAACGATAGATCAAAAACCAGTTGGGAACAAGGACCTTCAGCATCTGAACACACAGATTCAAAGCATTAGCACCAAAATCCAACATATTTTGATATCTCAGAGGCTCAATGAATGACAGAAAGAAGGTTGCAGAAGCAATTAATTCTCAGGTCTAGTCACCAGGAGGTCCCATCCCAGGGCCAACCCTGGAAACTGCAGCTTTCATAGTCCAGAAGAAGATAGAATTCCTCTTTGCTCATTACTTCTTGTCACCAGCCCAGAGGTTCAGTTTGACGGCCCAGGAGTCCCAGTTTGATCTGATCCCATAATAAAAAAATCTGCTTCTCCATGTGGACCACTCATCGTCCTCCCCAGCACTCTTCTCCAGCTTTCCTGACATCATTGCTCATGTCAGAGACATAGGGTAGCCTCTCGGGTTCCTTCTCTACCCCTTCCTGTCATTTCATAAGATGTGCCTCTAAATCGTGTGAATGTCCATCACACATCCCATATCCCAGCCCCAGCCCAGATCTCCTTCCTATTCTCTTCTCTGGACCATGCCAATGGCCTCTTCTGGTTCCAGCCTCTTGCCACATCAGTCCTCTGGACTCTCTTCATTCTCTGCATAGAGCCAGAATGTTCTTTCTGTAGCCCAGGCCTCATGTCCCTGCTTGAAGCCACCATGTTTTTTTGGGTGAGGGGGAATAGCTTCCTGTCAGCCTCATAGGATCTGCTTCCTTCAAACCTCAGCACACCAGCTCTGCATCTCACTGCTGAGACAAAATACTTGACAAAGCAAATTAAGGAAGGAGAGGTTAATAATTTTAGCTCTGAGTTGAGGTACAGCCCATTATGGCAGGGAGGGCCTTGTGACCACAGCTTGGACAAGTGGTCACAGTATTTGGAGTCGTGAAGCACAGAGATAAATGCGGGTACTCAACCAGGATCCTCCATCCTTCATCCTTCATCCTCCATCCATTGTCTAGGACCATGGTTCTCAACCCACAGGGGTCACATGTCAGATATTTACATTATGATTCATAACAGCAAATAAAGTAGCAATGAAATAATTTTTTTGACTGGGGGGGGGAGTCACCAAAACATAAGGAACTGTATTAAAGGGTCACAGCATTAGGAAGGTTGAGAACCACTGGTCTAAGACCTCAGGACATGGCATAGTGTCATCCACATATAGCAGAGGTCTTCTCATTGCAATTTATTTAATCCAGATAATCTCTCACAGACATGCCCTGAGAAGTGTCTCTGTCACAATTCTAGATGCTGTCAATCCCCAGAAACCACACATTCAACTTTGTGTGGGCTCTCCAGCCTCCTTTTTAAACCTTGGGCCTCATTAATTCTTCCTCACAAAGTTCCATGACTCTGCCTCCTTTAGTCTGGAATTATTTGCTGCTAAGGTTGGATCTTACATGACTGTTGTGGTAAAGGCTTGATCTCCAGCACGATGTTATGGGTGGGAAGGCTGGAACCTTGTAAGAGGTGGAGCTTGAGCTCCCCCGATTCCTGGGGATGTGCTGGTGATGGGGAGGGGGAAGAGGGGTAGGAATGGAGGGAATGGAGGGAATGGAGGGAATGGAGGGGAGGCATCTGGTCCCATCTCCCTTTTCTTTTGATTACATTCCTAAGGTCAGCAGCTTGGCTCTGTCATGTGCCCAGCTATGATGTGTTTACCTCAATCCCAAATGCAATGGAGACCATCAGTCCTGGATTGGAACTTCCTAAAAGCCAAGATGAGCCAAGATGAACTTCTCCTCATGCCCGTAGGGCATCAAAGATGTTTGTTGTGGGCAACGCAATGATGGGTAGCATAGTACCATCCCCTTTGCTTGGCTACCTCCTGGTTTTCTTTCAATCCCATCTCTTGGATGACATCTCTTTCTAGAAGTTCTGGATCTCGCCTCTCCCAGACAGCTTAGACATCTCTCCCCGGCTCCCTGCCCACCTAGCCTCTGTCTCACTTCCCTTGCAGCCTGGTCAGAGGACACAGAGACAGTCTACAAATTATGTGTCTGGAGCGGGGGTCTGATCACAAGAACCAAGGCAATAGCCACTATCTTCTCTGTGCATGTCTGTGGAAGCCATTTAGGAAATCTCCTAATAAGTAGATTACACGCGATCTTGTAAATCGTCACTCTCCTAGGCTTTCCCACGCCCAGCCTGTGTCTGCTGGCTCAATGTCTACTTGGGAAGTAGAGAAAAAGACACCCAAGTCCCTTCCTCACTGTGATTTAGCCATAGCCCTTTGACAAAACTTGGTCTGTGGAGGGAGGAGAACCATAGATAATCAAAAAGTCTTGAATTCGAATCCTGCCTCCATTTCTACTGTTACTCGGGATAAGATACTGTTGCTCTCCAGCCCTCAGGTTTATCCATCTGATCAGGCTAAGGGAACTTGTTTGGCCCATCGCTTAGGATGGCCAGTCTGAGAGCTGGGTGAGAGTCAGCCTTGAACCAGTGGGGCACCTCTAAGGGTGGCTGGATAGGTAACTCACCTGGGGTTGGCAGTCATTTGTCCCCTCTCTTAAAATACTCAGTCATAGCAAGGAGAGACAAGGTATTCGGGGAGCCCCTCCCTTCTCTTACCCACCTCTTAATTGCAGGGTGGGCAGCTGCCATCACCCCTTTCCTCTCCCACATTTGGTTCAAACCCCTAATTTGTCAGTCAGGGAAGCAACCAAGCATTAGCAATGGGTGGAACATGCCAGGCAAGAGTGGCATTCACTCCGCCAGCGGTTAGGGTGTGGAAAGGTGACATATGATTACCACGAGGTGGAACTGGGGTTAGGGTGGTATCTTACCTCTCTTGGCCTCTCATTTCTGCAAGCAGAGAACATTCTGGAGGGAGGCAGGTGGCCGCTCACAGTGGGCTCTCTGCTTTGCTCTAATAGTCACCATTAATAAAACATTGCATTAAACCCAAGCTCAGAGGGGATAATTGGAGCCATTTGTCACATCTCCAGGCAGAGAGAGGGTTGACTCCTGGGTATAGTGGATGGTGACTAGGTAATTTGAGGTAAACTGAGGACCTGTGGTGGCTAAAGATCTGCAGAGGAAAAAGTTCCTAAGAAAAGGGAGCAAGGCTCAGGCTGGAGACTCTAACCCTCCCCTTCCCCAACCCAGGACAGCAAGGACCTCCCTTCTGCTTCACACAGTACCCATGCGGGCATGCTCAGCTGCCAACAGGATAGCTAGACTGCTGGTCTCACTACTTGCTAGCTCAGCACATTCTTTTTCTGAGGCTTAGTTTTCTTATCTGCTCAGTGGACACTATCCTATAGAGGGGCATTGGTAAAATCATCTGATGCATTGGGGTGCCCAGCGACCAGGGAACACTCTCTGTTAACTGCTGTTAACAGTTTGTCTGGTTGACAGGGTATGAAACATGGGCTCTGCAGCACCTATTCACAGGGTAAGGATCGTAATTATAAAATCTAAGGAACAGTGGGGCTGGACGGATGGCTCAGTAGACAGAGAGCACTTTCTGCTCTTTGAGAGGACCTGAGGTAGGTTTCTAGCACCCACATCGGGTGGTTCATTCCAGCTTCAGGGGACCGTACATCCTATTCTGATCTCTGTGGACACACACACACACACACACACACACACACACACACACACACACACTATTGAGTGGCACTATTCCTGGGAGCTGTGAATAAATGTCTACTCACCCTAGTCAGGGAACTGATGACGGCTCAAAGTAAGGATACCACAAAATGCAGCCTGGTGAACCAATGAGTTTTGTTGGGATTACTTATAGTATTATAGGTGAGGAGTTACTTACAGTAGCAGAAATGACTCAGAGACAGCCATAACACCAAAAACGCACCCAAGCATGGATGACAGCTCTTAAAAGCTGGAGGTCTAAAGCACACTGCATAGCCTACAGAAAGCTCAGCAAGCTGCAGTGTCCTTTCCAGGTGACTCAGCTGGTCTGAGCCTCTTCTTGGCAGCTATGTTGGTCTTTGATTCTTCCAGTCAGATCAGCTTGTATGAGAGTCAGCAGTCCTTACTGCTTCTACATGTGTTTGGAGGGAGGAGCCTAGAGCATTTGGTTAGTTTCAGGGACTTCCTGAAGCTAGTTTGAGTTGTTTACTTCTTGTCTTAAGGAGCTTTCCTGCAGGATGGAAAGTTTCATATATGCACCCTGCTGTTTAACCCCTACTCCAAACCCATCCCCCAACTCACAGCCCTGCCTTGTAACATATTATGTCTTAAAGAGATTCCCTCTAGGACAGAAGGCTTTATTTATGTTGGAGAAAATTGCTACACAACATAAACATAAAAATAAAAATTCATATTTAAAAATTAAAGTAGGGGGTCAGAGAGATGGCTTAGCAGCTAAGAGCACTTGCTGCTTGCTCTTCTAGAGGGCCCAGGTTCAATTCCCAACACCCACAGTCATCTGAAACTCCAGTTCCAGGAAATCTAATGTCCCTTTTTGGCTTCTGAGGACACTGACACACACATGGTACATAAACATACATGCAGTCAAAAATACCCATACACACAAAGTAAAAAATGTTTTTAAAAATGTAGGAAAAGCTTTATCCTTAGGCAGACCCCAGGGCTTTCAATCCAGTCTGTGTTATCACACATGAAAGTTAACTATGATAACTGCATCCTTTCCTCAGTAGGCACTGCCCTCCCAGTGAAGCTGTTTAAGCAAACCTTTAGCAGAAACACCTCAGTGTACATCTTGCAGACACCCAGAAGTCCAACCTTGAGTTCTAACTGGCTTAGAATAGATCTACCACCTATCCCTAAGCCAGTCCCTATAGTCTGGATTGGCTGGGTCTGCAAGTGCTTACCATGGAGCTGGGGTGCAGTGCCAACTTGAGAGCATCTTGTCTAACTACATGGAGAGGGATGTGAACTATTTATAACCAGTGGATGAGCAGGGGAGACCAGGGAGAAGAGTCTCAGCCGTTGTCAGAGCAGAGGGAGGCTGACTAAGAGGGAGAGTTACTGTAAGTCAGTCTGGTTAGATGGAAAATGTCTTCTTTTTTGTTCAAGTTTTGATTTCAGGAATCTCAACAGGAATGGGATGTTTCATAGTCACCAGGCCTTCTTGGCTGTTTTTAGGGTTGATGGGGGTTATTCCAGAAGGTTTCTTCCCTCCAGAAGGTTGAAGTAAAAACACTCCAGTGTGAAAATGGGATCCTGGAGTAACAGCACTTCTTAGGACGTCAAAGTCGTTAGAGGATGGACCAGCATGTCACAGGCCATTCCTGGGACACTGTGTGTGATCAAAGGCTGAGACTCAGTCCTGAGACCTGAGCTGGACTCCTTCTGCCACACTCAGGTTGGACGGCAGAGCCTATTTGTGATATAAGCTGTGTACATGGAGACCACGATGTTTCAGTGTGGGTGGGTCGTGTTTGACCTTCTGTGGTCCCAGATGGGAACGAAGCTTCCTTAGAAGCCTGAATTCCTTCACCTTTGGTTAAGTTCTATAATCAGAGAGGCCTCTTTAACCTTAGGAGAATTCTCTAACACTAAAGACCCAGAATTCTCTAATACTAAAGAGCTCCCAAGTCAGTCTAGGGCTGTGGCTTCTCAGCCACTCAAATGCTGCCACCTTTAATACAGTTCCTCATGTTGTGGTGACCCCCAACCATAAACATATGTTTTGTTGCTACTTCATAAATGTAAATTTGCTACTATTATGAATTGTAATGCAAATAGCTGAATTTTCCCCATGGTTTTGGGTGGTCCTTGTGAAATTGATCATGTGGCTCTCCAAAGGGGTCTTGACCCACAGGTTGAGAAACTCTGCTCCAGAGTAAGCCAAACAAGCAAGAGACAGAGCCACTGTCGGGAACAAATGAGGTGACCTGTGCTGCTAATTCCAATTCTGCTTCTGACTTCAGCCTCCCTTTGTCAGTATGAGAAGCACAATCTGGAGCTGGTGTCCCAGAAGGTACCTGAGGGCAGCATCCAGGCACTGTGGATGGACAGTTCAGGCCTGAGGAGCTGCTGCGGGCAGGAAGATTGAATTGTCTTTTGTCCTCCTAGATTCCTATGCTGAAAGCTCCAGGCTCAGTGTGACTGCACTGGAGATGGAGTGATTGGAGAATGACTGAGGCTGTGATGTCATAGGGTGGGGCCACAGCCCCATAGAGTAAGTGCCATAGAAGGAGAGCCACTAGTATGAGCCTCTCCCTCTCCCTCTCCCTCTCCCTCTCCCTCTCCCTCTCCCTCTCCCTCTCCCTCTCCCTCTCCCTCTCCCTCTCCCTCTCCCTCTCCCTCTCCCTCTCCCTCTCCCTCTCTCTCTCCCTCTCCCTCTCCTTCTCCTTTTCCTTCTTCTCCTCTATCTCCCTTTCTCTTTCCCTTCCCAACCTTTCCTGGCCTTTCTCCTTGTTCCTTGTACATACAGGAAGGCAAAGATATGTCAGCACACACAGGGAGAGGGCAGTCATTTGTAGGTTAGGAGCAAGCTCACAAGATCCCAACCAGACTGATGCTGGATCTTGAACTTCCTGTAAAAACAAAAACATCTTGGCATTGACGTCACTTGGTCTGTGACCCCTTGCTGTGTCAGCTTGGGAAAGACTAAGGCAGAGCTGATGAGCAGCAACCACTCAGCTACCTGGGCAGTGGCTTCCCAAGTGTCACTTCTGGTCTGCTGTGTCCTCTGAGAGATGGCTGCTACACTCACAGCAAGCCAGGAAGGCTAATATTGCACCCTGGTCTGTGTGACCCACTCTTCCTCAGCATAGGATGACACATGTCATGAGGCTTATCATCCATTGCTTTCTCCCCAACACGGAGACAGATGTGGTTCTTAGCTGTAGGTGTTTGATAAATATTAGTTGAAACAACAAATGATCAAGGAATCTTGAAGAGGGCCAGAGGTGGGTACTCCTTGTAAGAAGCTCTTGTGCTATGACTTTTGCATGGTTGCAGTACAGAGTCTGGTCAGCAAAGGAGCCACAGTACATTCATTCTAGATAGAAGAGATGTGTGACTGTAAGTCCTATTGGGGATACATTTTGGTCCCTGTGTGTTCTGCAGACAGCTTTGGACCATGGATCTCAGGACCCTGCCTGGGCTCCCTGGCTGACCACAGATGGCTGGGTTGTGTGTGGGGGCTCTGCTGTCTGATTTCCATATTAGTCTATGGGCTACCTCCCCTCTCTCTGTGATGATTAGGCCTTAATAAATAACATTTCTCCCTGATATTGTGCCATCATTAATTCTGCTTAGCTCTCCTCCGAGAAGATTTTGTGGAAACATTCTCAGTGCTGCTATTTAAAGCTAAATTAATTCGGCTGATTATTTCTGTCCAAGTAGATTTGTGCTCAGGCGACCAGGGCCAGCATGGGGGAAGGGTGATATGAGACTCCCCTTCTTGAGGGCTTGACCAAAGCTTCTTTCATACTTCGAAGCTGGGACTTGAATTCTTCCTGGGTGGTGTTGAGGGTTTCTGGTATTGATTTGTCAGGGCTGCAGGGTTCAAATTCTCCTATGCTCACCTAAGCAGAGGGTGATTTGGGGAGGATTCATGGGCTGCTTGTCCTCACTGCACCCTACTAAGGTGTGGATAGGTGCCAGGTACTCAGAGAAGATACAGCCAAGATATTAGATTTTGTGAAAGAAATCAAGAAACCTGTAGAAAGACAAAGATGATTTCAGGACAAGGCCTGAAGTTTCTGTCTATAAACACAGGGGTCTAAATTCCCTAGTCAGTGACACTGGATTCTCCTATATGCAATCTCTCTAGACATAGACGAGACTGTCATACTCTGGTAAGTCTCAGGAAAGAGTTCTGTTAAAGGTGCTGCCTAGTGCTGTTGAGTTGCCTCAGAGTGTCCAGGTGGCCCTCCCACAGCAGGGTTCTTGGTAGTAGAGGAGAGTTCTGTGAATCCAGATCTCTATAAATTCACCAAAGCTTTGACACAGCTAAGCCCAGTTCCAAGGAAAGAGACTGAATTCCACGGAGCCAAGCAAGTTGCTGTAAAAACAAAATGGGGTTATATGGAACAAGATTAGTTTCTGTGCATCAATATTGGGATAACTAACAAAGCCCAGAGCAGATTTCTAAGAAGCTAAGTGGAGGTCGGCAGAATTGAGTGGAGTTCTGCTTAAGAGAGCAGACGCTGGGTCCCTGAAGAGCCTTGGTGGCAGGTGCAGAGTTTTGTTTGATGATGGCATACTTATGTGTTTGGGAATATGAGGCAGGTTTCTAGAGGGCAAGGAGGGGCTCTGTGTACCCACTCAACTCTGGATAAAGCAGGGCTTTGCATAACAAAGCAGGCTTTTCTCAGGGTGCTTGGAGAGACAGTTCTAAGAGACAAAACAGCAGCCTTGCATGTATGTTGTGAGGTAGGGCAGGATGCTGAGAGAGAGACAAAGTACAGCACACCTTGTGTAACAGTGTCCAGGCTGAGTGTTTGCATGCACTCTAGCTGCAAGGGAGGCTAGAAACAGGCTAGGTACTTGCACCCTAGCTGCAAGGGAAGCTAGAAATATGTTGCCAGATTTGTTTAGTTTTCATGATACAAGGGCGGGGGGGGGGGGCGGAGATGGTGTTTCAAACAGAAGAAGGAGTTTGGAAGCTGGACAATGACAAATTTCCATGACACCTGCCTTCAATCACATCACATTTATTCCTGCCACAGGACCTTTGCTCCTGCTTTATCTTCTTTCCTTGTCTTCCTCCTACCATTTACCTGCAAACACTCCATACAATCTAAGTCTGAATTAAAATACCAAGAGCATGTAGAGGTTTGCCTCAGATCCTCTCATGCAAACACTTTGTTTGTTTGTTTGTTTGTTTGTTTGTTTGTTTGAAACAAGCTCTCATGTAGCTCAGGCTGGTCTTGAATGCACTATGTAGCTGAGGCTGACCCTGAACTCCTGATCCAGCCCCTCCCTGTGCCATCTCACCCAGCTTCATGCAATCTTTGTATTAACTCACTGCCTTACCCTTCACCACAATCATGCCTAGCAGGCTTTCGATACAGGCTTAACCCAAGCATCTGTCCAACAACCACTTCCTCTCTGGGTGGCTTGTTCAGCACTGCTTCTAGGACTGTGCTTCAGCTCCTTACAGAAGTCTGTACCTACAGACCCCAAATCCTTCCTGAGCCTGGACACCTCTTCCTTCAGGTCATGTGTACCCTAGATCGAGTTCTCCACCATATAGGTTCATATCCTAGGTCATGCGGTGTGGCAGCTGTGCGGGTGGGCCTTTCATCTTCTGAGAAAGGCATTTTAGAGTCTCTGCAGACTTGTCTTTATTCCTAATTTATTGTTTTTAATTTAGAAAGGGGAAGCTGGGGTGGGGTGGAACTCGCGGTCTCACACATGCTAGGCAACTACTCTGCCACCGAGCCCCCCCCCCCCTGCTTTCATGGTCTCTTTATCTCCTCACAGGTGAGCAGCAGTGACAGGCTGTGGTGCTGCAGGTGGCAGATCCCATTATCACTGGAATCCAAAGTCAAAGTGACAGTGGCTTCAGCAAGATCCAAGATTTGTTTTCTTCTCAAGACCCTAGGCTGCTCACCAGCAGTCCCGTGTAACAGGTGTCCTGGGGTGCTTGCTTCACTGCTCCCTAGGCTGTTGCCCTTCTTAGTGTGGTCACCAGGACTCAGCACCGTCCACCAGGGTCTGGCCTTCCACCAGCAGGAAGGAAGAAAGGCAGCAGGGAGCTGGACAGCCGTATTGCCACCTGCTCTAAGAGCACATGCCAGACTCAGGTCTCCTACACCGCGGTCCAAAACTGAGATGCAAGGGAGGCTGGGGGATCTGATCCATTCTGGAGGTTCCGTCAGAACGGAGGGTTTCTGCTACCAGTGAAGAAGGTAGGCAGCCAGAAGTCTCTGTCAAATAACTGAAACAGCATGAAACCTAACCCAGCCCTTAAGGAGGCCTGCTGGAAGCTGGAAGGTATCTGGTTCTCACACTAAAAGTGCCAAGGCAGGCATGTATGCCCCAAGCGAGGAGCCTGGGCTAGGGAAGCTATTCAGTGCTCTGTAAAGCTCAGAAAGATGGTGGATCCAAAGCCAAAGCCAGAAAGCCTGATGCTGGAGCCCATAGGCTTTGTGTCACAGCACATGGAATGGATGCTCTGAGGAAGGAGGCCCATAGTCCGCTTTCTTCACAGCTCTACTCCTGGCACATCGGCAGTACGAGCTGAGTCATTGTTATTCCTAGAAGGAATTTCTGATCTGATCTTATCTTACCATTGTCTCCTGTGCCCAGTCAAAAGGCTGTTAACCCTTTCCTGCCCTGTGAGCGTGCAGCAGTGGCAAGTGGCACCCACTTCTCATGGCCCATCATTATCAGCAGAGAGCTCTCAGGTCAGGTCAGGCCCCTCACTATTCCTGTGCATATGGGTGGATACAGGGTAAAAATCTCACAGGAAGGGGTGCTTTCCCAGAGAGACAACTCAACTGAGAATTCTTGTCTGTCAGATCTCCATTAAGGCTGCTCCCCCTCTTGTTGCTCAGGAGCCTGAGAACTGGGGGATACCCAAGCCTCTTTTCTCCCATCTGTAACATGACCAACTATCCCCCACTTCTCTGTTCCAGGCCTTTTATTTATCTTAGAACAATGTGGAGCAGGTCTCCCTTATTCTCACTATTTCACTGATCAGGTTGTCAAGGGAGAGAGTGGTTAAGTAATTTTTCCCAAGATCACACAGAGAGGGAGCTTGCTGAAGGCTTGAGGCTACACCTGGCGATGCTCTGTATTTCCTCAAATACTTTCCCACTTTATAGCCCAGGGTGAAGCTATGATTTAACTTGACTCAGGTTAAGACTCACTTTCAGATGAAAAGCCTCAGAGAGGTGGTTCCTGAGCCTCCTCAGGGACCCAGTTGGCTGTGAGGCTCTCCCAGTTCCAGCTGTCCCCAGGGACCCAAGCCCCCACTGTCTCCAGGGACCCAGCCCCTTGCAGCCTTCCTTCCCTCCTGCAGCAGCTGCAGCTGTGCTTGCATGCCAGTGATGGGGATGGTGGGTGTCGCGTGGGAGAAGAGGGCTGTTTATTTACGATGTGACAATTTTGATGTATTTGCTAGAGAGGGGGGAGCCAGCCCAGCACCACACAATTAAATTAAAAGACCACCAGTTGTGGGCGAAGCTCATCTATGACTGGCTTAGAACCAAACAAATCAGAGAAAGTCACAAATTGCTTCTCAGCCTCCCAACACCCACTTCACCCCGATGCTCTTAAGCTGCTCTCTGGGGGACAGCTTGCCCAGGACTGCAGCCCAACAGGGCTTGAGTCAGGTGAGGCAGTGGGTGCTGGGGTAGCTGTGTCTTCTTTTGCTCTTGTCCTGTGGTGGTCTTTCTGAGGATAGCATGGACTGTCTCGTGTTCCTGTTCTGCACGAATGGATCCATCTTGCTGCTCTCCCGGTGATTATTATTTATCTCATGTGGCAACAGTCTCCCACCTAACCTCCTTGTCTCCAGTTTTGCCCAGTTGGATCTATTTTACATTTAGCTCCTATCTGTAGAAATCAATTCCTTGGCGTGTCCTGAAAAGCCCCTGAATCTGACAGTTTTCTGCTATAATAATGCCATATAACAACAAATAATCCCAGGTCTTCAAGACTTAGAACCACAAACACCATTCTCAGGAACAAGGCTTCAGCTGGGGGAGGGGCAGCTCTGTTTGAAGCCATGGTCTAAGCCCATGACCCTCATTCTGGGGCCGGCAATTCTCCAAAGCTTGTTTTTCCATGGCAGACTGCAGAAGTCCAAGTGGCCCATTAAGGCCTCTGACTATGGCATGGATGTCCCTACCTGTACCTCACAGTATCAGGATAGGATATTGATCGTTGCCTACTGATCTTGCTGATTTTCAATATGGAATCTGTAGAGTAAGCTTGGTAGTCATGCCCAGTGGGGCAGAATCATGTGTCCTACCCAGTCTTATGGCAAAAGGAACGGACTTATAATTTTATTACCGGGAGGAGCCAGAGCACAGGGAATATTAATCTAATTTGCTGATCCATTTTTTAACTGGGGCTCTCAAAGGCATAGTCTAGTCCAGCATGCATTAAAGTACCAGCTTGGCTCCAGCCCAGGGTACAGAATGAGGAACCTGGGCTAGGGCTTGGCAGTCTATTATCTATCCACCCCTCTATGTGATGGCAGCTCCATCCTCCAGAGCAGACGCTTGACACCCGACCCCTGCTTCTCTGTATGTGCATAGGACTCAGACCTGTGTGCTCAGTCATCAAGATGGACTGCTTGGTGACTGTTTGATTGGGACCAAGAACCCCCATGCTCAGGACTGCAGCATGGATGTCCCTTCCTGTACCTGGCATGTCAGGATAGGTTATTGATTGTTACCTACTGATCTTGCTGGTTTTCAGTATGAAATCTGCAGTCTCTGCCCTGGGAACCAGCCCTCCCAGAATGCACTGCTGCGGTTGAGGGGTACACAGGGTTTATGGGTAGGCAGGACAGGCTTCACCTAGGCTGGGAGTGTGAGGAGGGGATGGCCAGGAGTGGATGAGGCTCATGAGACCATGGTTCAGGAAGTCTAGTTCAGGTTGGTGCCCAGCTCTGTAGGGCTTACGTTGTTTATTGTAGTATAGCTAAATGGTCATCAGACTGCAGAGTTTAAAGTGAGCTACCTCCCCCATTAGACTTGAGCTTACTTGAGTTAGGAGCTCCTGGTCAGCAGCAGCATCTCTGCCCCATTATAAATAGGATCTCCCCTCCCAAATGGGCTGTGTGTGCCCTTTCCAGCAAGCCATGAATTCCTGGTGTTGGGACTGGATCCTTCCTACCAGACTCAGGCATCACTGGTTAACCGGAGATAGGGGCTGTGTCCTTTCCCACTGTCTCCAGGAAGAAGCAAATTACTTCCAGTACATTTTCTACTTGTTGTATGTGTGTGTGATATATACGTGTGAGAACACATGTTATAAGTGTGTGAGGATGTGATGTGTATGAACACATGTGTTATATGTGTGCTGATGCATACGTGTGCACACATGTGTTTTGCGTATGTGTGTGTTTGTAGGCCCAAGGACAACCTCAATTGCTGGTCCTCAGGAGCCTAGCTCTCCCTCTCCCCCTCTCCCTCACTTCCTCCCCTCCCCCTTCCCTCCTTCTCCCTCCTTGAGACAGTCTCTCACACTTGTCTGGAACTCATTAACTTGTTTGCCAGCCTGGCTGGCCAGTAAAGCCCCATTGAACTGCCTGCTTCTGGGTCCTCAGCCCTGGAATTACAAGTGTGCCCCACCATGACGGACATCTTTATTTTATTTTAAAGATGAGTTCCAGGGATTGGACTCAGGTCCTCATGCCTGTAAGGCTGAGCTATCTTCCCAGTCCCTCTCAGTTTGCTTTCAGTAGTTAAGCTAAGGAGGCCATCTTTTTGTCCCTTCACACCCCTCCCCAAGATTCCTTCCTCTTATCCCGAGTCCCTGGGCAGGCAGGTAGCCCAAGGATGAAGCACTTTCAGTGGACAGGAGAGGGCTGAGGAGCAGTGGCTGGGTGCTGGGAGGAGGGCACCCATGCAGTTGGCAGGCCAGATGGATGCTTCACCCTCTAATCTTTTCCTTCCGGCTGACAGGTACATTTCAAGGGAAATTGAATTGCGCATTCAACTTCACTTACACTTACCGTGGTCTCATCTGGCTGGCAGTGGGCAGGAGGCTTTTGATGTCTGCTTTTGGTACCCAAGCCTGCTTAAGCCTTTTCTTTTTGAAGCCAGGGAGACATGCCAGGGAGGAAGCTGACTTGCACTCCTCCAGCAACTTACTTAGTCTTTGGAGACCTTTCTCCCAGAGGGTTTGAGCCAATGGTCCATTTCTTCAGCCTTCTAGCATGTTCAGGTCAAGCTGAAGAAAAGCTTCCTGAAGACTCTTCCTCATAGAAGAGATGGGCAAAACCCCAGTAGGTTTCCAGGGTGAACTCACCAAACCCAACTCTTTATGCAAAGCCAGGGAAGCCTGCATTTCCCAAGGGCTTTCTAGATAGAGTGGCTCCAGTGTCCCTGTGGCTCCATCAACATCCTTTCCTCACAAGCCACCCACAAAGTCATCCTCTGGGGCCCCTTATTGTTTTTTAATTATTTTAATCAATTAATTTATATGATATGTAGCTGGCCTTTGGTCACTTTGTGGGTTCTTCCTCCTTCCACCTTCTTCCACCTTTCAACTCTAATACTAGATAAGAGAGAAAAAAGGACAGGGAAGAAAGAGATCCCTGAATAAAGTCAGGTGTTAGAAAGGGGGCGACATTAACATTAGACTACTTCCTCCCGATTAGAGGCATCGTATTCCTTGGGACTAGTTTTATCTTTGCTTTCGGGATATCTAATTTCTTTCTGTTGTTTCTTCTTTGCGCATGGCTACTTAACAAACGGCAACCAACAACTACCAACAACAACCAACAACCCACCCCAGCTCTTGGGGGCTCAAGCATTTATATAAATCACATAATCATAGAAACTATCTGCCACAGCAAAGTTATGCCTCAGCTAGAGCATGAGGCAAGTCATACTCAGTTGCTGCAAAGTGTCTCCACACCTACTACTTCTGTGTTTTGTAAAGACAACAAAATTCCAAAATTGTCACTACAATTATGCACACTGGTGTTTTGTTTACATATATGTCTGTGTAAGGGTGTCGAATCCCTGGGAACTGAAGTTACAGACAATGGTGAGCTGCCATGTGGGTGCTAGGAATGAACCTGGGCCCTCTGGAAGAGCAGCCAGTGCTCTTAAACACTGAGCCACCTCTCCAGCCTTTTTATTCTTCATAGAGGCAAATTATGTTTTCTTAATCTCATATGAAGAAAGCGCATCTGTCTTCAGTGTTCCATGTACCCACAGTGCCAATGCTGAAACTGCTTCCCCAGCAGAACACATTGATCCCTTAAACCCTTAACTGACTAGAGATTTGCAAGGGAGCAGAAGTCACTTTGTCCCTTTCTTTCTAGTTTTGATGTATCCTTCTCCCCAAAGTCCTTAGCCTAGGACTTGCTTGTTCCTTTTGGGCCTCTGGTGGCAGAGATCACCATCTTTGTTCCTGTCTTTTGGAAGGCTTTTTGGAGAAGGGTGAATGCTGTGGGCAGCAGTAGGCTTCAAATCTCTGCCTGGCTAGACCTGAGGACTGCCTGTAGGTTTGTCTCCCTGCTCACCCAGCCTGGCCTGAACTCTCTGAGATGTAATTGGCTCTTTTGAAGGCCAAGTCTGTGTACCTCTATACATTCACCCCAACTTTCTCTGTCCCCAGCTCCAACATTTCCAGGAAAGATAGGAAAGGGTATGGCCCCCAAGAACCTGGTTCACAGGGCCTGGTGGAAGAGGAAGGTCTGAGCTTAGAGAAAAGCATGGATTTGGGGAACAGGAAGTGCACGTGCGTGCGTGCGTGCGTCTCTCTCTCTCTCTCTCTCTCTCTCTCTCTCTCTCTCTCTCTGTGTGTGTGTGTGTGTGTGTGTGTGTGTGTGTAGTTGGAGTCCCAGCCTCAGATCTGAGGGCCCTCCTTGTGATGGAGAAGACAGTTTATAGGGTACAATAGACCTTTATTACAGCATAGCATCCTTGGCCCCCAAAACAGACAGCATAGGTATTCTATGACATCGCTGAATTGACATAGCAATCAGAGGGGCTCCATGGCTCTTTTGGGGTTTGAAGAGCTCAGGATCAGGATGACCTTCAGGATGTCTCAGTGATGGGGCCACTCCTTTGGCCGGTGGTGGCCTGTGAGGCCTCTGAGAGACACAACCTGATGTGCTGAGCTGAAACAGTCGCTTGAACTCTTCACCTCCTACATCCTTCCCATTACAGGGGAACTTGAATCCTACCTGCCTAATCGCTGACACAACATGGTGGGGCCCCCATTAGCTAAAAGCTCTCCAGGCAGCTCATCCACCCAGGGCAGCCTGTGAATTCCAGCTGTGCTGGCAGGAAGCTGAACCCTGGCCCACCAGCTGTGTGTACCAGCTGGGCCTAAGTAAAAGTTTCTAGTGCCTTGACTGGGAAGGGCTCTAGTGGAAAGTAGGCCTCCCTGGAGCACCAAGGTTGCAGTAGGAGGGAGCACCAGCCTCTGCTTAAGAATAGACAGAGTCATTATCCAGCAAATAATCGGCATAATCCCGGAAGACGCACAGTTCCCCTCCGGTGCCTTCAATCACCCCTGAATGGGAGAGGAAACCTGCACAAGCATCAAGCCCACGCAGGTGGAAGCTGACAGCTCCCTCTCCGGTCTGTTCCTAGCAGCCTGCTCCTGGCTCCCGGGAACCTGGTTTGCAGAGCAAGGCCTCACCAACTCTCAACCTGCTAGGGCGGTGGGATCCCCTGGTCACTAGGGAGGTGTCCTTGTTTGCTTTCCTGTTGCTGTGAGCAAAAGCAGCTTTGGAAAAAAGAGGGGACAGGGTAACAGCTCACAGTAGGGACCCCGGGGGCAAGGTCTTGAGCAGAGACTTTGGAAGAACACTGTTTACTGCCTTGCTTTTCCTGATTTGCTCATCAGTCATTGTTCTTGGACATCTCAGGCCTAACTGCCCAGGGATGACACTACTTACAGTGGGCTAGACTCTCCTACATCAATTTACAGTCAAGAAAGCGCCCCACAGACATGCTCACATGTCAGTTCCTCAACCGAGATTCTCTGTTCTCAGGTATGTCTAGGTTTCTGTCAAGTTGACAAAACTTCTTACCAGCACAACCAAGGGCAATGGTCACACCAAGGGCAATGGTCACATCTGGATTCTGGCTGTGTTGCTCACTAGCAGCAACTAGGAGGAGGGGGTCATCTTCTGTGATAGGACAATGACCACATGAAAGCTTCATTTAGCAGAGGATGTGTGAAGCAATGTATGGAGTGGCTGCGTGTGTCCTCACCATGGTGGTGAAGCCAGTTGGTCGGTCTCTGAACTGTGTTTGTATCCAACGATGTCATCTTAGGCTATGCATAGCCTGAGAGAGAAATACCCATGAGACCCAGGAGATGCTCATTCATCTGTCCCTTCATCCCCTGCTTTCACAATTGGCACTGGATCAAGGAACTGAATCTCTTTAATGGTCCAGAGTCTATGTGAAGGAGCCCTTTGGAGAGAGGGGGTTGCAGGGATGTGTTCCTACATCTCAGACTTCCTTGAGTTGATTCGATTGATGGTGTCCTACTTGCCATGTGCAGGGAGGACATAGAGTCTCCAACATAGACTTCCTGGGCTTTTCTCTGGGGTTCGTGGGGTGACAAGGTACAGGAATCTTTGACTCCTAGTGACAGACTTTTAATGGAGATGGAGGTGTCCCCCAGATGGTGGGAGCTTGGCTGCACCTGGCAGCCATTTCCAGGGATCTACCCTGAAGAATTGCAAGAGGCCATGCCTACTTGCCCAGTGAGGAAGACAAGTGTGAGGCATGGTTCACGGGGCTGCTGATACCCCACAGGGACATGAGATGTGGTAGACAGAACATAAGTCAGGGCCAGACAAGTTGGGTTCAGACCCTAACCTGTTATTTCCAGACAGCATCTATCATGGGGCCTGGTGCCTTCCTCTTGGGAGCATGGGGGGTTAAAAGCAGCAGGCAGTGTGAGAGGACATGGGAAGTGCTGGTCTCTCCCTTGCTTCCTTCCTCTCCCTAGTGGGCCTCATTGGGGTCCCTGAACTGCCCCAGGAATCTACCTATCTCATGCTGCGTTCTGGCTACCTGTAGATACCCAGACATGGTGCCCTTTAGAAGCAAACCTTAAGGTCAGTTTTGGGGAAACAGTCTTTGGAGAATTTCATTTCCTTGTAAACATTTATGTTCGGAACCTAGGGAGATGGCATTGACTCAGAGCCTTATTCCAGGAAACAGACTGGAACAGCCAGGCTGACTCCACAGGTGCACACAGAGCCTGCAGAGGGATGAAAGCCAGGATTGGTTGCTTCATGGGGGTCTGTGGACCCAACTGTGCTACCCCCCCAGTCCCCAGCTTCTCTGTCTCTTGGTAGCCAGGTGGAGAGGTAGAATACAGGCTTTAGGGCCATGTGAGTCCCAACTCTGACACCCATGGGTTCTGTGACTATGGGAGAGGAAATGAAGCTCTCTGAACATCAGCCGGAAGAGATAACTACAGCTGTCTGAGCCCAGTGGAGTACAGAGGAAATGAGGCCAAGTCTATGAATTCTTCAGCTTAGAGCCTGGTGCTGAATAGATGTTCGGTGAATCTTCTCAGCATTTGAGAAGCTCATTGTCCCTGATGGGTGAGGCCCAGAAAATAACTAATATCCCATCCCTTCCCTTCAGGACCTCGGTGGAAGGAGACACTCTTCCTTTTCTCTGTGGTGGGACAGGAACAAAGTGGATACTCAGTAGCCCCCGAGGTGGTTCCTACAAGGAAGCTTGCATCCTCCCCACCCAATCTTGTAAGCTGGGGTTCCTGTGTCTCTATCACCCCAGTCCTGGTCCCTCTTTAACCTCCCAGCTGAGTGGTGACCCTTTCTAGAATTTTATCACAAATCCTTTCTATTTTGAGCCCTGCTGAAAAAATGAGGAGCCTGTGGGGAGCGGGATGTGGCTGAGTCTTGCTCATGCTCGCACACTGGGGAAGCTCCCCCATGTTCTGAGTTTCACCCCTGTCTCTCTGGCTATTTAGCTATTTAGAACCCTGCCTTTATTCCCTCTAGCCATGCAGAGCTCAAGGTCAGGTTAAAACGAAAGGACCTTTTTTTTTTTTTTTTTTTTTTTTTTTAAATGAAATGAGCAGGCATGGGGCAGATTAGCTTCAGACAGTAAGGAGGGCTGGGGTGAGCGAGGCTTCAGTGGCTCAGGCTGCAGACACAGCCGTGCATTCCTTACAAAGCTAGGGAAGGATGCTGGTCCTCCCAATCTTTCTTGGGCCCTTGGCTACCCCTCTATTATTATTCTGTCTTGCCCAAGCCACTCTTGCTGCTCTTCCCAGCCTCATTAGACCCTTGCTGGCCTGTGCACTCAAGAGAACAAGATACTTTGTGCTTTCAGACCCTCTCTGCTTATGCGTTTCCTGTGTCATGGCAGCTTCAACTTATGGAGAAGCTCAGGGTTTTCCAGGCCTCCAAAGAAGAGGGAGGTAGTTCTGGAGAATCGAGTCAGTGGATAAAATGCTTGTCGTGTAAGCACAAGGACATGAGTTTGAACCCTCAGAACTCATGTAAAAAAGCCAAGCGTAGTGCTTCATGCTTCTAGCATCAGTTTTGGAGGGACAGAGACAAGCAAATCCCTGGGGCTGTTGGCCAGCCAGCCTAGCCTAGTAGGTGCGCTTTACTTTAGGGCAGTAATAGGCCCTATCTCCTAAAACAAGGTAGATGGCTCCTGGAGAATAACGTCTGAGGTTTTGCTCTGGCCTCAACATGCATATAAACATACACAAACACAGACACACACACACACACACACACACACACACACACACACACACACACACACACACAAGAGCTGGGGAAATGACAAATGCCCTCCTAGAAAGGTCTTTAGCTGTTAGCCGGCCTCCAAGAGCCAGTACAAAATGTCCATGTTCTCCTTCACACCCCAGCCTTTCCCTGAATCCAAGGTGAGCTGACTGGGGCATGGCTCACCTAGCACAGGAAGGTCAGCTAACATAGGGCACTGTGGGTGCTGTCCATGGTCCACTGTTCTTGGGTGACTCAACTCTTGTTCAACAAGTTGACAGCTTGGGTTGGCTGAAGTCCCCTTTGGTGCCAACTGTACGGGGCACAGAGAGACTTGTAAGGTGCTGCAGAGGCATAGCTCCAGCCTCAGGGTGTGGTTACCGCTTCAGCTTATGCCTTACACTACACAAAGTGGGAGGATAAAAAGACCAGCAACAGTAAATAGGCCTGGGAGGGAGGGCAGTACAGGAACAGGGTTTCCCAGTTCTCCCCTCAGGGGCTTCCGCAGGGCCAAGTGCTCTTCAGGCCACTCATTAGCCTCCCTGCCTTTTTGCTCCCCAAGTGATTGCTATGCCTTTTGCTGAGACCTTCCAGGGTTTTAACCATCTAGATTGAGAGTCACATACAGTTTAGTAAGAACGTAGTGTTCCCAGATCATGGAACAAAGCTTAGCAGAACATAGATGCTTAACAAATAGTTGTGGATGAGTCAGTGAGGAGTGAGACGGCCCGAAATGTGCTGGGATAAAGGAGTTGTTGATAGTTTATTATGTACCAGGCACTATAGTATCGATGCTGACACATACAGAGTGCCTATACCCTATAAGCAGAGTTAGGTTCGTGTGCTATAACGACCAAGGAATGTAGGTACCTTCTTTATGGGAAAGTGAGGCAGAGGGAGATTTTCCCTTGGCCATGACAGAGTTATTCATAAACTAAGGTTGCCTTTGCAGAGCTTTTTACTGGACTTTGTTCCTTTTTTCTGCATCCAGAACATCAATTGCTAGACTCAGAAGGGTCCAGAGGACTCATCTGTATGCTGTATACATACATAAGGAGAAACTGAGGCCAAGATTTGCCAGGCTTCACCACCCCACAGTGGTGATCTCTTCTGGTGGCAAAAGAGGGAAGGTGCCATCTCTGGCCACACCCTACCTGTCCTCAGCTCTGTTTCCAGGCGACCTGTTTCCTGGGTAGTGCTCCCAGCTAGTTGTTTAGATGTGCAGCTCATGAGGCTGTTGGTGGGGAGGACAGGCTTTGTTCTCTGACAGAGGGTAAAGAGACAGAGAACAGAGGTCACAAGAAGGGAAGGGACAAAGCCCAGAACCTGGTTCGCACGAATGCAAAAAGCAAAACATAAAACAAAGCAAGACCAAGCAAAACACATCTTCCAAATTTCTGGCTTTAAAGTGTTCCTAATATTTCTATTATCTAAAAATTGTCATCTAAACCCTGACTGCATCCTCTTAGAAAGTAAGAGGGAGAGGAGATGCCTTTAAAAAAAGAAGACAGGATCTCATTTAGTCCAAGCTGACTTCAAACTTATTTTATAGCCAAGGATGGCTTTAAACTTCTGACCTTCCTCCCTTCACTTTTGAAGTCCAAGATAACAGATGTGTGCCATCATGCCTGCTTTTATGTGGTGCTAGGGATAGAACTGAAGGCCTTGTGCATGCTATGGTAGCACTCTACCAAATGAGGACACTCCCCCAACCCTCTTTTAAATTTAAAAAATATATTAAAAATATTCACTCCAAAGTAAAAATCACTGTTGTACAGCAGCACTTCCTTCCAGTTGATACATCCTGCAGGAAGGTCAGCAAGACTCAGGAAGCAAACAACTCAGAAGCCTAAGGAAGTCCCTGAAACTGACAAGAAACACTAGGTTCTTCCCTCCCTAAGCTTATATAACCAGTAAGCACAGCTGAAAGACAGTCACATAGGAACAGAGTTGCCTAGAAGGGGCTCAGATTAGGCAAGATGCCTGAAAGATGTAGAGACCACCTGAGCTGACTTAGAAGAGACACTGTGATCTGTTGAGTTGCCTGCAGGCTGTGCAGTGAACTCCAGGTTTCCAGATTTCATGAGCTGTCTCCCATGCTGGGAAGAGCTTCGGTAACAAAGGTATTTTTGAGTCATTTCTGCTTCTGTAAGTAAACCCTTACCCATATTTCTGTAAGTATCTCCAGTAAAACTCACTGGTTCACCAAGTTGGACTTCAATGGTATTCTTACTTTAGTCTGTCGTTCCCTATCTGGGGTGAGTAAATGTGTGTTCACATATCCTTAGGAATAGTGTCACACAATAATCATTCCCAATCCCATTATATTAAATTATACAAAAATAAATTAAAATTGTTAATCTCTAGAGCTGAGCCCTTTCCTCAGAGGTTAAATCAGTTAAGAACATGACATTCACATACTGATTTTCCCTGTTTATAGGGATCTCTCTATGAATGTTCAAACATATCAAATATATTAAATTAGAATTCAGCTATTCAACTAGGTTTACATCTTGCTTTTTTCTTTATTAATATTATTTTTAATTGATAAATTATAATTACGTGCATTTATAGAGCTCAATGTGACGTTTTGATATATGCATTCAATATGGGGTGATTAAATCAAGCTAATTAACATATCCATCACCTCCCTCACCCATCATTTTTGCAGAGAGACATTTGAAATTTATTCTCTTAGCTATTTCAAAATGCATCTTGCTTTTTGAAAAACTTGACAATAGATCCCGGGGATTTTCTAGCATAGTATCAGTCATTATTAAAGTATCTTCCGTTGCTGAATAGAGTTTTAAGAACAAAAGAAGAGGTCTGAGTTGGGGTGCCAACCCTGGAGGCTTCTGGAAGAGGCAGTTGACACCCTCAGCATCTGTGACAAGCAAGGAGAAAATAGTGCTTTCTCAAGCTGCACGGAGCTGGTCTTATATTCCCATCAGCACATCTTTTTCTCACCAAAGTCCTGGAGGGGGATTAGCTCCCTCCTAGGACTGCAGAAGCTGAGGGTGAGCACAGACTCAAGAGCTAGGAAGTGGATTAGCCCAGACTAGATCCCAGGCTGTGCCCTCCAAGCCTGCAGCTGTCCCCCCAATCCCACACTGGCAAGTCACCCAGCCCCAGCTTGTAGGAACCTGGAGGAGCCCCTTCACCCCTTCCCTACCCCCTCTGTCCTTTCTCTATTGGAGTCAGAGCCAGGTGGAGCTCGGAGCTCCACAAAGCACTTTGGAATTCATAAAATGGAAATTTATTGAACAAGCCTTTGGAAAAGGGAAGTAATGAAAGCCACTATATAAATTACGAGGCCATTGGTATTATACAGCTGCAGCTAATGCTGTTGGTCCCCAGAAGGGTACAGAGTCTCTCAGCTCCACCCAGCTCGCTCCTGTGCTCACAGGCAGACAGAGCTGCAGGCCACACAGATCCCTCAGCCTCAGGACTCTCCCTACCTGCCACACCCCAGGACAGGATGCTGTATAACAGGAGGAGGTCTACTGCACCTGTATCACTACTGTAGTCCCTCAGTTTGAAGACCTCCATTATTTTCCCTTCTGACCTTTTTAATCTCAGAACGGTCGTGCAGAGAACACGGAGGCAACGGCTTTGGTTTCGCTCGGTGAAGCAGCAGACCCGACTCTAACTTAAAAGCATCAGGGAGTTGCAGGAACATTGTTGGTGGTGGGTGGAGGAGGGCGAGGCTGGTGGGCAGGACTGAGGGTGTCTGTCTAGAACTGATTCTAGGCCTGTTTGAAACTGAAGGTTTTTCCACTGTGGGATCTTTATTGCCTCAAAACATGAGAGTCCTGTGAGATCTCAGAGTGGGCTGCTTGTCCCACTGGGGTCTCTGGGTCCTAATTTGTTCATATCCAGTGTGGACAGAAGGCAGGAGGAAGGTGTGACAGATCTATTGGTGATAGTGGCTTCCTGCAGTCCAGGGCTCCTTGCCAAGAGTGCCTCCTGCATAGTCTTGAGATCTCACCCCAGGAAGAAGTCCAGCCCCTACGAACACAAGCCCAAGCTTTAGAGGTGGTCGGGTCCATCTCACAGGCTGCTGCATCCCTAGCAGAGTCCTTGAAGTCTGGCCAGTCATACCTCATATCTAACCATGCCTTTATTCGCACTTTTGCACAAACCTGCTATAGATGGAGGTAACATAGCCCAGAGAGAGCAGAGTCCTTTCCACAGGGTACATCAATGCCAGGTCCAGGAGGGAGAGGGCATGGGATCATCAAGACATCCCTTTTGTGCTGAGTGCTCCATCCTAGCTTCCCCACAAAGATTACTTGATTGGAAATGAAGGTAGGGTGAGAGTTCTGCTGACAAGAGAGAAGCCCTGGGACCAGGTTGCCCTCTGTGATTTCACCTCAAGGTGGCACGTTTGAGCTCAGCTCACTCTTCGTGCATTTGCTGTGGAGCCTCAGACCAATCATCTGCCCTCTCTGGTCTTAGGTTCCTCCCACCCACCCCTGCCCCACTTATTAAATGAACTATTTAGGATGATAAAGTGATTCTCAAAGCCATCTGTGAGCCCATCTACTAAAGGAGAATGCTAAAGTAGTCCATGCT
Source organism: Mus musculus (assembly GCF_000001635.26). NCBI lineage: Eukaryota > Metazoa > Chordata > Mammalia > Rodentia > Muridae > Mus > Mus musculus. The sequence continues at coordinate 82,527,298 of NC_000077.6, read as the reverse complement.
CTGGCCTGGAATTGCTACGAGAGGGCTCAAGGCTCCGTGTGAGCCACTGCACAGAGGTGCTTGGTTTCTGAGTTGACACGCAAGTGGGCTGCATGGTCAGCAGGGCAGTGGGAGGTCATCCCAGGACAGCGGAGGGTGGAGGCATGCTTTCAGAACGCTCAGCCTTTGCTCCCAGCTAGGCGACCTTGGACATTGACTTAACCTCTTGAAGCCTTGTCACCTATGAAACAGTGGGGCTGATCACCTCAGGGAAGGGCTATGGAGAGGAGTGAATCTCATGATTCATTGGAGAGGTTCCATTTCCCTTTCCAGCCATGTGGCTCGGATGCCAGCCTGGTCCATCTCCACTACAACGCAGCAACATCTCATCCCTTAGAGTCTAGGGGGCTGGACTGGGAGGTGGCAGGAGCAGGTAGGGGATGTCAGAAATGGGGAGAGGGACCTTGGAGAAGAAAGGACAGAAGGTGGGGGTGAAATATAGCCCCCTTTTTCTGGGGTGTGCTTGCCTCTTTATCAACTTAATGTGGCTGTGGCTGAGCAGGGCTTCGGAAGATATGAGAGCAGAGGTTGGGAGTAGCTGCAGCTGCCAGCTCTGGTGTGTGTGTGTGTGTGTGTGTGTGTGTGTGTGTGTGTAGTGTATGGTGTGGTGTGTGTGTGTGTGTGTGTGTGTGGTTTGTATGTGTATGTGGATGGTGTATGTGTGATATGTGGGGGGGTATATGTGTGTGGGGGTGTGTGTGTATGTGTATGTGTATGTGTGTGTGTGTGTGTGTGTGTGTGTGTGTGTGTGTGTGTGTGTGTGTGGTGTGTGTGTGTGTGTGTGTGTGTGTGTATGTGTGGTGTGTGTGCATGTGTGTGTTGTCCATGGGTGAATAAGGGCCTGGCAGAAGCCTGGAAACTAGCCTTGTGATTGAGATTGTGTCATTCTTCTCCACTTTACTGTCTCCAGCCAGTCCCTGGGAGGGGACAGCATCCCTTCTGCCATGTGACAGCCTCTGACCTTTTACTTCTGGTTTCTGAACCCTGACATGACTTGGGGTCACTCCAGGCAAGCATTATGATTTTTGCAGCCCCATGTGTCCATAGTGCCAGTGTTAGGCTGAGAGTAAGGAGGAGCCTATGGGCTGGGTCAGGGCTCAAGTGCATGGTGACATTCAGTGGTGGCTTTTGTGGTCCCTAAAACACAGGTACAGGTCTTATTTCAAAGGAGATAAAGTCTATTTTGGAGTCAGATAAGAAGGGCCATGGCTAGGGAACTCAGCTTTAGATTAGCCCCTGAAAAGATAAGTATCAGCCCAGGACCCCAAGACTAAGCTGTCAGCATAAAGGAGGTTTATTTTCCTCAGAGAGACAGAGCAGGGAATAAGAGACAAAGACAGGAGCCAGAGAATGAAGGAGAAGGGGGAAGGGGGGAGGGAGAAAAGGAGGAAGGGGAGGTGTAAAGAGTATTTATCTCAAAGTGGGGCAAAGGCCTGTCTCTGGATAGAGAGGAGACAAATGTGGCCTGTAGGAAAATGGCAGTTTATAAAGGAAAAGGGGAAAACCATGGATGAGGTGTTTAATTTTAATTAGGTGAACCAAAGGGGGCTTTCAATTGCTGGGCCTTGGTAGTCAACCTCAGGAGAAGGAAGTAACCAAAGGGGAGAATAGACCTTGGTGGCTATTAAAGCTTTAGGGATGTAACCTAACCGTTGCGAGCAAGGCAGAGGGTATGGCAGAGAAGGGCGGAGCCTGCCGGAGTCATGTTTGCTATGCCTAAGCTGGCTAGAGTCCCTGCACCCCCAATTCCATGTGACATTAGCTTCATGAAGTTTCTTTAAATATTCACTTTATTTTTAAATAATCAATTTATTTTAAATTACGTTTATTTGTGTGTGTCTGAGTTTGGCTTTGTACACACGAGTGCACTGTTTGAGGAGGCCAGGAGAGGGCATCAAGTACACCGAAGCTGGAGCCCCGGGGTGGTTGTGACCCAGTCCAAGTGGATGCTGGGAAATGAACTCAGGTCCACTGCAAGAACAGTATGCGCTCTTAACTGTGGAGCCGTCTCTCCAGCCCTTTCCTGAAGTGTTTATAGTAACAGAAGGGAGGTCATTGGTCAGAACTTTTCAAACCTGCTGGTGGGAACACCGGGCAGGTGGGTTAGAAAAGCAGAACCACCTGTTGCCACAGATGCTGTGGGATGACATCCTTAGCTTTAGGTTGATGCAAGCTAAGGGTCTGCCCATACATTCCAAAGGATTTACCTCAGAGTCAAAAGGCTGATAGGTCCCATACAAAGGCGGACAAGAAGTGGCTACCAGGGGACTAAAGACCCCTCATGGTAAACTGTAGTCTCTGGGCCTGAAACATTCTGACCTCTCTGTCATCATGGACGGGTTCTAAGCAGTCCATCAGCCTTGGAAAGTCCAGCTTCTTTCTGGGCACTCCAGTTCACACTCTTTCAGGGGTCAAAGATTGGTGCCACTTTAGACCATCCCGGCAGGTAGCCCACTGGCCTTTAGCAAGCCTACGCTTCTCATGTTGAGCTAAGCCTCAGCTGCAGGAGAGGTACCACCATGGCTTCCTTATCCTTCCTCATTCCTCTCCGCTGGCATCCCCAGGAGTGATAATTCTCAGGAACGGAGCTGGCTTAATGCATCTCTTAGATTTGGGATCACAAGTTACTCCATGATGAACCTCTCAGCCTTTCCCCGTGCTTGCATGGGGGCCCGGATGCCATTCTCATCATAGGGAGGGAGGAAGTCTGATGAGTAAAGGGGTCAGTGGGTGCTGAGTCCTTGAATTTCCAGTCCTGGAGAGGGGTCGTTCGGTTTTGGAGTAAGAGAGTTAAGGTCTCTCTGATGGTGAGTAGTACCTGGGGCAGGATGAGGCGCCGGTGGGATCATCAAGACAGAGCTGTGCTAGCGCCCTAAGGAAGCTGGGTGAGAAAGCTGAGACAGACAAGTGCCCCTCAGACAAATCGCCAGAAGGTAGATTTCAACCAGGGCCCTTCTTAAATACTGGAGCTCAGAAAGTGAGGGAGAGAGTAATTTGCATGTGTTTTGCATATGACAATAGGTCTCAAAGTCTGCTTTCAGGCAGCCTTGAAGCAAACTGAAATCTTAACTCGGCCCAATCCATTTGTCTCAGCTTAAAGGACTCCTGGACCAGCCCCTTTGGGATACAAAGCCTACCAAGGTTGGGAGCATTGTTTCTAAAGCCACACGGCAGTGGAGGAAGACAAGGATGTGAATAAAAATGAGGTCCCCGGTTGCTGCTCCTGTGGGCATTTAATATCACATAATGATAATGGCGGCGATGATAAAAATAGCAACGCTAGTCAACACTTACTTACCAAGCACGTCCCACTTGCTGGGCACATATCTAACGTGTTAATTCATTCTGTCCTCTCACTCACCCTGGGTGTTAGGATTATTTCTACTGGACTCACGCAGGCGTTTAAAACCGGAGAGGTTAAATAGCTTGCCCAAGGTAACAGAGCTGGACATGGCAGAGATGGGATTCAGACCTGAGTAATATGTGGCCATAGGCCATCCCCTCTGTGACACCAAGTTTTGTCCTGTGCATCCACAAAGGAGCCAACCAAGCCTCATTTATCTTTGCCCCAGGGCTGGCTTTGTCCCTCTCACAGGCCCTTTCTATAAGTCACTAGCGTGGATTTGATCCCCAGTGGTGGAAGGCCAGGGTCCCTGTAGCCTCACTCCCCCCACCATGATTAGGGGTTGATTGCCTGTACTGCACTTTGTCTCGGAGGGCCAAGGCTGGAACAGCCAGGGAGACAATTGCTGCAGGAGTTGCATTTGTTAATCTTGCATTCGTTAATTTATTTTATTTTCAGTCCTCAGAATTAGGACGGGCCTCTTGAACACAATATGCAAATGTATGCAAAGCAAGATGAGCAGGCAGTTTCAGAGCACCCTGCACAGTGGCTCTCCAGAGCCAGAGGGGAGTGGGGGTGGCAGCAGTGGTGGAGGAGGCTCCTCTGTCACTTCCAAAAGAGCAGCTCTGTTCAGGGCTCTGGGGTACCCCCAGGGACCCTCTTGGGGCAGGGGATCATCACCATTTGCTCTGGAAGTCAAGAAGGAAGGAAGGAAGGATTAGACAGCAACACTTCAGCTCCAGGTCTCAGTTTCCTTCATCTGCCTTCAGCCTCACCAACTCTTATCCTCCCTGATCCTCATGTAATGGGCACTGCAGCCTAGGTGACCTGGCAGAGGCCCAAATAGTCTGTGGCCTGGGAAAGGGGGATGTGGGTGAAGGGTCTTCAGTCCTCCATCCCATAGTAGCCTTTACACATCTCACCCTGCCCTGTGAGTTCGCCTGGACCTCTAGGTATAGAAATGGAGTCTTTCAGGATAACTTGTTCCCTCCCCCTGTGCCTCACTGGAGACTCTGTTGCTGCTTGCCATGTGGTTAAAAGGTCCCTGGGTCAGAGGCCTCTGTCTGATCATGAGAAGGGCTACCCTTGGCTCTCTAGGGAGCACAAAAAAGATGAATTCCTAGCATCCATCGGCCATGGCTGATGGAGAGGAGGATGGAGAGGAAGAGGGGGAGAGAGAGGGAAAAGGAAGAGAAGGGGAGAGAGAGAGGAAGAGGGAAGGGGAGGAAGAGAGGAAGGGAGGAAGAGAGGAAGGGAGGGAGGGAGGGAGGGAGGGAGGGGGTTAGTGAGGGAGAGAGGGAGAGAGAGAGAGAGAGAGAGAGAGAGAGAGAGAGAGAGAGAGAGAGAGAGAGAGAGAGAGAGAGAGAGAGAAGGGGTTAGTGAGGGACCGAGAGAGGGAAAGAGAGATTTCGGAGGGATTCCTCTTCCCTCTCTCCCCTCTCCCACCTCATTCCCCTTTCCCTCTGTCCACTAGGGACTCCAGTACAAAACTAACTTGTTGCAGTACAAGGGCAGCTTGGGACCAGAGTAGGGCAGACTGATGAGACCCAAGAGCTGCTGGAGTGGGACTTGGAGATGTGGGACAGGATGGGGTGGGAGCTCTCTGGATAGATCAAGTGGGGGTAGGAAGTCTGAGGCGGCTGAGGAAGAGACCATTGAAAATTTTAAAATATTGGGGGTGGGAAAGGAGACTACGTGTGTCTTAGTAATCTGTAACACAAACTTGCCACAGCCTAGAGTCACTTGAGTGGTTTCCCAAAGGGTTGAGGCTTGTGGGCAGAGATGTGGGGGAGGCTCATCTTGATTGTTAATTGGTAGAGGAAGGCTCAGCCCACTATGGGTGGCACTATTCCTTGGGCAGGTGATTCTGGGCTGTGTAAGAAGCCAGCTAAGAGCGAGCAGGAAGGAGCCGGCAAACAACTTTCCTCCATGTTTTTTTGCTTCACATTCCTGCTTGAGTTTCTGCCCTGACTTTCTTTAGTAATGGGCCATTTGCAATTTGAAAACTGTAAGCCCTTTCCTCCTCTATATTGCTATTGGTGTTTTACTGCAGCAACATATACCAAGCTAGAATAACATTTTACATTTTTTCAGACACTGAGAGTGGGCCATCATCCTGTTCGTGCCCCTGTCTCCCTGCCAGGAGGGACAGGAATGGGCTCAGGGGCCATGCATGTGAACCCAGAGCCTGATGCAACCCTTCCTTCACAGGTGGTTCCCAGCAGAGGAGCTTGGCGGAGGAGCTTGCAAGGCTGCAGTCTGTTGCTTGGGGAAGAAATGCCCAGACAGAAGCTAGGATACAGCCTGGTGTCGGGAAAGGAGCCCACCATCTGCTCCTGCTCACGGGGAAACAGACACCGTCAGCTAAGCCAAATCAAACAGCCGGGTTGCGGTGCGGTGGTGAGGTTCCCGGATTCCCCGGTATAGCAGGCAGCAGGCCACCCTACTTAATTCCATTGATAGTAGGGACTGCAAGAAAGCAGCTCCACAGAGTCCCACCCAGGGGTCAGCCAGCATGCTCCTGGGCAAACCTGGACCAACCAAGCCACCCGACACTGTCCTTCCTCTCCCTCCCCCTCAGATCTATTCTCCAGGGTCGGGTTTTATGAGAAGAGTGGGCGAGAACTTGAAAAATAAATAAAAAATTTAAAGACAAATAAATAAGGGAGCAGTCCGCTCTTTTCCCCTTTAATTTTTTAAAGGAAAAATTAATTTTCCCCTGCCTAAGTACCTGTCACCTTAAATTAATGTTTCCAAGAGCAAAAATGACAGAGAAGTTGGGTCATTAGGCAAATTTTAATTAGAGGCTCAGATGTCCTTTACTAATAAGATGTTACATATATTTCATCCTGTTCTTGCCTCCCTACCTCCAGGATGGCTCGTGACACTACCAGAGACCGCTGGGGAATCAGGAAGAGGGGACTGAGCCAGCGAGGAGAATGCAGCTGTTTTTGAGGGAAAGAGGAAAGGGTGGAGGGAAGTCTGGTCTGGCTTTTCCTAAGAAGATGGCTAGCCAGGGCCAAGCCAACTTCTGCTCTCAGTGGTGGACATCCCAATGCTTTCAGGGCAGGCTGTGTTCCCTAAGAACTGTGTGTTAGTGTATGTGTATACATGTGTTAGTATATGCATTAGGGTGTGTGTATATGTCTAAACATGTATGAGTGTATGCATGTATGATGTGCACATTATATTCAAGTATGCATCATACATATATGTATGCATGTGTATTTTCATATGTCTGTATGTGAATGTGTGTCTCTGTGCATGCACATATGTGAGTGTACTTATTTATAAGTGTGTATATATGTTGTATATATGTAACTATGTGCCTATTTGTGTATGTGTGCATGGGTGTGTATACATGTGTGCATATGTATGCATGTATGAGTGTATATATGCATGTGCCTTTGTGAGTCTTATGTGAGTACATATTAGATTGTGTATGTGTGAATGTGTATGCATGTGTGCAGGCATGTATATATGCATATGGTATACACGTGTGAGTGTGTTAGTTTGCACGTGCAAGTATGCATGTGAGAGTATGTTTTGAAGATTCTAATTTAGCCTCCTCAGAGTTACAATGGCTCTGATGATGAGTTCTTGGAGTAGTTGCTTACATTGTGCCTCAGTTTCCCCATTCTAATAAAGGGGATGATAGATTTCTTCCTCTACAGATGCTGAAAGAGTTCCCTAGAATAAGACCTGGTGCCAGGAAGTCCTCAGAGCCAGGTGCACATGAGTCTGCATGCTGCTGAGAACATGGGTGTGGGGACAGACCTTCATGTGGGAAGAGTGGAAGTTTGGGAGTCAGAAGGTGTGGCTTGAGTTCCACACCCACTATTTCTGGCTTGGGGACTGATGTACTGGGGACCTTGATGGGACAGCCACCTTACTCCTCTGATCCCTTAGAGGTTACAATGTGCAGAGAAGCCTGGGGGCTGAGACCTGGGAGCCTCCAGAGTCTAAGCATCTTTAGGAAGCAGGGGACACAGGAAAAGGAGGCCTACCTGCCAGCCACACACTTCCCTGTGGGCAGCTCCACAAACAGGTGCTGGGTCTGTCTGCAGCTCACAGTACCTCTGAGCATTCTTGCACTTGTCTGTATGGATGTGGTCATACAGAGTATTGGAAGGGTCCTTCATGCCCTGGGGACTTCTGGTCCTTCCTTAGTCAAGCTCTGAGGACTGAGGCCATCAGTGGCCCCTCTAAGGGCCTGATGATCAGAGACCAGGAAAGATTTAAGAGGTAGCCTATTCTCCTGGTGTCTGCTTCTATCTTATGACACAGTCAAGGCCAAAGTCAAGGTCAAGGCTTGATCCAGCTGAAGTGTCTCCTACAATGTCTTGGGCACCCAGTCCTGTGGGACCCCTGTGTCCCTCCCGGTAAAGAACGCAATTTACCAATTTGAGGGCATTACGTTCCTCCAGAGGCCTCTTAGAAAAGAGGCTGTGAGGCCCAACCCAGTTATTCTTGCTTCCCTGACAAAGTTTGTCAAGGTTTCCTTCAAAATCTTTGGGTCGAGAGAACATGTGCACATGCGGAGCACCTACGATGTTCCAGGTACTGAGTGTGACACTGCACATGCCTCCATCCACTGACTCCTCTAAGGAACCAGGGATGCTGCTGCTATTAGAGCTTTTTATGAATGGGAACACTGAGGCTGGGTAATGTGCACAAGGCCATACAGGTGGTAAGCAGACATTTCAATGTAGCTCTGTCTGATCTTGAAGTATTTTCTTTATGGGATAACGGGGAGAGGGGGGCAAAATGAGGAGTTAATTGCTGGGCTCTGGCAAGTGTCAGGAGCTCATAGTCTCTACAGAGCCAGCACCTTCCCCCCAGGCTTTGTCCTCTCCCTCGGGCAGTGAATCAAAGGAGCCTTGACAGCTCCTCAGCTCCCTGGAGAGCAGGTTTAAAGCAGGGTGCTGGTGTGGAACCTGGACTGAGCTGAAGCTGCAGCTTGCCCTGACTCACTGGCCCCCAAGTTCATCTTTGGGGCACAAGGTACAAGCTGAGGGCAAAGCCATTGCTAGGGCCATTACTCACCAAGGCAACACCTCGGCAGCCAGCCGTCACATACTCAACAGCTGGACTCAGCTTCCCGTGGAAAGGAATGGAAATTGCATTTATTTTCCAGGAACAAAGAGACCAGCTCACACCGACCTCGCCTGTCTCCTCCCACCCTTGCCCTGTTCCTGCCTCTGTCTGGTTGCATAAAGACTTGGAGGCCCTTTGGAGACCTTGAGAGTGGAAAGACAAACAGAGCAGCAGGAAGGCTGGGACCTCATACTTGAGAACCATTGCCATCCACAGCCTGCCTTCCATCTATCAGGGGAGACAGACCCTGGGTGTGGCAGGGAAAGTGAGGGCAGGGGTACCCAGGTTTCAGGGAGAGCAAGGGATGCTGGGGTCGAGAAAGTGCAAGCTGGAACAAGACTTGTGCTGATCTTTTGTGTGGCGTATGTCCATATGTAGCATCTCATCTACTTCTCAGTAACACTTATCCGGACTCCCATGTTCAACAACAAGAACGAACAGCCCCAGGGAGGTCAAGTGCCTTGGGCAAGAATACAGCCACGCCAGGATGTGCACAGATGCCCTCTCTGTCTCCCAGGGGCTTTCTACTCTATCAGGTTCCATCCTGACCAGGAGTTGGGAATTCTGAGTTTCAATGAGGGGCATCAATGTAATATTGTCCCACAGGACCCTCTGGGTCTATCTATACATACCCAAGTATAGAATGAGATCACATTCTATACATGGCTTCCATGTTCCAAGTGGCTTCCAATGTCTATTTTAGTGTTGTTTTTCTATGGTTAAGAGGAGACACCAGGCATGGTGGCACATACCCAAAATCTAAGCACTGAGGAGATAGAGGCAGGAGGATTGCCACAAATTGATATAGCCTGAGCTATATCAGGAGTCCTAGGCTGGTCAGGGGTGTATATAGGGAGCTCCTATATAAAACATTCAAGAGAGAAGAAGAGGCTAGAGATTGGGGACCAATGTGAAGAAGTCTGAAGTGTGGGGAGGCATCAGGACATAGCCTGATGTCCTTGTGAAGTAGAGCAGAGCCTTTCCGCTCTCAGCATCCTGCCATCACCACCTCACAAACCCTGAATTCTTTGGCTGCAGCTTCCTGCTCTGCAGGTGCATGTCGGCTTCTGGAATGGAAATCAAAACAGCCCTGGTCCAGGGATGGGAAACCTGAGTGAGTCCCTATGCACCATGGTTCTCCTCCCTCCCCACAAGCCACTGACTCCAACCAACATCTCAGTACCAAAGTTCTCAGACACCTCCCTGTAAAGATACACTGAATAATGCATGTCTTAACCAGTGCTGGAGTGAGGGAGGTCGGGAGGGTGGGAGGTAGGACCTGTAAAACTGTGTGTGTGTGTGTGTAAGTGTGTGTGATGTGTGTATGTAGATGAAGGAAGAGAGAGAGCAAAAGCAAGAGAGAGAGAGAGAGAGAGAGAGAGATGATTCCTGGAGGCTGCACTTCTCCACTGCTTTTAAGGAGTGGGGTTCCCAAAAGGACTCCTGGCCAGAGAAAAATTATATTGATCCTCTGAACTACCATACTGAGCATTATGAAGTAAGAGAAATAGTTGGTTGTGCCTTCTGCAGGAGACTCCATTCCTAACTGGAAGGATTCTGAGCTTGATCAGGAGGGATGGATCCCAGTGGAGTTGGGGACTCAAACTGAAAGATACTTGCTGTCTCCCCTTAGGGGACTCCTAGGCTGGTAATGGAGGTGTTACCTTCATTGAGTGTGCAAAGCGAAGGAGGGAGGTATGAAGTCCAGACAGATGCAGGAAGGTTAGACTAAGAGATCTTCAAGACCAGACAGGAAGCTGCTGTCCTGGTCCAAGCCTAGAACAGCTCCACACAGTTCCAGGCAAGAGGTGTGTGCTTATGCATGTGTGTGGGTGTGTGCAACCTCACATCCAGGATGGGAATTTTTACTCTCCAAGTTTGTGCAAAAGGGATTCTATCAAGGAAGCTTTGAGACAAAATAACTCTCTTGTCCCTTGCGTCATTGGCGGGGCAGAAAAGCTCAAACTGGGAACAAACAGAACAGTAGAATGTTTCAGTCATCTGGGTTGAAGTTAGACACCACGCTTTGAACTCTGAGTCATGAAAGCCAAAACCTGAGACTCAAATGTCACCTCCAGCCAGAACACCGTGTATCTGTAAGGGGGCCAGGGCTAGAGCACAGTTACTTTGTCCCTCCATATTTATTGCGGAGCTTCCCTGGCCAGGATGGCTGTGGTACCAGTTTTCCCAATCCCAGTGTGGACACAGAAGAGGGGGCCATGGGGAACTGGAGATGGGATTTTCTCATATGCTGCTCCCTCCCCATCTCACGAGGTGAGTGTGGATGGTCCTTCCATGGCATCTGAATGGTTCTTTCATCTAAAACACATGTACACTATAACTTGCATAAAACAGTCCCGTTTTCCCTACTGGGAAGAGAGTCGAGTCTCAATAATCCAAAATCTAAGCGGTCTTTTCTTAAATTTCTAAGGAATTATTTTTAAAAATTGTGTATCCGAGAAAAGGCACAGGAGGAAGGACAAATGGAACGCACCACTGACTGAGTCTTTTTGATGCTTTGTGTTTGTATTTCATGAAGTCTTCACAAGAGTTTCATGTAGAAGGACATCTTACACTATCCATGCTGTTGTACTTGATACCAGGGGCTGTCAAGATGGCTCAGCTGGTAAAGGCTCCCGCTGCTGAGCCAGATGACTCTAGTTCAATCCCCTAGGACTCAAGTGATGGAAGGAGAAAACCAACTCTTGATAGTTGTCCTCTGATCTCCATATGCAGACACAAGTGCACATATGTGTATGCACACATGCATTAAATAAATGAATGTAATAAAAATTTAAAAGATAAATACTGTGTTATCAGGAGTAGGAAGTGTTAAGCCATCACACGGTGGAAGGCAGAGGTGAAGTATTGACTAATTGATGAGAACCTAAGCTTCATGACCTAAACTCCTTCTCAAGAGCACTACCTCCCCCCAACTGAGTTGCACTGGAAGTTAAGTCTCGGACGCATGGACTTTTGGAGGGGCCAAAACTTCTGAACCCTGGCCGATGATATTCGCTATAATCATTCCGGTTTTGCAGCTAGCTGAGTGGGGGAGCAGAGAGATTATCTGGCTCAAAACTCACCAGATAGCGAGTGAGAGATTTGTAGTTTCCAGTCCACAGCCCATCCTTCTTCCATTCCAAAATTAATGCAGGCGCAAGAGCAGAAACAGAAATAGCCTAAAAGCACTTCTTATTGAGTTATCCTAAATTGCCCTGCAATTATTGCCCATCTTTTCCCATCTGCAGTCCTCTCTGCTCTCCTCGCTTGTAGCAAGTGAAATACTAGATTCCCTCTTGGGGTGAGTCAATTCTTTTTCCTTCTCTGAAGAGAGGGGATGGGGTATGGTTTCTCTCTCCTTATCTTTGCCCTTTAGATCTCAAATATGCCCCTTGGGAAAATTTTTTTGTCACACTAAGTGACTTTACAAAATTGGAAGTGTTCAAACAATGTGCTCTGCTCCAAAGGGTCGTTTGGTGGCTCCCTGCAATAGTAAATCTGCAGGTGGGGAGACATCCTGCTGGGACCAAACCTCCTCACTCAGGAGTGCCTGATACTGCCATCCTGTCTCACTTCTCACCGCTGCACTGTATGGAGGAATTATATGACTAGCAGTGATATGTTTAGAGGAGGAGCTTCCAAATGCCCTGGAGGAAAACACTTTCCCCAAACCAGTTGGAAATGTGGTAGAATTGCCAATATTGCATGGTGTCTGCTCATTTTGTGTCAATCATATGAAAATTACTAAAATGTCATTGATGGGGTGGGGTGGTGGTGGGAGACAAAACAGACAGACAGGACAGGAGTCATTGCAGTCCTGGAGTTGGGAGAAACAGCCAAGACCAGTTTGTAAGTGTGTCAGCACCATGGACAGTGGCAGAGTTTCTGCTCTGTGGTTGCCCTTTTCCCTTGCTTAGTCTTTTAACTAGGGTCAGATCCTCCAAACAGCAGGCCTCCTTCTCCTGACCTGAATATCTGATCCCTGACTTACCCTCTGCCATAGCTTGGGCATCTCCTGGGGCCATGAACAGCTGGCCCTGCCTGGCACATTTACAGAACGAACTTGCTGCTTTTAGAACTCGGGTCTCCGACATGGAGGGCATCTGGGCTGCTCGGGCCTCCTCCCTCCAGGGTAGGTGACCTTCTTATTTGATGAAGGAGCAGGTGTGCTACTTTGGCTTTGTCTAGGATTTTTGCCATGACAGGTGGCCTAGAGTCATTGGATAGGAAGCCTTGCCCCTTCCCCCACATCCAGGAGACTCTGGCTGCAGGGTAAGAGAAGAAAGATTAAAAAGTGAGGTTTATTATAGAATTAGAACCATAAAACCACAGGCTACAGAAATGCAACAGCTTCAGCCATAAACCCAGGGCCCACTCCATCATAGAATAGGAACGGCTACCCATTAAGCAGCAACATTTATGTACAGGTAACAGAACTGCCCTTGCACTGTGTTTTGGCAATTACTGGTTCCTTATGAAGCTTTTGTGGCTGCTTAATTAAGGTGGATGAACAAAGAGATCTGGGGTGGAGCAAGGTCAGGGAACACAAAATTGTAGCCAAGGCTGAGTCTCATGACCAAGGAAACAAGTCAAGTGGTCCACATGTTTCAGACTGCCATATGCATGAGCCCTTTCTAGACTAGATTGAGGGAGTAAACCTGGACATATAGGAAACACAGTCAGTGGAGGATTCCTTGAGGTCTCCCTCTCCACCTTTCCATTGTCTTAACTGACCATGTCAGGATCATGGTCATGGTGTTTGTCAGCTTTCAGAACTCAGCCCTGGTCTGGTCTTGGAGTATAGGTTCCTTGAATCTCTTACCTTGGTGTCTTGTTGAACCCATAGCCCCTTACCTTTCCAGGTAGCAGTAGGAGGTTGGCTTACGGGACAAAATCTTGATGCTTTGAATAATCTGGATAAAGCAAGGAAATGACGGAAATTACCCAGGAGTGAGTGTCCTTAGCAACTAATGTTGTGTCCACCACTCTGGATTCCATGAATAGTCACTCTACATAGGGGCGCTGAACACCAGTGGGGTGACAGGCTCAGGACACAAGAGCTGTGAAATGGATTAGACACAGTCTCTTCTCTCAACCTTTCCAACTTGACACTGGACTTGCAATGGTCACCAGTGAGTTGGAATAGAACAGATGTGTGGCACTCTGCAGTGCCCTTGGGGGATAAATGCACAAACTCACTCAATACTATATTTGCATGCACTAATGCACAACAGTTTTTGTAACCGCCCTGGTGGGAATGAAATTATAACGGACACTAGTACCCTTCCATTTGGATATCAGACTATAGACAGTGATCTCCTGGATACATTGGAATTTTTCCAGCAATATAATGCAGGGAGAAGGAAAAGGCCGAAGCCCTTACCAGCCAGACAAAGAGTTTGTCTCCTGGAAATATTTATAATTTGTCAAAGGCCCTTACAGGAGACACTGGAGCTGAGACAACGTAATAGGGATGCTACACCTTGCCAGGGACTGCTGAGGTATACACGGCTCCAGCTGTCTAAACTAAATCTCACCGGGGAGAGAGCTCAGGCCCCCAAGTAACCAGTCTCTGAGCAGAGAGAGCTGTAGGCAGAGCAAGAACAACCCCTCCCCTCGGCAGAACAATGTCATGTAATATGGATTATGCATTAACCAAACCCTGCTCCTCTACCCAGAGGAAGAATGACCCCAGCCAGGCATCACAAGTCATGTATGTCCTGCTTCCTTATCTCTGTCACGGCACAGATCACATATTAACTAGTCCTGCTTCTCTGAGGTACAGGCCTTCCATCCTTGGAGGACCTTCAAGGAAGGCATCTTGTTTTGTCTTACAGACCTGAAATTCTGTTTCTGGTCCCTTCCTTTACTCTTGCTTCAGAATCTCAGCATGTCCTTTGTCTTCTTTCCTCTCCTCTCCTCACCCTCTCTAAAACATAAGAAGACAGGAAGTCTGACCTGTGGGATCATTGGATGTCTTTGTCTTTCTTTCTACTGTGCTTCTTCCCCACTCTTCACTGTTGTTTGTTCAGTTGCCTTGTTGAGGAAGGATGGCCAAACCTGGCTTGTTGGATTTTCCAAATTCTGATGCAAAATTCTTGTGGTACTCTGACCTATGTGCTCTTATTTCACCTCGCTTCACAGATGGGAAGATGGAAGCACAGGGAAGTGAGCCAAAAACATAAAGCCCCAACAGCTGGCAACATCTGCCCCAAATGGCCTGGCTCTGATACAAGTCTTTCCTTGACTAAGTTTCATTCGGATGAATCTGCATCTTTCTCCCTCAGGCCTCGCCATTGCCCAATTCAAGCAGGAATCCCACTGAGTAGGGTTAGCTTGAATCTTACACCCTCAGTAGAGTGATCAAACATCTTACCCTTTACCACCTTCCTAGAGTTACAGTGGTTGCTTCAGCAAAAATCCTGAAGGTGGGTTTAGCTTGAGCCCTCACCCACAGTGTTTCCTCCGAATAACTCTGATCTCAGCAGTCCCTCAAGCAATGCTCTGCCTCCTCACCACGCACCTAGTTATAATCCCTCAGCTTTCCACGATGTGCTTGGAGTTGAGCCTAGTCTCTATCTGTACTGCAAACCCCACCTTAGTGGTTCCCCCCAAATTCATTTTTGATGCTAACCTGGTAGTTTCAACCAATGCAACAAACAATATTTACACTGGCATGCTCTGTGTTCTTAACCACTATGTTACACTGTATTTCCTATGGGAAGATTGAAGTTCAAGTCTCTACTCTGTATTTACTTGCAGTGTGACTTTAGATAAGCCATATCTTATATGTCTAGGACTAAGTTTCCTCTTACTGACAAATAGCAACAATAGTAGCTCATCTGGAGATTTGTCACTCACAAAATGTCTTGTCAGGCACCATCCCATCTGGTGCCTAGAGCTCTCTGTGAAGAATATGACAGTCTTGATTTTACATGCAGAGATCAGGACCTGAACAGGGTCACACAAACAGGACTACTGGAAACGGAGGAAAGTCTGCCTGGGACCCATACAGGCCTGCAAAACTCCTTTCCCAGAGTTTTGGAATTATAGACATGGATCAGACTCTCAAGGTTACTATGATGGTTTGTATACGCTCGACCCAGGGAGTGGCACTATTAGAAGGTGTGGCCCTGTTGGAGTAGGTATGGCCTTCTTGGAGTAGGTATGTCACTGTGTGTGTGTGTGGGGGGGGGGCTATAAACCCTCATCCTAGCTGCCTGGAAGTCAACATTCTGCTAGTAGCCTTCAGAACAAGATGTAGAACTCTCAGCTCCTCCTGCACCATGCCTGCCTGGATGCTGCCATGCTCCCACCTTGATGATAATGGGTAGAACCTCTGAACCTGTAAGCCAGCCCCAATTAAAAGTTGTCCTTACAAGAGTTGCCTTGGTCATGGTCTTGGTCTGTTCACAGCAGTAAAACCATAACTAAGATAGTTACCCAAGTGAGATTTCTAGATTTTTGTGTTCCAGAACAGAGAACTAAGGACATGGGTGGTAGAAATGGAGACAGTTTGTTAAGAAGAATGCTTCCAGTACCTCCCTATGGGTGTGTTTGATCAGGGAGAAGTCAGAGGTTCCCCACAACAATGCAGACTCTCTTCATTGTTCTGAGTTGCACACCTGAACTACTCGGCAAAATTCAACTCTTAAGACATCTCGGTTGCAGGGTATAGAGAAATCAAACTGAGATGGAAGCCTTCTCCCTGCTGGCTAGCTTTCATAATGCCAGCACACACTATGTAAGTCACTAGGGAAGAAAGGTCGGCAGCAGGCTTACCCAGTTATGAAATCTGTGAGTGACAATATCAATCTGGCAGGTGAGGTGTGTCCGCTGGGTCAGTAGATGCCCGGCTCTTACTGGGTTAGCCAACTGCTTTCTGATTGGATTTGAGACTTGTCCCACAGGAGGGAATTCATGCTTGCTTCTCTAAACCAAGTCAAAAGCCCACAGTTGAGAAGGTCAGAATCCTTCTCCCCTGAGGTGAGACTGTTCCCATTGTTTTGCTAAATGAATATGTTGCCACACCATCTTGGAAATATTTACGTGCTTATCCACAAATTAGTGCTGCTCTCAATCTTGGTCAGAGAGTTAACAGTGGTTAATGCTGAGACACCTAACAAGTCAGAGTGGAGAGTAAGTGATCGCAGAGCGCTAACAGCTGTAGATGGAACAGACACCTATGTCACCCGTCTGAGACTCAGAGAGCATTGTGGGAGATGGAAAGAATGTGTGAGACAGAGGAGGAAGAAGAGGAGGAGGGAAAGGAGAAGGCGGAGGAAGAAGAGGAGGAGGGCTGTGAAATGCCACCATCTAGGCATAATTTGGTTGTTGGACTCATAACCTAATGGCAGCTGTGGTTAGCTGTATAGGACCTAACACTAGGCCTGTCAACAATTCTATCATGATCTGAGGAGGGACTTGTGAGGCCTCAACCCTCTCAGAGGCAGGTAATGGGAAAGGGGCATTGTTTTCTTAAGCCTTGTAGCCACTGCTTAAGTTGTCTGCGCTCCCAGGAATAAACCCCTCCCATGCTCATGCAGGCAACCCAAACTAGTCTTAGTGAGTTATTAAAAAACAAACAAAACAAACCAACAAAGCAAACCACCACCAACAACAAACATATTCCATACAAACAAACAAACAATGTGAGACTAGGAGAGAGACTTGCTGCAAAGAAGGGGTTCAATGGAAGTGGGAGGGGTGGGGTGGGGATGGTGATGGGAGCTGGAAATGATGGAGATACATTGTATAAACATGAAACTGTCTAAGAATAATACATTTAAACACATAAAATCCCTCCTATACGCATGAATAGGAGGAACTTATTTACCCACACTGCCCCTGGGTACTCACTGCCCTGACTCAACAAGTACGGACTGACTCACAGGCTTCCTCTCTACCACGGGACCAGGTGGAAAGACAGTCATTTCATTTTTTTTTGTTTTGTTTTGTTTTTATTTTTGTTTTTGTTTTTGGTTTTTAAGACAGGGTTTCTCTGTATAGCCCTGGCTGTCCTGGAACTCACTTTGTAAACCAGGCTGGCCTCAAACTCAGAAATCTGCCTGCCTCTGCCTCCCGAGTTCTGGGATTAAAGGCGTGCGCCACCACGCCCGGCTGGTCATTTCAATTTTTAATTAATTTTCTATAAGTTAAGTTTTTTTTTTCAAATGAAATGTTAAGTTTGTTATATAAGAATATAGGGAACAAAAGGAACACTCCAAACGTGGAAGCTGACAAAAAGCTGGCCAGGCAGGTTAGACACTCAAAGGCTGAGAAACTCAATCCTTTGTAGGTCATTTGCACAGCGCCCGCCCGTCTTCTTCAGTGTCCGGAGACTCGGAGCTTTGCCCCTTCTTTTGACTTTAGCCCTAGTGGGGAGGAGTTTCCAGCCTTCCCTCTCTGGCACCACCGCGTTGGTTTCTTTTCTATTTCAATGCCGCTCCCTCTCTTGCTCTAATCTCCTGCCGCACTGCTAGCCCACACCTGTGCGGGGAAATGAAGATTCCAAAGCAAAAGTGGGTTCTTACTGTGACATCATCATGATCTAGTGGTGCAGACAACCACACCTCCGTGAGCACCTGGGTGGATGAAGGGATTTTTTTTTTTTTTTTTTTTTTTGCAATCCCTTTCCCCTCCCAAGGCTCATGGGAAGAGGACTCCCCCAAACTACCTCAAAATACAGACTTCCTTTTGAAACAGCCATGAAATCACCACTTGCTTTCCCCTTCCCCAGCCCTGAGGAGCCCTTTTCGCCTGCTCTTTCATCTTTTCCTGGTACCTACCCTGGGGATAGCCGGAGACTCTCTGAGCTGAGGCTCAGCCCCCAGAGGGGCCAAAGGAGAAAGGGCAAAAATATAAAACAAAGATTATGCAAAAGAATTATCCCGCCTGTTTCTCCCATCTCCCTCATCTCTCCGGGTAAATTACCCTATTATTCTGCTCCCTTAGGACTCCCGATCGTCCTTATTTCTTCTTTTGAGCTAAAGTCATTCATGCAGTAAATTAGTTCTTTGCTTCGAAATAGCTCTGATTGTAGCCATTGCCGCCACCAGCAGCAGCACCATCATGTCCCCGGACAGTTTCCAAAAAACTAAGGATAAACGACAAAAAAGAAAGAAAAGATAAAAGCTCCCAATACCCTCCCTCACGCCCCACGAGCTTCCTCCTGTTCTGTTCGCAGGCATAGAGAGACGTGGGGTGCCCATTTCCTAGGAAATGATTTCTTCGAAAGGCAAATAGGATGATGAGGGGGAATGCAGATAGAGCCCTAATCCAGAAACAGCTCAGATGGGACAGGGACAAGTGGCCACCATAGCCATGCACTGGCAGTCTGTTCTCTCCTCTCAGATGCAAGCCTTGCCTCAGCTTGAGTCACCAAGGAAGCAGAAGAGCAACGTGGGCAAGAGGCTGATCTTTAGCTGGTGGCATGGGGCAAGTGTCTTAGAAGTCCTGGATATGTAGGGTCCCTGACCTCAGACATATATACTTCATCCTAGGCTCAGGGATTCAGGGCCTGCCTCAGCCTCTCTTACACATCTAGTAGGCAAACCAAATTTAGAATGTCCCTCCTGATGTTCCTTCCCATTGTGCTCACCCCACAATCTTCCCTAACTCTGTAAATGTCAGCTCCTGTCATTTTTGTTCAGGCTAAAACTCGTCATGACATCAACTCTGCCCCTTCCCTGACACACTAGCTTTGCTGCAGAGCAACTTGACTTTCTTTAAAATTTTATAATCTTCGTGCTTCTTCCCAGCTGCTCTGTTGCATCCTGAGCTCAGACAGTGATCGTCTCTCAGCATCTCTCAGATGTTCATTCTAGAGTCTTCTAACTAGCTGGCTTATTGTTTTTCTTGTCTCCAGAATATTTTTTAAAAAGTTTGTTTGAGACACCATCACACTGTGTAATCCTGGCTAGCCTAGAATTCACTATATAATCATGCTCCTGCCTCAGCCTCCTGGGTGTTGGATTCAGGCAAGAGGGTCTCTTAATTTTAAATTTAAAATTTTAAATATCTCCCCCTCTCTCTCTTTCTCTCTCTCTCTCTGTCACTGTGTGTGTGTGTGTGTGTGTGTGTGTGTGTGTGTGTGGGTGTGTGTGTGTGTGTGCCACATGTGTGCAGGTACCCATGGAGTTCAGAAGAAGGTGTTTTAGACTCTAGGGCTGAAGTTATACATGGTTGTGAGCCACTCAATGTGGGTTCTAGGAACTGAACTTGAGTACTCTGGTAGACCAACAAGTGCTCCCAATGGCTGAATTATTCCCTCAGCCCCACCACATGGCTCTTAAACATCATAAATTACACTGCCCCAATGTTGTCCATATGACTTGCAGTGATAACCCAGGCCCTGTGCACATTGCAGCCCTTCTCTGGGTGGCTGTGGTCAGTCCCTGTTTTGCAGGATCTACCTAAAATATTGTTTGCTTTCCAGTAATTCTGGGGTTCTCCTGTTGCAGGATAACTTATAGTGTGCGTGTTACTCTGTGTGTGTGTGTGTGTGTGTGTGTGTGTGTGCATGCATGTGCGCATGGGCAAGGGATTAGAACAGAATGAAGAACAATGATTATCCTGGTTAGTTTGTCAACTTGGCACAACTGGAGTCATTTAGGAAGAAGGAGCCTGTGGTGGTTTGAATATGCTTGGCCCTACCCATGGAAGGAGCTACAGAGACAAAAGTTCGGAGTTGAGATGGATGGAAGGATCATCCAGAGACTGCCCCACCTGGGGATCCATCCCATATACAACCACCAAACTCAGACACTATTGCATATGCCAGAAAGATTTTGCTGACAGGACCCTGACATAGCTCTCTTTTGTGAGGCTATGCCAATGCCTGGCAAATACAGAAGTGGATGCTCACAGTCATCTATTGGATGGAACACAGGGCCCCTAGTGAAGGAGCTAGAGAAAGTACCCAAGGAGCTAAAAGAGTCTGCAACCCTATAGGAGGAACAATATGAAACCAGTACCCCCCCCCCGCCCCCAGTGCTGTGTCTCTAGTTGCAGATGTAGCAGAGGATGGCCTAGTTGGCCATCAATGGGAGGAGAGGCCCTTGGTATTGCAAAGATCATATGCCCCATTACAGGGGAATGCCAGGGCCAGGAAGCAGGAGAGGGTGGGTTGGGGAGCAGTGAAGGGGGAGGGTATAGGGGGCTTTGGGGATAGCATTTGAAATGTAAATGAAGAAAATATCTAATAAAAAATTCCTTAAAAAAGAAAGAAAACAGAATACTTAAGTGACACCTACATTTGAGACATATGTTCTCAGCCAAAGAACTTGACTACGCCTTATGATTATTATAATTTACATTAGTTTAAAGTTTATGGAATGCAATAAAATTAAGGAAGGCCTATTTTAAGATATAATAGAAATCTTTGTAAGTTCTCAACTGGACATTTATATATGAAAAATTGATGATACCTATACATGTACATTAAATACACAAAAAATCACATACCTATTTTGTGTTATGATACTATTTTTCTTTTCATATTATATAATTTTTATTTTTATGTGTATTCAATTGAAGTCATTAAATATTTTAACATGTGTCTTAAAAAAATATGCTTGGCCCATGGGAAGGGTCATTATTAGGAGGTCTGGCCTTGTTCAATAGGTATAGCCTTGTTAGAGGAAGTATATCACTGTGGGGGTGGGCTTTGAGGTCTCTATGCTCAAGCTCTGCCCAGTGTGGAAGAGAGCCTCCTCCTATTGTTCAAGTATTAAAGGGGCACCAGAAAGTGAATAGAGCTAAGTCTTGTTTTCAAAGAGACAAACAGATTAAGGGAGTAGTGATCTTGGGGCAAGATTCTACCCAGCTAAGCTTATTGTTTATTCATTTGCAGTTGAACAAGGGATAGTTAGATCATGTTAGGTATTATTCTGACCTGGTTATTATTTTCATTTGCATATAAGGAGATGTGATTATGTGTCAAATTGACAAGGGATGTGTTGTAACAGCTATTCTTGGTTGTCAACTTGACTATATCTGGAATGAACTACAACCCAAAACTTATAAAGATCTTGTGAAATGGAATTAAAGAAAAGCTTAGGTCCAAGCATGATGGTACATGCCTTTAATCCCAGGAGACAGAGGCATGCAGAGCTCAGAATTCAAGGTCAGTTTACAGAGCAAGTTCCAGGACAGCCAAGCTTAGGCAGTGAAGGATGTAATATAAAAAGAGGACCATGTTCCAGCCCCAGTAAGCAACAGAACTCGGCAGCTTTGTCCGTGTAGTTCTGGTTTTAGAGTCAAGCATAGAAGGGGTACTGGGACAATTGATGCTGGTTAGCTGGAGCTTAGAAATTAGCAGTGATTAAGAAGAGACCAGCATCACTGAAGTGAAATCTTCTGGGGAGTGTTTTCTAAGAGCACAAAGGATCTATGTTCTAGAGATAGCCAAGGTTGTACTTCCTGCTGCAGCTGGACTTGGTAACATGTAAGAATCATCCAGGTGGTATTGGTTTTGAAGGCATGAAGGAGTCATGGAGAGAAACTGAGGCTTGGCACTGTGAAGGGCCAGGACAGGCTATTGGTGAAGGTGGAGTCTCAGTTGCAGTTGACAGCTCAGGACTGAAGGAGTCATGCAAAGAAGTTGAGGCTTGGCACCGTGAAGAGAGCTTTTGAGAGGCTATGGATAAAGCTTAGTTGCAGTAGAAGACCCCAGCATATTGGAGATGCCAGAACCATGGAGTCACCACTAAAAGCAGCAGCAGCAGTGGAATGGAGTTAACCAGAGCCTCAAGTGCTACAGAGGGCAGAGCTGGAGAAGTGATGCAAGTCATTTGGAGGAGCCCAGAAGATCATGTGTGGATCCCAGACATTGGAACAAGAAGCTGTGAAGTTGAAGTTGCCTTGCAGACCCAAGGATGTTCGAGATGCCAGAGTGGTGGGATACCTGCTGAAGAAAGCTGATAACAAGAAGTGGAACCAGTCCAGGAGAAAGGATTATGTTGTAGTCAACAAAGCTGAGTTGGACATGAGACATGGAATACAGAGTTTGGAGTTTGCCCAGCTGATTTTTGGTCTTGCTTTGGTCCAGTATTTCCTGACTATGATGTTTTGGAGTGGTAATGTATATCCTGTGATGTTGGAAGTATGTGATTAGCTTTTGATTTTGTTTTTATGGGGGATTATGATCAAGAGATTGCATGAATCTCAGACGAGACATTGAACTTTGGATTTTTAAACATTGTTGAAATTGTGATAGACTATGGGGACTTTTGAAGTTTGACTAAATGCATTTTGCATTATGCTATGGCTAGGTATGGCCCCCATAGAATCTTGTTTAAACAAGCCTATGGGGGCCAGGGAGTAGAATGTGGTGATTTGAATATGGTTGGCCCATAAGAAGTGGCACTATTAGGAGGTGTGGCCCTGTTAGAGTAGGTGTGACCTTGTTGGAGAAAGTGTGTCACTGCATAGACAGGCTTTGAGGGCTCTTAGTGCTTAAGCTCCACCTAGTGTGGAAGAGAAAGTCCCTTTCTGACTACCGGCAGAAGACAGACTTTCTCTGTCTGGCTTAGGAACAAGATGTAGAACTCTGAGCTCCTTCTCCAGTACCATGTCTGCCTGGATGCTGCCATGCTTTGTCTTAGTCAGGGTTTCTATTCCTAAACAAACATTATGACCAAGAAGCAAGTTGGGGAGGAAAGGGTTTATTCAGCTTACATTTTCCACATTGCTGTTGATCACCAAAGGAAGTCAGGACTGGAACTCAAGCATGTCAGGAAGCAGGAGCTGATGCAGAGGCCATGGAGGTATGTTAGTTACTGGCTTGCTTCCCCTGGATTGCTCAGCTTGCTCTCTTATAGAACCCAAGACTACCAGTCCAGGGATGGCACGAACCACAAAGGGCCCTCCCCTCCTTGATCACTAATTGAAAAAATGCCTTACAGCTGGATCTCATAGAGGCATTTCCTCACTTGAAGCTCCTTTCTCTGTGATAAATCCAGCTGTGTCAAGTTGACACAAAACCAGCCAGTACATGCTTCTTGCCATGATGATATGAACTGAACCCCTGAAACTAAGCCAGCCCCAATTAATAATGCCATCCTTTATAAAAGTTGCCTTGGTCATGGTGTCTTCTCAATTGAATAACTCAATTGAGAAGATGCCCCTACAAGATTGTCCCATGAACAAGGCTATGAGACATTTTCTTGACTGATGATGGTTTTAGGAGAGCCCTGACCTTTGCAGATTGTGCCACTCCTTGGCAGGTGGTCCTAAGTTGTATAAGAAAGCAGGTTGAGTGAGCCACAAGGAGCAAGCCAATAAGCAGCACTCTTCCATAGTCTGTATTAGTCCTTGCCTCTAGGCTCCTGCCTTGAGTTCCTGTTCTGACTTCCCTCAGTGATGGATTATGACCTGAGAGTTGTAAGAAGAAATAAAGCCTTTTTCCTCCAGTTGCTTCTAAGTATGATCTTTATATATATATATATTTTTAATTAGGTATTTTCCTCATTTACATTTCCAATGCTATACCAAAAGTCCCCCATACCCCCCCCACTCCCCTACCCACCCACTCCCACTTTTTGGCCCTGGCATTCCCCTGTACTGGGGCATATAAAGTTTGCAAGTCCAATGGGCCTCTCTTTCCAGTGATGGCCGACTAGGCCATCTTTTGATACATATGCAGCTAGAGTCAAGAGCTCAGGGGTACTGGTTAGTTCATAATGTTGTTCCACCTATAGGGCTGCAGATCCCTTTAGCTCCTTGGATACTTTCTCTAGCTTTTCCATTGGGGGCCCTGTGATCCATCCAATAGCTGACTGTGATCATCCACTTCTGTGTTTGCTAGGCCCCGCATAGTCTCACAAGAGAGAGCTCTATCTGGGTCCTTTCAGCAAAATCTTGCTAGTGTGTGCAATGGTGTCAGTGTTTGGAAGCTGATTATGGGATGGATCCCCGGATATGGCAGTCTCTAGATGGTCCATCCTTTCGTCACAGCTCCAAACATTGTCTCTGTAACTCCTTCCATGGGTGTTTTGTTCCCAATTCTAAGAAGGGGCAAAGTGTCCACATCCCCACATTTGGTCTTCATTCTTCTTGAGTTTCATGCGTTTAGCAAATTGTATCTTATATCTTGGGTATCCTAAGTTTCTGGGCTAATATCCACTTATCAGTGAGCACATATTGTGTGAGTTCCTTTGTGATTGGGTTACCTCACTCAGGATGATGCCCTCCAGGTCCATCCATTTGCCTAGGAATTTCATAAATTCATTCTTTTTAATAGCTGAGTAGTACTCCATTGTGTAAATGTACCACATTTTCTGTATCCATTCCTCTGTTGAGGGGCATCTGGGTTCTTTCCAGCTTCTGGCTATTATAAATAAGGCTGCTATGAACATAGTGGAGCATGTGTCCTTCTTACCGGTTGGGGCATCTTCTGGATATATGCCCAGGAGAGGTATTGCGGGATCCTCTGGTATTACTATGTCCAATTTTCTGAGGAACCACCAGACTGATTTCCAGAGTGGTTGTACAAGCTTGCAATCCCACCAACAATGGAGGAGTGTTCCTCTTTCTCCACATCCTCGCCAGCATCTGCTGTCACCTGAATTTTTGATCTTAGCCATTCTGACTGGTGTGAGGTGGAATCTTAGGGTTGTAACAGAAACCTAAGTAGGGCAGAAATTGGTACCAGGTTCATGGAGTATTGTTGTGATACACCTGACCATATTGTGTTGGGGAAGGATATAGAATAACAATAGGACATTGGACTAGAAAAGTTATTGAGCATTTGCATTTTAGAGGTCTACTATCGTGGAAGCTTGGAGAATAATGGTGAGAGGAATTTAGACAATGGAGGCCTAGCTTGTGAAGTTTCAAAGGGAAGTAAATACCATGGCCATTTGAGTGATATTTTGAATTGATAATCTGTGGTCTTGATCTCCCAGGGATGATCAATCAGTTTTGACTAACACAAGACCAGCACCTCTAAAGTGAAACCTTTGTTTTGGTGGAACAATTGATACTGGTCAACCGGTGTTAAAGAATCAGCTGTAATTAAGAAGAACCAGCATCATTGACATGAAGCTTTCTGAAAGCATTTTCTTGGAATCAGTACACAGAAGCTGTGGTCCAGAGGGGGCCAAGGCATGAAGGGGTCATAGAAAGAACTTGAGGTTTGGCATCTGCTAAGGTCACGAGACATTAATATGAGACCTTAGGGATAAACAAGAAAGAAAAGGTTATGGTTTAATAGTAGTGTATTGTTGTGAAGTTAAAAAGGGATCAATTGTCCTGGTTAGTTATTTGTGAACTTGACACAAATAGAGTCATTTCAGGAAGAGGACTCCTCATTGGAAAACTGCTTCCACAAGATTGACCTGCATGTAGTAAGCCTGTGAGGCATTTCCTTGATTCATATTTGATGTGGAAGAATGCGGCCCACTATATGTGATACCACCCCTCAACAGATGCTCCTGAGTGATATAAGAAAGCAGGCTGAGCAAACCATTAAGTATAAGCACCACCTCTCCTTGGTATCTGCTTTGGTAGCCAGTTCTGTTGTTGTGTTTGCAATCTCCTCTCTAGAATCATTTTAATTTTTTTCTGGAATATGTTTTTTAAGAAGTTGATTTAGTGAAGTGCTGTTAGTGGTTAATTCTTTCAAATTTTGATTTTTCTGTAAAGATAGTTTTTTTACGTTTGTTCATGTGAGTCAGCTTTTATAGAGTACACATTTCTGGACCGATAGTGATTTTCTTTAGGATTTTGTCAGTCATTTTTCTGATATCCTATAATTTCCCATTATATACGTAATATCTATGTAATATATCCTGTACTTTACAACACTTTAATTGTTTTCTAACATATCCTACATGTTACATATTGTACTGTTACAAATCTGTTTTTTCTATTAATTATGGAAAATGTTAATTCATTTTTTATCTTGTCTTTAATATGTTTATTTTTTCATTTTGTCTCTAATTAAATGCATGCTAAATCTTTTAACTTTCTTTTCCATACATCTTAACTTTTCATTATTTTACATGATCTTATCTCTGAATAATTTTCTCAGGTTGATCTTCCAGTCAACCAAATTCTCTCTTCAACTATGTCTAATTTATTATAGCCTTTCATTTCTAGAAGTATCATTTGATCTTTCAATAATCTTTGATGAAAATTTGTATGGTCTCTTACTGAGAATTCATTTAATTTTTAAAAAAATGTCTTGGAATATTATATAGAAATATTATTTTTAAAGAAAACATAAATATTTGACTTTACGGAATTTGCATCTAGCAGATAGTTTCAGTACTGGAAATCATTGCAAACCTGTATTTATTGTTGGTTTCTTCTGTATATTTTCATTAACAGTTGTTTGTTTTACTATATAGTTAAAATTCTTGACTGTGAGTTCACGTCTGGTTGCACACAATCTATAGGAGCTTATGGGACATAGATTCAGAGGCATTTTCATTGGATTTGCTTCATTTGGGAGCCAGGCAAATGTTACTCTTTTGAAAAATAAAACTGAATCACTTTTGAGAGCAAGGTGGGAATCTTGCTCAGTTTTCTTACCTTACCAATGCTCCCGGAGATAATCTCCACCCGCACAGGCACTGAAGTCAGAAGCAGTCCATGGCAAATACTTGCCTCAAATATTTTTATTGTGACAAATAAAGTAAGTGTGGTAAAAACTTAAACATTCCATTTCAGACACTCCAAGTGTATAATTAATTCAGTGTTATTAATTACATTCACAGTGTTATATAACTATCACTATTTATTTTAATAACTCTTTTTGACAAGACCTCACGCAACCCAGGTTGCCTTCAAACTTTCCATGCAGGCTTCTCTCTCTCTCTCTCTCTCTCTCTCTCTCTCTCTCTCTCTCTCTTTCTCTCAACATGTGTGTAAAGGTCAGAGGGGGCAACCTCTGGTGTTGGTCTTCACTCCACCTTGTTTGAGACAGGCTCTCTTGTTTGCTGCTTCTCACAACAGGATAGCTGGCCTGTGAGATTTTGATGAGCCTCCTGAGATTTTTCCATCTCCCACTTCCTGGTAGGGTGTTGGGATTGCATTGCATCCATTTTTTTATGGGTTCTAGGATCTGAACTCATATCATCAGGCTTTCACAGCAAGTACCATACCCATGAGCTATCCCAGCTTTGAATCAATCCTTGTGGCTCCAACCTGCTGACTGTTGTTGTGTCACCATGCCTGATTCATGCAGTGCTGGGAATCAAATCCAAGGCTTTGTACATAACTACCAACTTACTTACACCCCTGGCCCAATTACCAAAACTTTCTCACACTCGAACAGAAAATCTGTTACCATTAAGCACCGAGTCCTTGTTCCCATCCCTCTATTACACCCTGTCTCTCCATCCTATTCAGGATATTTCATACAAATGAAACCATATTGTAAAATATCTATTGTGTCTATCTTGTTTCACTTGGCCTGAAGTTTCCAGGGCTCAGCCATACTGAGCATGTGTCAGAATGTCCTTCCTTCATATGGTTGAATAGAATCCCATGGACAGACAGCATTTTGTTTATCAGTCTGTGTGCTGAAGAACTCTGGTTGCTTCCATCTTCTGGCTATTATAAATATGCCTACAATAAACCCTGATACACAATTGTCTATTTGACCTGCAGAGTTCTGGGTCATGTGCCAGCCCTTGTTTAGTGTGTCAAGGAACCCATATATTGTTCTCTAGAGCCTGTTCTGTTTACATGGCTGCCAGCAATGAACTAATGCTCTCATTTTTCCATCTTTTTGCCAACACTCAGTATTTTGCATTATTACTAATATCGCCATGATGACGGGTATAACGTGGAGTCTCATTTGGGTTTGTGTTTCCTTAGATTGGTGGCAAGGAGCTGTTTTTCATGAGCTTACCTACCTACTTACCTACTTTCTTTGAATAAAATTCTATTCAAGTATTTTGTCCATGTTTTAACTTGGTTGCCTTTTTTGTTGGAGGTAGAAATTCTCATTTATAAATTTATAAATTCTCTGGATATCAAATCATTATCAAAAAATCTGCACACCCTTCCTCCCATTCTATGGGTTGCCTTTTTACTTTATTGATAATGACCTTCTATATACTAAGGTATTTAATTTTGAGAAGTCCAATGTCTTTCTTTTGTGCTTGTGTTTTTGCTTCCTTATCTGTGAATCCATGGGAATTTCAGAGTCATGGAGACACCCTGCGCCTTCTAGTAAGACTTTTACACTTTAGCTCTTGTATTTCAATCATTGACCCACATTGCACTGATCTATTTACTGTGAGGGAGGAGTCCAGTCCACTCTTTTGCATGTGAAAATCCAGTTGGGTATGCACCATTGTTGAAGAGACTTTGTCTCCATCGAAGAGATCTGGAGTCTTGTCAAAAATCCATTGACCATGGTCAATGAATTTATATCTGGACTGTCAGTTCAACACCCTATATCAGTGGTTCTCAACCTTCCTAATGGTGTGACCCTTTAACATAATTCTTCATGTTGTGGTGACCCCAACGATAACATTATTTCTTGCTACTTTGTAACTGTAATTTTGCTACTGCTATGAATTGTAATGCAAATATCTGATCATCAGGATGTCTGGTATATGACATAAGGGGGTCGTAACCCACAGGTTGAGAAGCACTGGTCTATAAGGTTATTCTTACACCAGCATGGCTCTGAATCCCTATAGCTTTGCAGTAAAGGTTATATTTTGGTTACTAAAAAATCTCATGTGATGTTGTGTGAATTGGAAGTTAGCTGCTATGTTTCTACCCTTAAAATCAAATTTTTGATATAGATTGCCTTGGATGATAAAGATAACTAGTCTCCTTGTTTGTGGACATAAAATGTCTGTCCATTGGTTTACGTTGTCTTTACTATTTTTTTTTAGCAGTGTTTTATAGTTTTCAGTGTGCAAGCCTTCCACCTTTTTGGTTAAATTTATTCATAGATAATCTGTTCTTTCAGACATTCTTGTGAACAGGGCTGCTTTTTAAATTTTCCCTATTGTCATTTCAAGTATACAGAAACAGAATTGATTTCTTTTTTTGTGATACTGTGTCCTGAAATTTTGTTTTGAATTTTTTTTTGAGACAGGGCCTCAATCTGCTGCACAGTCTAGCCTTACACTGACCATGTAGCCCAGGCTAACCTTACACTTGCAGTGATTCCTCCTAGCCTCCTGAGTTCTGAGATTACAGGCACACACTACCACAGTCACTGTTAATTTTGCATTTTTGTTTTATTTTTTAAAACTGACATTAACAGCTACTTGGAGATTCTTTTATGTTTCCATAACTGGGTCATTTATTCACAGATGTTACTTGGCCTCCTGCTTTCTAGCTTGGATACTTTTGGTTATTTCTCTTGTCTAATTGCTCTTATGGTGGGATTTTAAAATGCTAATGTGAGAGAAGGCATCTTTGTCATTTTTTTCTTCAATGCTTAAAACTCCTCACCTTTGTCTCAAGCATTTAAGTGGTGGTGTATATGCGTGTGGTGTGTGTGAGTATGTGTGTATGAGTGTGTGTATGTGTTGTATGTGAGTATGTGTGAGTGTGTTTGAGTATGCATATGTGTATGTGTGTGGTGTGTGTGAGTATGTGTGTGTATGTGTGTGTGAGTACATGAGTGTGAGAGTATGTATGAGTGTGTGTGTAAATATGAGTGTTAGTGTGTGAGTCTGTGTGTGAATGTGTGTGCATGTGTATGTGTGTGGGAGTGTGTGTATGATTTTCAGTGTGTGTGAGTGTATGTGTGTGATCTCCTAATTTTCACTCACATCTGACCCAGCACACAATACCTCCCTCTTTGTCATCTTTAGAGAAGAGATTTCCAGTTACCTGGCCTGCTCCCAGTGGATTCCATTCTGCTAAGTGTTAACCCTAGATGATGGTTTCAAAACTCTGATGTAGAAGAAAGGATATTGGTGTTCATGGCTTAACAGAATGCTCCTCATCTCCACCGTATGCAGAAAAAGACATATTGCTGTGCTATCAAGATATGAGTCTCAGAGAATCCAGGAGTTCAGTTAGACTTGGAGGGGCTGCTGGGTGTGAGAGCTCGAGGGAGCTTGCTGGAAGAGGATATATCTCCTATTCATACCAGAGTGTTTAATTTCTCAGCTAGAGACCATCATTTGTATGATCAGGTAATGATTTGAAATGCATCATCAGTTGCTAGGGAACTTACTCTTGTGAACACAGTCATACATTGAGCAGGTGTGGGGGAATCACATTGTGGATGTGTTCGAGATGGCTCTTGGACATTCCCTCCCTGTCACCTACATAGTTCTCTCTGCTTTCCTCAGATCTTCGCTCAGAAAGACCTTCTAGGCAGCAGAATAGTGAGTGGGTCATGAATCCTGTTTCTAGGGCTTTAATGTCATCTCCCATCTGCCAATCTCTGGGCATCATACCCCACCCCAGGTTCCTTTGGTCCTGGTGTGTGAACGCAGCAGCATTCCTGCCTGGCCAGTGAACTTCAGATCCTGTGACCTCTTGCTAACACCTGTGTTGCTCTACAGTTGCAGAGGGAGTTTTCAGTTAAATTGTCTTCACTTGAGGGCATGTAAAGTCTCATTCACCGCAGGGAATTAATGCCATCTTCCTGGCACCCGAGCGAGTGAATGTCATCTCCCAGGGATGATTGAAGTCAGAGTGTTTCTATTCGGATCCTGTCAATCACATCCCTCTTACTCTCTGCTCAGTCTGAAGATCCCAAGTGAGAGTCTCAGGGAAATGCAGATAAGCTAATGACAGCCCGCTAAGAAGCCCTCCCCTAAGCAAGATGCATCCAGGGGACCTTGTGATGGAGGAGGTGGTCCCTCATCTCCAGGGAGTTTCCAACCTATGGGAAGAACTATAGATAATGAGGTCGTACTGCAGCATGGGGCTTCTCATCTGATAAGGAAGACCTCTTCACCCTAGCGAACCATCTGGTCTAAAGCAGATTCCTTCCTTCAGGAGATGCAGGATGGGAAGGGACAAGCTGTCTCCAGATGTTCTATTGGACAAGGAGTTCAACCTGGCTGGGGTGACTTGAGGGACAATCCTTGGGAACATGGCATGGACTTTCTGGCACAGGAAGCAACAATGTCCCAGCTGGGTGCTGTTACTGTGAGCCATCCTGACCAACTCATTTTACCCTCACTTAGGGCTATTCAGAGAGTTTCCCTATTCTTGACTGGCCATGCTATCCCCTCCCCACTCTCCTTTCTCCAGGGTTTATTGTGACCCTTCTAAACA
The DNA here is from genome assembly GCF_000001635.26 of Mus musculus. Classification (NCBI taxonomy): domain Eukaryota; kingdom Metazoa; phylum Chordata; class Mammalia; order Rodentia; family Muridae; genus Mus; species Mus musculus. Next base: position 82,495,599 of record NC_000077.6, on the reverse strand, counting down.
TGTGGGACAACTTGAAGTATAGCCTGTATAGCTGTCAACATTTCCATTATCATTGTCCCCAAGAGGAGCCTATGCCAGTATCTATCGTTAAACCTTACTTTGGGCATATGCCAGAAACAAACAGAATGATCTCCTTTCTCACAAAGGGTCACACAAAGTCAAAGTGGCTCTGTGAGGCAATTCTTTTTACAAAAAAGGGCTGTCCCTAGAATCAAACCCATTTAGCAAGCATACCAGAGCTTGGGATGTAGGTAGTGACTATGTCTCATCCCATTGGTGAGAGCTCAATTTTACAATCTGGCATGATCGGCTAATTGGTGCACAGGGTAAGGTTCCAGACTAGGAGTCCCTGTGAGGCTAAGTAATTTTGCTAACAAACAAAGCAAGCAACGACAGCAACAACAAAACATTTCTCACAGTATATTAGAGAGTGTTCTGTTCCGTCAAACACTTAGTATGTGTGTCATTAAGTAAAGCTCTCATTGTTTGTGGTTCTGTGTGTACCTGAGGGCAGGCAAGGGGGCAGGGTTTACATCAGTGAAATGGCAAGATGCTCAAATCTTAAGTATGTCACACATGTATGGCCCCAAACCCTATGAAGACAGAGTACTTGGGTCACTCAGAAAATCTGTCCCTGCTCCTTCTTGTCATTGCTGTCATCCTGCAGAAGCAGCACAGATTCCAGTTGAAAAAGTTAAACAAACAAACAAAAACAATTAATCAAACAAATGAAAAAACCAGGGCCACCAAGAACATCCTCAGCCAAGGCTTTGTGTGGGTCCCGTGTTTTCACCTCTGCTGGGTCATTGCATAGGCAGAAGCCAGCAGTCACATCATAGGTGCTGTGAGGCGTCAGCCAGCGAGGATTGGGCGTAGCTTCTACCTTTCTCCATTGGGTTGTTTGTGCTTCTATTACTGCACTGTGATAGGTCTTCCTATGTTTTCAGTACAAGCCCCTAATAGGCATATTTTTGCAAAACATTTCTTCCTAGTGTGACTCTGCTCATTTTAACTGTTTTTGATGAACAGACGTTTTGCATTTTTATGAAATCTAAATGACCTCCTTCTCTTCTGTAATGATCATTTTATTACATTTCATTTACTTATGCATATGAATATTCTTATGTGTGCGTGCACTTACCTCTGTGTGAGAGCTTGTGCTCATGTACATCAGTCAATCTGATGTTAGCTGTAGGACTTTTACCAGGTTGAAACAAAAGCCCTAACTTGCTCAGGGGGTTCTCTTCTTTCTTTTTTTCTTTCTTTCTTTTTTTTTTGTTTTTGTTTGTTTTTGTTTTCATGATGAGCTTGTAGGACTTGGTTCTCTCTTTCTACCATGTGGGTTCCCGGATAGATCTCAGGTCATCATGCTTGGTGACAGGTGTCGGTGACAGGTGTCTTTACCTGCCGAGTCATCTCACTAGCCTGAACTGATCAGGCTTTGCCTCTGACTGAAGAAAGGTTGCCTTCTGGCAGGTGAGACAACTCTTCTGTTTTATTCTAAAAATCTTTATCATTTTGCCTTGTACACTTGGATGCGTGATTCATCTTGCAGTACATTTTATGCATTGTGTTGGATGGAAGTCAAGTTTATGTATTCTCATGTGAGTAGCCAGTTGTCTTAGGCTCTACTCACAGACCTGCCTTGGGTCCTTCTTGAAAATCAAATGACTGTGTCCACACAAATCTACTTCCGGAGTCTCTCTGTCCTTTTGCATCTGATCGTGTAGCTTTTCATTATCCTGTCTCTGTAGTGTCTTCCCCTTGCATCAAGCCTTGAAGATGGGTCCCATAGGTCTTTCCACTTTGTTCTTCTTTGCTGAGACTGCCCTGGAGAGTTCAGATTCTTATATTCTATATACAGTTTAGAATAAGCTCATCAACTTTGACCAACAAGGACTGCTAGAAATTGAGATTGTCTTCAGTCTATATAATTAAAAATAAATTTATAGGTTGGAGAAAATCAACATTTTACCAACATTAACCTTTATAATATATGCTGTTCAATTAGGTCATTTTTAATGTATTTGTTTTCATTTCTTTTTTTTTTTAGAAAATTGGTTATTTTATTTATTTACATTTCAAATGTTATCCCCTTTCCTAGTTTCCCCTCCACAACCCCCATCCCATCTCCCTCCCCGTTTCATTTCTTATAGTTTGTAGTATATAAGTTTTATGAATCTTTTATTAAATATATTCCTAAGTATGTTATGATATGATCATATAATAAGTGGATTTTTTTTGTTTTTCAGTAGTATGCTGCTATTATATGAATATCAAATAGGTCTATGCAGTGTCTTTCACCCCATGACTTTGCTAAAGCTACTTGGTAGTTTTATCTGCTAGTTTGTAGATTGTGTTGGGTTTTCTATGTAAACAATTATGTCATCTGTACAGAGAAATAATTCTAGTTCTTCTGTTTGATTCTGTTTTCTTGCTTTCTTATCCTGGCTTGCTTCTCCAATGCTATGTTCCTGATAGGTAGTGTTCCACTCTTTTACCCTTTTTTTGGATAATACGTGTCAAAGTTAACTGGGGACAATCCACTATCTGAGTTATTAAGCATCATAAAACAATGATAGAATACCTACCTTTTGTATTTGTCTAGGACTGCTACCATTCTTCCTTAATGTTTCATGAGTTCACAGAGAAATCACCCATTTCTGGGCAGGATTTTTTATACAACAAGTATAGGAATATTTAGATTACCCATTTTGTCATGTGCCAGGATTTTTTTTCTAGTTTGAGTTTTTCTAAGAATATTTATATTTTGCTTAAGTTACTAATATGGCTTCTACTGCCCATGTCTCTTGTCTGTACCCTCTGGTACCCATAAGTTGGGCTCTCCTTTTCTTTCATTGATCTAGCTTGTCTAGATCTCTTGACCTTTACTTTAGTTTTTGTTTTTAACTAAAGCCCTTGCTTTTGGCTTTTCTGCAAAGGTCAGTGGTAGATTTTCTAGGCCTTTCCATTGTCTGTCTGCTTCAAAATGCTTTCAACTTCGCTTCCTTCATTCCTTCTGTCTTAGGGGAAGAGTTATCCTTAAACCTTCTCAGATCAACCTTTGCTATGCCTGAGACTGGATGCGTCTTCTCTCATCTCCTTCCCATTGTGGTCCAAGCACTCCTAGCATCCCTTCCTCCTTCAACATTGTGATGTTCACTGATGACAACACCATGGTCCCCCTAGGCCTCTAAAGCAGCCTGATTAGCAGCACAAATTGCAGATTTATGTCCTACCTTTTCTTCTTTTGATTCATTTTCTTGGTAACACTGGGCATTGAACCAGGGCCTGGTGTATGCTAGGTGAATGCTTTACTACCAATAATAGCCCCAGTTTCCATTCATTTTTGTTTTGAGATAGGGTTTTCCTGAGTTGCCCAAGAGAATGTTGAACTCGTGACACCCCCCCCCCCCGCCCCCGCCACTTTTTGGGCCCGTGGAGCTGGGGTTATAGGTTTTCTGCACCAGACTTAATTGACGCTTCTCTCATGCCTCTTCCTGTGGAATGGCTGCTGCTTCCGTCTCTCTAAAGAACATTCTCTTTGTCTCTACATAATCTTCTGGCAAAGCCTGGCTCGGTCAGGCATTTCCTCGCTCTGCAGTCTGCTTGGTCAGATGGAGTGGAGAAAGTCTGTTGCATTTCACTGTGGGCATTTGTTGATGCTTTTCTTTCTCCCAACCATTCCACAAAGTCCTTCAGGGCAGGAGCCCCATCTGCTTGCATTTACATCTTTAGCGCACTGCGGGTTTTCAGGGTGTTTGTTGATTGCATCTGTAACATTGACATATATGAGAATCAGGGTTTCCGTGTGGAACCCCTCCACTTCGGTCCATCAGATCCCTCTCCTGGGTCCCTTTCTTCAAGTGTGCAGCCACCGCTGGCCTCTTGTTCTGCTCTGCAGCCATCAGCTTTTCTTGGTGGCCTCCCCAGTTCCTTTTCTATACTTCTGTCTCCATTGCTTCCACTGAGTTGTGGAGCAGCCACACCTCACTCAGAAGCCCTAAACACATCTCCTGGCCGTGTCCCCGCTCTTGCTGCACTCCTTCCTTCCTCCCATATTGTGACTTGCTTACCCGGAACATTGCCAGGAGAAAAACTTCCTCAGCTTTTCACTACTCACTGATAAAAAACAAACAACAAAAAGAACCCAAAAAGCAGAACAAACAAACAAACAAACCCAAACCCCTGCTATTTATTGAGCACCTACTACACAGCAGGATCTGCATCCATATTATAATCATGGCTCCTTTTAGAGGGCTTGCATTGGCCTCCGTGAAAGGATGAGGAAATGGAGCCTTAATGGAGGCTTAGAAGATTTAGTGGCTGACCAAGGTCACTCACCTGCCAAGTGGAAATGTAATCCAACCCTCCATCTTACATGTGACGCCTTCAAGCCGGATTCTTAAACTCTCCCCTGTCTTCAGGGGGCTAAACTGATGGCAAGCCATCCTTATGCTGGCACCGATTTTCAGGAAGGCCTTGTACACAGTTATCCTTGGCCTCTTCCCTCTCCATTCCCCAGGTTTAAGAGTCTACCTACCACCCCCATGCAGGCACACTTGCTAAGCTTCTGCCCTCCTTCAAACCTCATGCAACTCCCATCTGGGAATCCTGTCTGGTTGTTCTGTCAGGGGAATTTTGACTCATTCTGATGTATTATAGACAGGACTAATGTTTGCATTTCTTTCTTTAGTTGCTGGTTGTTTACACTCAGCACACAGCCTTGAGGACAGCCTTCTGTACCCTCTCAGCTTGCACAGGGCTGGAAGCACGGATGATCCTCACAAATGCTCATGCTGGAGAGGGTTCTCCATGTCTTCCATTTCTGACTTATCTACCCACTGGTCCTTTGAAAAAGCTGTAAGTGGCAGAACCTGGAGAGGGGACCACAGCTGAGGATGAGGATGACAATGAAGGCTGTGATAACATTGTCTTCATCAATTCTGACTGCCATACCAAAGCACCATAGGCAGGCTGATCGACTTGTCTCACTCAGTCATGCTCAGCATTGGGGTGCAGCGTTCTTAGGTGCTGGGGAGTGTCCATTTTCAGGTCACTGAATACTGGCTTCTTGTTTCATCCAGACAAAAAAGCTGGTGAGATGGCCCAACAGGTAAGAGCATCCTGCTGTCAGGCCCGATCATCTTAGTTCAGATCCCCAGGACCCACATGATGGAAAAAAAGAACTGAATCCCAATAGTTGTCCTCTGACCACCACCTCAAAAAATGGGGATGGGGAGGGGATAATCTCTCCCAGTCTTTCTGACTAGGGTGCTAATCATATTCATGAAGGCTCATCTGCATGATCTTATTGCCCGGTGAGGTCTCCAGCTTCTCATGCCACCCTACTGGTGCGTAAGGACTTCAGCACATAGACTGTGAACATGAACATTGTTGATTATGATGATATATTGCTAGTGAGCAACAGGCTGGATTATTCAGATGGTTTATAGGCTTCAGTCCTCACAACAACCCCATGACATAAGCTTCATGAATAGCCTCGTTTCACAGAAGAGGAAACACAGGCAAAAGGATTTAAAAATTCCTCGGTAACTGATAGACCAGGAGCCAGGAATCTCTGCTGAGGACTTATCTAAGCTCAGCTCAGGGAGCCCTCATCCCTGGGTACATTTATTAACCCTTGGGATGACTGTGCACTGAGTGTTTCACATTTACAAGACTCTGCCCCGGCCACACTAGATAAATTGTTTCATAGTAACCACATTAGATACATTGTTTCATTTTCATCCCTTAGTTATCTTTTTGCTGCTGTGATAAAACATCAAGACCAAGGCACTTTGGTTGCACTTGTTTGTTTGTTTGTTTGTTTGTTTGTTTGTTTGTTTGTTTGTTTGAGACAGGGTTTCTTTGTGTAGCCCTGGCTGTCCTGGAACTGGTTATGTAGCCAGGCTGGCCTCAAACTCACAGAGATGTGCCTGCTTCTGCCTCCTAAGGGCTGGATCACAGGCAACTTAAAGAAGGAAAGGTTTATTTTGAGTTCACAGTTCTAGAGGAATAGGAATCCACCATCATCACATCAGGCATGATGGCAGCAACAGCTGAGCGTACACATGACAACCACAAGCAGGAAGCAGAGAGAGCCAATTCAAAATGGTGTCTTTAAGTTCTCAAACCCCTCCCCCAGTGACACACTTCCTAAGTCTCCCATAACAGCTACCAACTGGGGATCAAATATTCAAATGCCAGAGGCTATTGAGGACATTTCCCATCTATCCTCCACCCCGGCTAAGTTAGGGTTCCTGCTGCTGTGATGGAATAGCAAGACAATTTAATGCAAAATGGGGAAAGAAATGATTTATTTAGCTTACTTGTCCACATTGTTGTTCATCATTAAAGCAAATCAGGACTCAAACAGGGCAGGAACCTGGAGGCAGGAGCTGATGCAGAGACCATGGAGGAGTGCTGCTTACTGGCTTGCTCCCCATGGCTTGCTCAGCCTGCTTTCTTTAGAAAGCCTGGGGATGCCATCACTCCCATCAATTACTAGTTTTTTTTTTTTTAAATGCCCTACAGACTTGTATATAGTCTTATCTTATGGAGGCATTTTTTCAATTGAGGCTACCTCCTCTCTGATGACTATACCTGTGTCAAGCTGACATAAAACTAGCCAGGACACCCTCAAAGTTGTGCGTGTGCATGTGCATGTGCACATGCGCATGTGTGCGTATATGTGTCCATGTGTATGTGTCCATGTATATAAGCATATATTTGTGCTTGTTTGTGTGCACATGTGTGTAGAGATCCTCCCAATATTTTTCCATATAATGTTTTGAGACAGGATCCTTCTCTGAACCTGGACCTCACCAATTTGGCTAGACTAGGTGATCAGTGAGCCCCAAGGACAGACTCTCCTGCCTCACGTCCCCAGCTTGGGATCACAGCCGTGCTGTCACTCCCTGCTTTTGACATGGGTAACAGGGATCCAAATGCAGGCCCTTGTGTTTGCATGGCAAGCATTTTACTAAGTCATCTTTTAATGTCCAGTATTAAGATTCATATTTCACAGGTAAGGAAATGGGTTCAGAGAAAGTGAATTTGCTTGAGGTCATAAGCGAGCATGCCGCAGAGCTGGGACAGAGCCCAGATCTATATAACTGCAAGGCAGTTCACTACCCTGCATTATGGCTGCTGCTGCCAACACCAGGTCTCAGACCTGAAGGAATCCCCTTAGAAGTTGCCCTGTGCATCTGTTACTTGACGAGCAAAGTCATCCTGAGAGTCCCCGGTTGAAGATCTGCCAGCCCAACTTGAATACTTTTGGAGGTGGGACTTAATTCCCTCCAAGGTAGCCCATCTGTGGCTGGACAAAGTCAAAGAACTCTATTTTTCTAATGTGTACAAGAAATGAACCTCCCTTAGTCCCAAGTAAGTCCCCTTCCTCTCACCCCCAGATGCCTAAATCCCCCTTCTTAGGACTCCAGCTTTGCCTGTGGAAGGCAGAAGTCAAATCTCAGGCAGAAAGAATGCACTGGACTGCCCAAGGTTGTACGGTGGGGGGTGGGTAGCCAGAGAAGTCTCAGGCCTCCCTGAGAAGGGATGTGCAAGTGTTCTGGGCTTTTCATCTTAAGTGGTTTCCAATCTGTCTGGCTGAGCGATGGCCTGGAGCCACCCCTGTTTAACATTCATGTGGATTCCAGGCTGGGCTATTGCCGAAGTAAATCACTTTGCTTGCTTTCACCCCCCCCCCAGTCCCAGCCCCCCAGGACAAGGAGCTCCTTGGTCTCCATAGCAACAGAGCCATCTGTTTCTAATGGCATCCTAGGCCAGGAGAAGTTCATTCTGTCTCAACTTCACTAAGTTAGGGGTAGCCGAGCAAGAGAGGAGGGCAGAGATGGGAGAGGAGAGCGGGTGCATGGCTCCTTCTTACTCCAGTGTCATTCTGAACAAGGCAGCTGTCAGAGCTGGATAAGCCCACTAAGGTCGTGGACCCAGCGCGTTTCTTTTGTGTGAGGGGGAAACTGGGTTAGGAGAGGGAAGCAGTAGACAGGCACATTAGCAAGACTGCTGGGTCCAGTGGGTAGCTGATCAACATTCATGGGATGAATCATAGAATCATAAAGAGTTAGAAACAGCCAACACATTATGCAAAATTCCCATCCAGTGCAGGGAAGTGTCCGGAAATCATTCTCTACAACAGATGGCTGTCCAAAGTACTCTTGGATGCCTCTGGTAATGGGGAGATCACTCCTCTCCTCTCTCTCTCTCTCTCTCTCTCTCTCTCTCTCTCTCTCTCTCTCTCTCTCTCCCCCTCTCTCTCTCCTGCTTCTACTGCCAGAAACTTTGAATACAGGAATTTCTTCTGCATACTTTCATTCTTCTAACCTGCCTCCCTGACAGGTTATCCTTCAATCCCTTTACATATACTGTCTTGCTGTCTATCTCTGCAGGTTTCTGAAAAGAGAGTTTCTTGTTTCATAGGGGTCTGGACAGGACAGCCCAGAGCAAGGCTAAGAATTCAAGTGTCCAGTTGTCCTGGCCCAAGTAGGGACCAAGGCGAGAAGGGTGGCCTTCCCTCTTCACCTCAGTCAGGCACCCAGGGGATGGCTCCACCCACTTCTTGCTTTCTTGCCAACAGTGGAGTATGTTTGTGATTTGTCCTTTCAATGTATCCATGTGTATCACTCATAAATGCCTGTCTCTGCAAGTCAAGAAAGCACTCTTGCCAACTGTGGATTCATGCTGTGTGTGTATGTGTGTGTGTGTGTGTGTGTGTGTGTGTGTGTGTGTACATGTGCATTAATTGTGTGCATATGTATGCGTGTGCATGCAGATGTGTAAAGGTGTGTATGCATGCACTCATATGTGCGTGTGTGTGTGTGTGTGTGTGTGTGTGTGTGTGTGCATGTGTGTGTATTTATTTCTTCTGCATCGATTTGATGGACTATTCAATAGAACTGACTTACAGGAGGAAAGATGTATTTGGCCCACAATTTCATCAGGCTCTGCACATGGTTGCTTCTTCCCATGCATCATGGTGGCAAAAGTATTTCAGGGAGGAGAGTTGTTCTCAACATGGAAACAGAAAGAGAAAACACAGGTTCTATGCTAGGACCTTCTCCTTTTATTCTGTTTGGTTCTCCAGCCTATGGATGCTGCTGGGGCGGGAGGTAGGGTGGTGGGAGGGTCTGCAAACACCACAGCCTGCAGACTGTCATCCAGGGGAGGCAAAAAGGAATTCCAGTTCAGCATGACTCAGTAGCCACTTTGAAAGTCTTACACCAGATAATTTAGTTTAGGTATATTTAAGCACAACACAATTTGGAACAAAGTTTCCTCAGGTGCACTCAGTCCCGTGTGCACAACAGAGCTGAAGACCTGATTGCATTGACACTCTTGTGAAGTACAAGTGGCATCTTCCACTAGGATAGATTCTATAGACTAAGGAAGAAAGGTAAACAGTCTCATGGCAAGAACCTGGGGAGCCCTGTGGCCTGGGGATACAGAGAGAACAGAGGTCATCAGGCCGTGAACCACCTCTGCTCCCAGCCTTCTTGGTAGAAAATAAGAGATAACCCTGTGTGTTGAACATTCCTGGTTTCCACAGTGCTTATCTGTGAGCATCAGTATCTATATAGCTATCATCCCATCCACATGCAGGGCAGACCTTGTCTCCTTTAGCTAATCCTTTGAGAATGCTTCACAGACATACCCAGATGTGGGCTTCAACCTCCTCTGTGGCTCATAATCCAGCCAAACTTAAAGCAAAGACTAACAATCCCAGGGTTAAAGATGGTTCCCAGCAATGACCCAGTCACTGGGAGAACAGCCTCCATGTGGCTACATAACATGAAGGCAGCCAGATGTTTCTGCCTGGAGAAACCATTTTTACAGCACCAGAGAGATGGACTAAGCTACTGTATGCCTCCCTGCCTTTCCTTCACTCCCCTAGAGCCTTGGATTTCCTTTAAGAAAGGGTATATAGGGTGAGCTGTGGGGTTGGGACCTGAAGTGTTGTCATTTTGAGGTACAGGGCCAGAGGAATAGTGGAAGGGCAGGTTAAAATGACCAAGTTAGGGCTGAGTAGAGGCAGAGTGGAGGCTCTGGGAAACCTCTCTTCCTTTTCAACCATCTTAAATTCTGCCCCTTCCTCCAATCCTTCCAAGGAGTTCGCCTCTATTCAGTAGGCCATTCTTCCTAGCTCTCTAAAGGAGAGTTTGAGTGGGTAGGATACCTGGGTTCCCTCTGCCTTAACTGAGAGCTGGCAGTGACTTAGTCAATCTATGCAGATATGTAAATGAGAGCATCCTAAAAGTCTTTTTCCTGTCCACTCTAGCTGAGTCATAACCTTGGCTTCCTGACTGGTCCATCAGAAGACAGCGAGGGAGTTCAGGCTCCATTATCTTCTTTAATAGGCCAGTGGGCAGGGAAGGGAACAAAAGAGTAACTAATTAGAAAGAGCTGACAGCATGTTGCCTATGCATTATCACGGCATTCTATCGAGTTTTGCATTCTGCTTGAGTTCAAGTCACACAACAGTTCATTGACTTGTGTCCAATCAGGTGGAATGGAGAGTGGGAGAGGGTTGGAGAGGTCAAACATGGGACCCAAAGAGTAGACATCCCTCTTCTAACTGATCCATCATCCCACCTTGTAATTCCCTTCTTTTTTGACTGATGCCAGCCTTCTGTTTGTCGCTCCCACCTCTGATGTGTTCACAAGGACCTTTCCAAAATTAAGCATCAAGACCCCTTGGGTGTGCCCAGAGCATAGACCAGACTTGAAGATAGATTGTTCTCTGCAATAAATATCGACTGATTCATAAATCTGGTTGCCAGATTCGATAAGAGTCACTGCCTGCATAATCCAAAGCTAGGAGACGCTAGCTAATTCGTGCTGGGCTGGCTGAATCCCAGAGGAAGATGTATAAACATAATGCTGCCCCCACTGCCTGCAGCTGGGGACTGTGTAAGAGGTGGAAAGAGAACAAATACTCCCAGCCAAGAGGTCGGGTCTCTGAATGAAGCTGGATGTGTGGGTACAAAAGGGCCCACAGTACATATTACTCTTCCTCCCTTTCCTTAGCTAGAGCTCTCAACTTTTCATGCTCCAGAAGACTCCACAACATCCATACTCAGGCTGAGCCCAGAGCGATGAACATCTGCAAGAAAAGTAGAGTCATCCAGCACATTTTCTTCCAGATGTTTTTAAATGCCCAAGGCTCCATGCCCAGAGAAAGAAAAATCAAAGCAGCCTTTAGCACTGATAATTTTCAACTTTTTATCCAGATGTTGGGTGCCAGGCAAGCAGAGCCTGGGGGTCCTTTGTGTGTGTGTGTGTGTGTGTGTGTGTGTGTGTGTGTGTGTGTGTGTGTGTTCATGTGTGTGCACATGTGTAGGAGTATACACACATGTATGGAGATAAAGGTCGACATCAGGTATCTTCTATCACTGCCTGCTTTGTGTTTTGAAATAGGATTCTTGATTGCTCTTTGCTAGAACTCCTCTTCTTCGCTGTGGGATCCCTTGAGACCCCATAAGGAACCTCCCATTCCCTCTGGGTATCTTGGGGAATATCTTTGGCATGGTGGGAATAACTGGTATGAGATACACTACCCATTTTTCCCTCTAGACTCTTCACTCTTGTCGTCTGTCAATCATACTTGATCTTTCTGGCAGGAACCCCTGAGCATCTCTCATAGGAATTCCTGCATTTCTTCCCTGAATCTTTCCCAGGCCAGACTCAGGAACATCTATCTGAATAGCTCTCCCCACTTCCATGACTCAACCACCATGACCAAGACTACAGGAAACCAGCCCTGCCCTGCTTAGCCTTGGCAGAAGCTGAGGCTCTCTGTACCTCCTGACCAAGGAGATGCAGGGCTTCAAGGGCTTCAAAGGCAGAGAGAGGAGCCTGATGTGATTGGCCAGTGTATGGAGAGGTCTGCGGCAGTCTCAGGAGCCAAGGGATGGCTGAAAGAGCGGTTGGACCACTCACATTCTCAAGCCAGCTGTGCTGCCAGCTGTAGCCTTTTGTGGGTTCTAGTCTCAGCCTTCCTGTTTATATAGGAGTGTGGACACAGTGTCTACTTTAGGGCTGTTGTTAGAGAATATATTGGTTACTTGTCTCATTGCTGCAACCAAATACCTGATAAAAGTGACTGAAGGAAGGAAGGGTTCATTTTGGCTTACAGTTCTAAGGGAAACAGTCTACTGCAGTGGGGAAGATACAGAGGCAAGAACAGGAGACTGCTGGTAACATTGTATTTTCTGCCAGGAAACATTGTATCTTCTGTCAGGCAGGAGAGGGAGAGATTCATGTCCAGATGGTTTTCTTCTCTTTCTCATTCAGTCAAGGACCACAGCCCTGGGAGCAGTTTCCCTCATGTTTAGAATGAGTCTTCAGGGACTGGAGAGATGACTCAGAGGTTAAGAGCAGTGACTGCTCTTCTGAAGGTCCTGAGTTCAATTCCCAGTAACCACATGGTGGCTCACAAACCATCTGTAATGAGATCTGACTCCCTCTTCTGGAGTGTCTAAAGACAGCTACAGTATACTTACATATAATAAATAAATCTTAAAAAAAAATGAGTCTTCTCACCTTAGTTAACCCAATCTAGATAATCCCTCACAGACAAACCCAGAGGGTTCTCTCTATAGCCATTCTAGAATCTATGAAGATGAGAGCCAGTGTTGCATTGCAAATCAGTTCACTCAGGGTTAGGGTTATAGCTTAGCAAGCACATATGTCACTGGATTCAGTCTCTGGCATCCACAACATATGTTACTACAAGCAAAAGCTTGATAAATGTTTCCAACATCTAATTAATTCTCGGATTTTATGACAACATGTGTGGATGCTTCAACACCATCTAAATCTCACTGACTATCCAGAGTGAGCACAAGTCCAATAGCTCAGTCCTACAAGGTCCACCTGCACTTGACATACCAGTCAGACACGCTCATTTCCCTCTGTTGTGGCTACAAAGCTCTCTACCCACAGTTTCATAATTTCCCACTCAGGACAATATTGTACTGCTCTTCATTATTAATAACAGGCAGCAGATGTGCCTCTAAGCTATGAGGAAAACTCTATCTTCCCACTCTGTGTTCTTCCCTAGTTTGGATGTCCCTAGAGCCCTGACAGCTCTAGGGGGATTTCCATTCAGATTTAATTGTGTAAGCATGCCAGGACTTTTGGTGACCAACAGGCTTTGCTTCTCTCTCATCTTCTTAGAGACTGGAACGTAGGACTGGGAGTTCTGGAACTTTCTAATCACCAGTGTGGATACTCAGGCGCTAAGCCTCAGCTACTATGTGGAAGAGCAGTCATAGTCTCTTTAGCAGTAGAGACTCAGAGATGGATGAGGGTAGCCTATTACAGACCAACAAAGACATGCCTGTCACCCAGGAGACTCGGAGGGTTTTTAGAAACTTTGTGCCAGGAGCTGGGAACAAGAATCGTGGTTTTTATTATGTTGTAGAACTAGGAAGTGTGAAGATATGAGCAGGCCCTGCACTCCCAGACTGGTAGTCACTTCTACTTTGGCCTGGAATCTTCCATGTCTCATCTTGACACATGTATAGAGCACCAACGTGTGCAAGGCCCCTGGCTGGCATGGAGGGCGCATAGGTCAGCTTCAGAGGAATCCTTCACAAGCCTCCATATGTTCTCACTAAACCCAGCAGGGGCTGGGACTGGCAGGGTCAGTATTCTGCTGGTTGGAGGCTTGGAGTGGGGTGTGAGGAGAGGCCCTGGATGTTTGAAGTAGACTTGCTGCTGGGCTGGGAGACCCTACCATATGGCTAAAGGGAACACTGTTTTGAAATGAACACACCACAGGGAACTAGAGTTTAAAAATCATCAGAGATGATATCACATCCTGGACAGCTCTAAGTACCATGAGGGACTACAAACAGCCTAGTAGGCAGTGGGAGACACTGATGGTCCCAAAGGCAAAGCTTATTCAAAGCCACACTTCAGTACAGGGTGTGTGTGTGTGTGTGTGTGTGTGTGTGTGTGTGTGTGTGTGTGTGGCGGGGTGGGGTGGGGTGGGGTGAGAATGAGGTTGGCAGAGGATCCCTGGACACTCCTGGGTCTTGACATCATACATGGATTGGACAATAACCCTATGTAAGGAAAGAGTGAATCCAAGGAAGCTGGAGATACCACAGGGCAAAGAGGGGCTGATCCCTGGGGCACACAGTGAGCTCTGGCACAGTTTCTCCTTGTTGGTACCTTGGAAAGAAAGAATAGCTATTGCCACCACTTTGAAATGGCTCCTGGAGTTTGGAACTCTCTCACACCCACATAATATTGGAGAAATACATGGATCACTTATATTATGGGTGCCCCAAAGAGGCCAAAGATGGCAAGGTGTGTTCCTGTTGTTTCACCTAACGAAGATCAGAGTTTGGGTAGCCGCTGTTGTCCCTGCTCCAGCTAAGGCAAATGGATTTCTGCTGTACTCTGGCTCTCTGCCAGAAACTCTCAAGGATCAAAGCCAGGTGACATTGTCCATACCCTTAAAGAGACAGCACCTCTGCAGGAGAGATGAAGACAAGCACACCTACCACACCCCCAAGAGATGATGGTACAGTAGGAATCCTAAGCGCATGAGGTGCAGTGGCCCTGAAGCTCTGCAAGTCACCAGAGGCAGCTCTGCCTCCCTTTCACTCCCTTCTATGGCTGTTGTTAGCTCTGAATATAGTTATCAGGTTTCTCTCTCTCTCTCTCTCTCTCTCTCTCTCTCTCTCTCTCTCTCTCTCTCACACACACACACACACACACACACACACACACACACACACACGCACGCACACAGTCTCATGCCTGGTATCAGCCTAGCTCTTCTTGACTGAAGAGAAACATATGCTGGAGTAGAAACCAGTGTCAGGCTTTAGTCAGCACAATCATTGAGGCTACTCAGTAGGACTGCCTTCCCTGGCTTTGCATCTGGGCTTCCTATTTCCCTCGAAAACATTTGCAGTTGAATAATTTTACAGGTGCCTGGAACTGACATTTTCTAGTGACTTCTAAGCACCTCCTCTACCTGTGGCCCAGGTGGTGCTGGCCCCTGCCTGCAGGAAGCCACAGACCTCCATCTGTGATGAGATACTCCCATGCTAGGTTCTGCTAGAAACTCAGGCTAGCAATCAACACCATGGACCAAACCCTGCCTCATAAGCCTCTATATGGAGACAACCAAACACACCCAGACATCAGGACTGTACAGGTTAGGTGGCCAGAAACAGAGACGTGAGAGAAAGGGTGGGGCTGTGGAGGTGGGACCACGGAAGTGGGGTTTATCAGCACTTCCAGGAAGGGGAAGAGAGTGAGGCTAACACAGAGCCCGGGGGCTAAGATGCCACAGGTTGAGAGGTCACACTTTTGCCTGTTTTCCCTGTGTCGGTGAAAACAGAGATAGGGACTATAATCAGGTCAGTGAGGTCACAAGCCCTGGGGATCATGGGGCCAGATAGTCACTGCAGGAATTAATCCTGGCTTTTATTCTGGGTAAGTTCCAACCCCTAGGCAGTGTCCTTCTAAGAATGAAGCCCAAAAGACAGTGGCTTAATGTCTCACCCAATAGAGCCAAGGCTATCTCCCCTGCCTCCAGTCACCATCTGCAGTCTGCAGGGGACAAAGGGCCTGCCCCCACTGCCCCAGGGACACTGTGTGCATCTAGTTCCATTTTGAAACCAGGGTCACGACTTCTACTTGGAGCATGGTGTAGAAGAAATGTCTGGTCTGCTGGTGCTGGTAAGGTGCACCCTTATTATACACACAGATCTGATTTCAGAGGGCACCCACCAAAAGCTTCAAGTTCCTGTCTCCCAGAACCAGAATTTAAGAAAAGACGAGTGGTCGGTAACTGTGACGGAGATGGTTTATGAAAGGAAACCACTTCTGAGCTTGAAAATGGGCCAGCTCTGAAGAGAAGCCAAGAACCCAAAGAGACAGAGCAAGGGGCAGGCTGGGAACATTAATTTCTTTATGGTTCATTTACATACAATGCACTTTTCTGCACATGCTCTATTTTGCTACTCAGGGTGGTACGTCCAGTCTTCCTCTGCCATTTTGCTTCTCTCTAGTCTCCTGCCTCACCTTGGCTGTCTGCTTATTTGCACAGCCAGTTTCATGGAGGTGGCTGACAGTCTTGACAGACAGCATTATTTTTCTTTTCACCCTCTGCCTTGCTCCTCCCATCCATCTTCACTTGGCCTCCATCCTAAATCAGAGAGGAAGAGCTTGGGTTCTGGAGCCAGGCGGCTTCCGGTTCCGCGTCAGATCCTTATACCTGCTGTGGGACTTCCTGAATCTCTGAGTTCCTATGAGCATCTGTAACTACCGATAGGTGGAGTGGTCAGCGTGACGATGGTTTCCCATCTATGCAACAGCTGGAAGGCTGTGTGTGACTGGCAGGTAAAGGAAGGAGTAAGTAGAAAGCCCCCGATAAAGCTGCGTTTTTATTATAGCAACAGCTGGAAGAATGGGCCCATGATGGGAGCCTGTAGTGCCAAGTGTCAGGAAGCAAAGCTCCCAGAGCCATTAGGACTCAAGGCTCTGCTTAGAGACTGTGGTCTCTGGGGGTGGGGTGGGACAGCTGTTGTCCTAATACACTCAGCTCTGTGGGCCACACAAGGACAGTTCTCTAACTAAGCCAGTCTCTTTGGGGGCCTGTCTGGCCTGGTGTGGTTGGTCTTCTCCAAGGTGAGGCTGCTTGGTCCAATCTCCCACCTTTCCTCTTTAATGCATAGTTTTAGCAGGTTACAGAAAATGACCTTGTGCAGCAGGGTGAGAAGAGTCCAAACAGGAGGAGGTAGGACATTCAGGTCCTCACCCCTAATGAGCCTGTGTGCCCTCGGGCAATGGCCTCTGCTTCCTGAGTCTCAGCAGTCATTTTTTGCTAAAGCTCCATTCATGGCCCCAAGGACCAGGAATCTCTCTGATTGGAGAAAATCTATTCAGAGGATCAAAAAATAAATCAAAGCCAAGTTCCAGAGCCAAAGTTGAAAGCTGCTCATCTGTGAAAGGAAGGTTGAAATTATCCCGTGTTTAAAAAAGAAGCTGGGAGGGACATCAGAAAATCACGGGGCTGACAATAGGAAGCGCAAGCCCACAAAGTCAGCTGGAGAAAGCTGAGGTTGCTGTGAGTGGTTGCTAAGCACGGACATGCTGTGATCCTAGACTGAAAAGGTCTACTATGGAGGGGAGGGGAGGGGAGGAAGTGCCAGCAGGAGAGTGGGGATGGGGGAGGCTGGAGGGGCAGCCAACAGGATAGGGGTTGTGTGGTTGTTGGGTTGGGAGGAGAAATGTTCTCAGTCTAAGCAGAAAGTCAGCTGGGCAGTGGAAGAGGTGGGTAATAAGGTCGCCCTGTGAGGTGGCATCCCAGTTACTTAGAGCATTAGTACTGGACATTGAATAGAGATAGGGAATAGAAAGGGGTAAAGAATGATGTACCAGAGCTAGTGGTGGTAGGGAGGGCGCTGGGCTGGGTCAGATGGAGGACAAGTAGGCAGCAATTATAGTATAAGGGTAAGGAAGGGGTCATTAAACGATACTTGGAGTCTGATACCCAATAGAGGATTAGAGAAATTAGACTTGGTTTGAACTATAGAAGACAGAGGTTTGTGGGGAGGAGTCCCAGGTTGGAGGCCAGAGGCTTGCAAGTACAAGTGTGTGTGTGTGTGTGTGTGTGTGTGTGTGTGTGTGTGTGTGTGTGTAGGTATGAAGGAGAAGAGAAAGTCCGATGTCATTCATGGATTCATGGCTTTCTGGTCTGCTGCCCATTGCTCAAACAAGGGCAGCCATGGGGCTCCATGCCCTAAGGACACAGCCAGAAGTGGTTGGGTCAGAGATTGGGCCAGAAGTGAAGCCAGGCTATGTGAAGCCTACCAGAAGCCTGCACCTGGGGACTAAAATTAATATCCTGACAATTAGTCAGTGTGAGGCAGTGAGCAGGAGAGTGGGCAAGAAGCTTAGGGAGAAGCCAGAACCGGTGAACCAGAAGCCAGAGCCAGTGAACCGGAAGCCAGAATGGGTGAACTGGTGCCAGACAAGCAAAAGCCCTGCCAGCTCTGCAGATGGGGGTAGGTGGTGTGTGGCAAAGAGAAGGGGTGGAGGTGGCACACACGAGGGAGGGAGGGGACAGAAAAACTCAGGGATCCCATACCAAGAGTTCATTATGTTAGCATGAGAAAGTTTATATTCTTAGAACTTTAGGTTGTGATGCCTGGTTTGGTGAGATCTGGTGAAGCCTGGTAGGATGGTCTTCAGCATCCAGAAAGAGGCCCGCAGAGGTTGGATTATGATCCGGCAGGCTACAAGGGCCAGCCAGGTGACATTCACATTAAGTCTCTTGACTGGGGAAGTGGTGGGGAGAATCCAGTTGAAGTTAGAGCAGCCCTTTAAGCCCCAGTGTGGTGGAAGGGAATGGGTGTCCTCAGTAAGGGAGCCCTGAGGATTGGGGACAGCTTCATTATGCAGGGTGGTCCATGCCAGGTGTGGGTTATGATCCCTGTAAATGCTGTAAATGGAGGGGCCTCCTCTCGGCAGATATCCTTTCCTCTCATATGAGGTCCTCATATCTGTGCTCCAACACATATCCGGTGAGCATGGGCCATCCACAGGTTTACCTTTGCCCAGTCTAGAAGCAGATGAACCCCCTACCTCCCAACATGAAACATCCGGGGCTCAACATGTGGGTTCCCAAAGATCTGAAGCAAATCCTGCCTCCCATCTGTAACTATGCAAATGATCACATCCTTCCAGCTGTTCATTTTGCAGCTCACAGCTGGACAACAATCCTTTCTGGTTCTTCTGTACAGAGTTTCTATGAGTGTTAAGCAAAGTGAATGCTAGGGACCTAAGCAAATGCCCTGTATACCTCACAGACTCAGTTCACCCCTACAGGGGGGAGGTGGGACTGGCCTATACTGTTCTAAGGTTCAGGAGAACAGTACTGAAGCATATCACAGTCACCCTCCCGTTTTCAATGATGTGCCTGGGTCTTCATGGGTGTCTAGTGTGTGCTCCATGGATAAATGGAAAACTGTGTGTTTTCCAGAGACCCGCCCACCTCTGGAGGCTGCCACCTACATCTGGCTTCTTCTCCTGCCCCATTCTGGTTCTGTGGCCCTAGGCTAGTTCCTCAGGGCTCCCCTTACCCCAGTGGCTCCCACTTACAGAGGTGAAATGGAGGCCTGTTCAGGCCTCATCCAGCTGACTCAGGGCAAGGCTCTGAAAACAGCAGTTTAATGAGTCCACGAACACCTAGCTGTCCTTGCTTCAAAAGCCCCAGAAGGCCTGGTCTGTGGCTTCGAGCTGGGGCAGCCTCTGGGGTTTTCACTTCCCTTCTGGTAGGGTGGCAGATGGGAAGGGGACAACAGGACCCTGTTTGGAAATGAGACAGCCCTCAACAGCCAGCCTGGCCCATTCTTCAGCATCCGCCCTCCTTCTAAGAGAGAAGAAGAACAAAAATAAACCTCACCACCATCAAGCAATTAAGTGGCAATCAAATAATCCCGAGGACAGGAAAGCCAATTAATAAAGGAGCAATGAAAGCTCATAGAACCACAGGGATGCATGCAAAGGTGAGGAAGCACAAGTGGATGCAGGGGAAGTAGATCCTAGGGATGCTGGGGGTGGGAGGGGGGGACAGAGCTCTGGCCTCTGTAACTGGGAGGGGACCAAACCCAAGCCAGCTGAATAGCATACCATTCTTACCTTAGTTTTTCTCTACCCCCACCCAATGCCCGGCCCTGATGCACTAAGCAACTGAATGAGGGATAGATCAGATGCAGATGCGAAGGTTACCGCCTCACTCTGACATCAGTTTCTCCAGCTGGACCCTGGGAGTTTGAGGAAGTAAATCATCTCTGTTTCTCTTACTGTTGTGAAAGGAAGCAAACAAAACTATAAACGAAACAAAAAGCCCACCTTCACACACAAGCAATACTAGGGACAAAAGGCGTATTCTGGCTTTCAGTTCAAGGATGCGGTTCACCATGGCAGGGCAAGTCAGTTCTGTGGGGGATTGAAGCAGTTGGTCACATCGAGTGCAGAATCAGGAAGGCTAGGGTGATCAGCTAATGCTCAGCGTTCTTTCTCAGTTTCACACAGTCCTGCCAGGGACTGGTCCTGCTCACAGTTAAGATGGGCCTTTCCATATCAATTCATACAATCAAGATAATCCCCCACAGGCACGCTCTGAGACCCGTCTACCAGGCCATTCTAGATTCTGACAAGTGGATGATACTAATCACATGACTGCCTCCACACCCCATACTGGGAATAACGACCACAAGTCAGGCAAGTACTCTTACTAGTGAGCTACAAATCCAGTCCTCTTTTTAGAATTTGTATTCTTCTCTAATATATTATGCCCTGACTGCAGTTTCTCTTCCCTCCCCCTCCCTCTAGTCTCTCCCCCCACCATCACATTCCCTTTCTCCCAGATCCACAACCCCCTACCTCCCCACAACAAGAGCAAGCCTCCCAGGAATGGCAACCAAACACTACATAAACAAGCTACAATAAGACCATCACATCACCTATGAATGAAGCAACCCAGGAATAGGGTCCCACAAGCAGGCAAAAGAGTCAGAGATAATCCCTGCTGCCACTATTAGGATTCCCACAAGAACACCAAGCTACTCTGCCATAGCATAGACCTAGGTCAGG